>NC_060071.1:109674241-109977272 GCF_922984935.1 Meles meles
TCACAACCTCTGTGGATCCCTCCCTCATAATATCTCTTGGTACTCATCACCTCACTAACGGTTATTATTTTAATGGCCTTTTAACTGATGATCCTGTCCAGACTCTCTCCTCTCCAGTCCATTTTATACAATCCAGATGGTTTATTCTTAAGAATAAAAATGACAATAACCAATCAAAAATGGCCACCATTTGGAGGATGCTATGTGCCAGGAGTTGAGTGCCTTATGTAAACTACCTTATTTAATCCTAACCAACCACCTAATGAGATAGGCAATACCATAATCTCCATTTTTTTGTTGTTGTTGTTGTTGTTTTAGAGAGAGCTTCAAGCAGTAGCCAGAAGACTCCCTTCTTCCCTACCCTGGGTATGCAAACCCTGACCCCCAGGTCACATCCTGTTTACTAACTGCTGGCACAAATAGAGCCTGGCCCAGTCTCTTCCCACCCTCCTCCCAACTTCTCCAGCACAAATCATCAGATCTGTAAGAGTTTGTTCTTTGCATGCAAACACTGGGTTTTAGCTTCCTTTGTTTGCCATATATTTACTAATAATGGTAGGCACAAAGAAGAGGTGTTCAATACATATTTGCTGGAGTGAAGCAAAAATAAATAACCCCTTACAATGTGAAAAACGATGTTCAGAGTCTCCATTTTAAGGAGATTTCCAATGACATGCTATGGTTTATCTATCTCTAACTATGTTTTGTTCATTACCTGGCCAGTTTTGGCTACTCGTTCAATTTATCATTTTAGTACTAGTAATAACTACCTGTATTCTCATTTCTGCTGTATTTTAGGTTTTCAGAGTTTGTTTCCTTTAAAAAAAAAATCAATCAACAGTCACAAGTGACAAGTCTCAGAGCTTCAGGTTGACTTGCCTCCCACTGACCATCAATCACATCTTTTAAAAACCAATTAGTGATTCTACACTTGAGGAAGGGAAAAAGAAACTCTTTCCCTTCTTTGTTTATATCCTAATCATCTTTCCATTTTGCACTTTTCCTGATCCTCAATAATTAATTTTTCATTGTCTTACCTTTCCCTTTTTTTAATCCTTAATGTTCTCTTGCCAATGCTATTTCATTTGTCTAAAGCTGAGTTAATCAAGATTCTGACCCTATCAACCCAACTGTGGTACACAGCATTACAGTACCCCTTTTCTGATTCACTGTGCTATAGACAACTGTCACTGGCCTAATATATTGGCTCTAAGATCATCTGGCCCCCGTCATTCTTCACTATAAATTAAGCAGCTGGAATGACAGATGATCCTTTCAGCAGCATGTTTGGCCACAGTGGAAGGAGGTAGAAGAGAGTAACCACAAAGAAAAGCATAGTTCCCCAGGAGGAAGCAGCATCAGTGCTGACAGGGAAAGGGGTAAGTAGGCTGGGGTCAAGAAGGTTACACTGGCAACTACCAGCAAAGTGCTCTATCATCTCTGCAGACCACAACAAAGTTCTACATACGCTGAGCCCAAGAGCTTTATTTTCCACAATTTAGTAATGGAGACAAATGAAGATGTCTGTGCTTATAGCCCCTACTGCATCATCCTATCCCTGGGAAAAGAAGCTGAACTGAGGATTTAAATACTGGCTTCAAGTTCCAGCTCCACCTTGGGCAAATCACTGAAATTCGGTTGCTTTGTTGTAAAGTGGAGGTAACAACGCTCATTCTGTTTTCTTCAAAGGGTGGAAAAGAAACAAAACGGGACAACAGACATGAAAACAGTTTGAAGAAAAAGTTTCAAATGCCATTCAATTTAAGACATATTAGTGTGATACTGGCATACGTTACCCTCAAACTTCAGAAATGTGAGCAATTTAAATCATACTTAACATCCTTTTTTCCCCCTCAGATATTTCCACGGAGCTTCCTCTTTCAGCTTTTCCTGCTGACATAATGACCGAGGAATTGCCTGATGTTTGCCGAATCCCATCCTAATCCATCTTGGTCAACCTTCCATCACACAGTTCTTTTCAATGACCCAATTTGACATTTCATTTCTGTTCTTTGTGGTTCACAAACCTCATCTCTTGACAAGATCTCTAAGCACTAGCTGGCATTTAAAACAGAAAGTCATCACCAGGTAGACATTTCATGGAATAAACATAATATGTAACATTTCAAGATGAAACTTGATTCAGATACTTTTCTTATAACCACCCAGTAAATACAATATGGAAAAAAACAGAACTGACCATATATCTTAATTAGGGAATGAGTTTTCATTCTACAGAGATTAAACCCAGCTTCCCTATGTGCGGAGGGGGAAAAAAATTCAATGAATAAAAATGCAGTTCCATACACAACTTCCCAGGCAAACGTCTGCTAGATATAAAGAATGAAGTACACCTTTAGTTGAAAGAGTAGAAGTTTTCTACAGCAAATAAGCCTGTCTTCCTTTTTTGATTCTATGCTTGCCTTAAACTACTTCTGTAATAACAAATTATGATATTGAAAAGTCTAGCAAGAAACACCAGAATATAATGGTAAGAAGCCTCCTATGAAAACAAAGACAAATCCACATCTCCCTAATTGGCTCTGTTGCTGTAGCTACCTCAGACTTGGTGAGTCTTGGGAGTTTTGTGAATAAACATAAGATCAAGTCTGCTGCATAAGTGTTTGTCTCATTATTAAGACAAATATAACAGCTCTACCTTAGTCACAAGAGTAATCAGACCACTCAAACTACTGTGTGTAAAAGCAACAGTGCTGTTATACTGGGAAATCGCACCCCAGTTTTGAGTTTCTTTCAATAGATGCTACAGAGGGCTTCTGCCGGCAAGTGAGCAGAAATCAGTCAATGACTTTACACACGCTTGGCTTCAATTCTCCTTGGAGTCCAACAGTGTGATCAAGGAAATACACAAAAAGAAAGGGAGGCATGCAAATCCTGACCACACATTTTGCTTCCTACAGAAGCAGTCCTTCCGAACTCTATGATTGGTTTCGTGAACCACTCCTGCTCCCCCTTAAGTTTCTACCTAAAACTTCCAAAGAAAGAATGCAGCCCCTTTAAAGCATCCTCTCTCCTCTCCTGCACATCAGCTCTGCACTGAAATTAGGTGTCAAGATCCTAGCAGATCCTCGAGCTCGGCTGGGGAAGGCACCGATTTCTCATCGTTGAGACCTCCAAAGTCTTGAGAGTCCTAGATTTTGTTCACCCCAGCTGCCTTCTGCTGGCTCACCAGCCAGGGCTTCCGTGTTCGTTACCTCAAAGGTCGGGTTCTGTCAGTGACCAGGACGCACGTGCGATATCTGGGCACCTCCAGGCAACACCAACCAACCATTCTGCGGTCTCGGGCAGAGCCTGACCTCCTCCGTGTCTAGCCCACAGGCCCTCTCTCCAGTTAAGCGACCTTTCCAAGCAGCATCCTCCCGCTGCGTCCTGGGGGACTGGTCAGGGTCTGAGCAAGGAGGTTCCGTGGCATCTCTGCGCTAAACGCTCAACTGTTGGTTTTCTGCAAAGTAACAGAACACGTTTCGGTGGCCACCGCGGCCCCTATTCTTTCCTCGGCTGCCGGACACTGACTGGCATCGGGGACATGACCACGGATGCTCTGAAAGAAGCAAATCCGAGTCTTCAGGAACTTCACCACAGCCGTGAGACGGGGAGGGGAGGGAGAGAAGAAAGGAAAGCCCACACAAAAGCAGCCAGCCCTGCAAGCCCCGCCAGCACAAAGGCCCGCGCGCTGGTGCGGAGCCGGGAGGCTGGGCTGGAGCGAGGAGCGCGGCGAGTCCTTCGAGGCCTGCGCGCCGCGCCGGGCGCGCCCCGAGCTACCCCCGCGCACCCCGCGCCGGGGCACAGCGTTCGGGTGGGGGCTCGGGGCGCACGGGCCGCCGCGCTCCCGGACCGCAGCGCTCCCGGGGCGACCCCGCGCCGCTCGGGGCTCCGGCTCCGTCTCTGCCCCGAGCCGCGTCTGCAGGCGCGGCCGCCCGAGCGCCGGGAGTCGGGCCCGTGCTCACCTGTGCACCTTCAGCCGAGCAGCGGGCGGAGGAGAGCGGTGGCGCCCGCGCTGGGCATTCCCGGCGCGGCCCCTGCGGCGGCAGCGGCGGCGGCGGCGGCTCCCTCAGCCGTCTGGGACGCCAGGGGGAGGACGCTTCGCTTTGTTGATTATTCATGAGGCCACGACGAGAGCTGGGGATTGGGCGGCGGGAAGACGTGCCCGCCCCGCCTCCGCTGGCACTGACATCCGATGCCGTTGCCTCACACCCCTCGGAGCCCACTTCCCCGCCTCCGCTCCCGCGCTAGGGCCGAGTCGGGGTGGGGCGGAGGTGGGAGGGGGTCGTCCCGCTCCGATCCCGGCTCCTGGGACCCCGCCGGAGACCCCCTGCCCTGCTGTCCCTCTTCGAAGCCTGGGCTTCTGCGGCGGCACTCCCTCAGTGCGTTCGGCCACGGCGCTGTTTTCGCTGGAAGAGCCCTAATTTCTCTGGTCCTCGATTAAGGCGAAGGATGCACGTCGGAAGCTGCAGGATATTGTGAAAACTGTTCGGTTTGGGCGTGCCCCTAACTAGGATCGTGCAAAGAAGCCCTAAACAAAGTATTGCCTTCTCAGATAAGTTAAAAGTAAGTGCTAACTGGTATGTATGGTTTATTGTGCCCTTATTCCTTCCAAGAACAATGCTAGGTGCTGCCTTCAGCGCCAGCTCAATCTACTCGATAACCCTGAAAGAAATAATGGTAATCCCCGTTTAACAGGGAACGAAATTGAGGCTGAAGGCTGTGTAAGTTGCCCGAGATCTTATAGCTAATGTGGCCACCAGAAATTCATGACCCCCATCCTTGAGTTTGTCCATGATTCAGTTTAGTTTTCCCGTTAACTCTCATTGTGGGTAAAAAGGTCAGGAATCCAAAGGCTCTTTATATATAGACCAACCCCCATAGAACCTACATTTGCAAAGTACTTTTCACATACATTATCACTTTTCACATACATTATCTCCTGTACTTATTAATTCCCTTCTTTACAGTAGCTGTCTTGGTCCTGTTTTGTAGTAATTTGTAAACACCCTCAGGACCCAGCAAGGTCTTGTTTACCTTTGAACCCACACACCTAACACAATCTCAGAGATGCACTGTTATCTTACCCATTGCACCTCTCTTTAGAAGAGATTATCTTTGTCAACAAGTAGTTGTTGAATGGAGTGTGATTGAATTGATTTGAATATATAAGATGTTTTTATGTATATTCAATGTAATACAATATAATACATTATATTGTGACCCGCCCTTCTACCTGAATTCAGTACCCACCAGGTGGATAAGCCAGGCTCAGCCTGACCAAGTTGTGTTTCAACATTTTATTTTTATTTCAGGTGTTTGAAATTCAAACCACATCTCATACAAACAATCTTAGTACGGTAATATTCCCAGCTAGACAGACCACAAAACTGGGTCTACTTGACCCAAATGCACATAAATAATAGTACTAATAAATAACAACCTGACCAATCAGGTTGAATCAGAGGACCAAATAGAATAGAAGACAATAGAAGTTATTTCCAGCTACCCAGGCATCTAAGGCCTGTCTTATATCATATTCGAAATGTCCAAAGTTTCTTTGAAATCTACCTGCTTCCCACCTTGCATCCCTTTCTAACACACTAGTGTTGTCCTTCTGAAACCCATAATACTGAGTTCCAAAGACATAGCTCTGCTCCCCAGATTTGCCTCACACTCAGTTTTCTCCATTCTCAAAAATTACCCTTCTTCCATGGTAGAATTCTTACTTTCCTTTCCCTCTGTACAGTCATTCAGCTATATAGTGAAAGTTATTAGAGAGTGAGCATAGGCAGATAGAGAGGCAGACAGAGGCAGAGGGAGAAGCAGGCTCCCCCCCCCCCCAGTAAGGAGCCGGGCGTGGGATTCGATCCTAGGACGCTGGGATCATAACCTGAGCCAAAGGCAGTTGCTTAACTAGCTGAGCTACCCAGGCATCCCTAGTGGAAGTGATCTTAATCGGAACTTGTTTATGCTCATCCTTTATCCTTTCCCAAATGGTTTGTATTGCTGTAAACAACTTAATTCATGCAGTTTATCTCAACAGCTGCTACTGGTTCATGGCAGTGATAATAAAACCCACTCTCCCACCCCAACACACACACAAACTGTAAATCAGGGAAAGCTGTATCTAAAAGTCAGATCAATAAATCTACTCACAATGAATCTTAGCCTTTTATGGGTGAAGCAAGAAATTGTATGTGTGTGTTAGGAAAATCTGGGAACACCCAAAACTGTTTTGGGTGTTCCCAGATTTAGTAAATAAAAATAGAGAATGTCCTCCCAGTATTTGGGACATGTTTATGCTAAAAATATCATTAATCTGAAATTCAGGTTTCGCTGAGCATCCTATATTTTACCTGATAAACTTCGCAGTATTCGATGATTACTTCATCCTGGTTGGCAAAAGCCTTTGTGTCAGAAAGGAATTGGTCACATGTAACAAACAACAGCAAAACCAACCCCAAGAGTCAGGAGTGGACAATGTCCATTCAGATACGATCCGGAAAGGAAAGTCTTGGCAATGCAGCCTTGAGCATTATGGTGTCCTTGATAAGGCTATCATTAAACTGGGTAGAAGTGTTTCACAGTGTACCAGCTAATTCTTTTGACTCTGATTCCCATGTACCTAGTAACTACCTGACAGCTTGATTTCCCATGTGTAATGCCACTAAGACACAGCTGGAAAAAATATATGTGAGCTGGATTATGTATGTCTGTTTGTAACAAATCTACTTTCAATGCCCACAAAAATTGGGTTTCTGGTCTTGCAAAAGCGAGAAGGAGACCCTGAGTGGAGCTGACGTCACCAAGATAAGTACCACTTAAAGACTCACATAAAGGCACTTGAAAACCAGCTGGCAGGACTTCCCCAGACTTCTCCACTGTTTCCTGAGGATGTTTTTAGTTTTATTTGTTTTGTTTTATTTTCATTTGAAATAACATGAGCAACAAGCACTTGAGGCAATAGAACAAAATGAAATGAAAGAAGCATGTGAGGAAAAAATCTTCCTGGAAGGCTGAGTTTACCTGGAAATCTCCTCACAACTGTTGCTGTCTTTCCCTGTGGTTTTCCCTCCCTTTATTTCTGAATTCTGTAAAACTCCTTCCTTGGATGTGCTGTTCTTATAGATTCCCTAGACACCTAGCAAAGAGGTCTGGCCATGAAAGGAGAACAGAAGCTGCTGTATAGAGTAGAAGTCATTTGCCAATTACATATTTAAGTCTTCACTACAAAAGGTAGTCTTTTGGGGCGCCTGGGTGGCTCAGTCGTTAGGCGGCTGCCTTTGGCTCAGGTCATGATCGCAGAGGGTCCTGGGATGGAAGCCCACATTGGGCTCCCTGCTCAGCCGGAAGCCTGCTTCTCCCTCTTCCACTCCCCCAGCTTGTGTTCCCTCTCTCTCTGTCTCTCTCTCTGCCAAATAAATAAATAAAATTTAAAAAACAAACAAACAAAAAAGGTAGTCTTTCCTTTCTGACCTCCCTACAAGTTTACGAACACAAGCTTCGCAACATCTCCCAATGTTCCCTGCCCAGCTACTCTCTGACCCTAACTGTATTGGAGACTTCCCAGCCACTTTTAATTTTTTAAGTTGAAATTCCCAGGAACAGATTTCGGTGTGAAATAGTCTTGCTAAGAATACTCCACTCACTCTGGGCATTCAATAAATATTTGATGGTTGTGGTGATGATGATGTAAATAACAGTAACAAGGTAGAATCTGTTTTATTAATTCTGATAACTGTTTTCATTACAACCAAAATCCTCAGAATACTTGACATGACCTACTTTGCTGCTAATGAGCTTAGATTTTTACCTCACACTAAATTATGTCTTTAGTATGCCCTTTATTGGAAAAATGGGGAAGTAGAATAAATCCGATAAGAAAATTGTTTTCCTTAAAGAAAGCTTTGGAACAGCAAGTTTATATACACTGTAGTTGCTTTTAACTGTTAACAGCCCTCTATATTTATCTATCTTTAACTCTTATCATCAAACACCCAAATGAATCTTCCTGCTTCTCTACTCTCCCCAAGAAGCCTTATCATTGTAGAAGCAGAATATTATATGCTTTACATTCCTTACTTTTGAAAATCTGTTATTTTCAAAAATAATAATAAATAAAATAAAATCTGTTATTTTCTATATTCTCTTATTGTTAGATTTTTTCGGGCCCTGAACTTTCTGATTCAATTCTAACAAATGGAATTTTCTCTGTTGCCTTGAAAAAGCACGATAAGAGAGGAAAGGACTACTAACGCGGTACAAAAACAAAATTTCTAACAGTACAGACCATTTAAACAGAAACTTTTTAGATAAAGTCAAGGATGAAAACATTTACAAGAAAGCAATCTCATCCCTTTTTTTCTTAGTCATAAATAATGTCCTTGTGAGACTATAAAAATTCTTTTTTAAAAAAAGATTTTATTTATTTATTTGACACAGAGGGAGAGCACAAGCAGGGGGAGGGGGGACCTACAGAGGGAGGGGGGAAGCGGGCTCTCCGCTAAGCAGGGAGCTGGATGTGGGGCTTGATCCCAGGACCCTGGGATCATGACCTGAACCAAAGGCAGACACTTAACTGACTGAGCCACCCAGGTGCCCTGTAAAAATTCTTTTTAAGAGATGTGAACATCAAAAGTCTAATATACCCTTTAATCTTAAATGAATTGGCCATAGTGAATAACTACATTCAAAATGACATTTATAACTCTAGAAAACCTATGAATTAACTTCTTGCGCTGTCAGACAAGAGTCATCTCCATCCTTGTCTCTTTTTTGGTATGCCTAATGATAAATAAATCAGTGATTTTAATAGATTCCTTATCTTAAATAATGAGCATGAGATAATTATTCCTGACTGAATGGTATACATTATCTACAGCCTATGTTGCAAAGAAAGCTCGTTTACTCCTCTCTGCCTCTACTAAGGATAGAATTAAAGAGAATGGCTTTACCAGGCAGGACAAAGCTCAGGCCAGAGGAAGTACTCTTACCAGAGAAAGTTCTTAGAGACTGGAAAAGATTAGTGAAAGAGGTTATATAGTCTCTTTTGTTCTAGGTTTCTAAAAAAGGATTCATTTCATTCTGGCTGGGGTTCCTGATGAAACGTTGTTAGCTCCCCTAACAAGGAAACTATGGGAATAATTGTAAATGTAGGGAAGCTACCGCATACATGTACTGCGGCTAGCTGCATTATTGTTAATTATCGGCCTTCCAACAAATGTTGTTTATTTTACTTTCTAAACATCCTATGCAGGTATTAACATCATCCTCAAAATACACAAGAGTATATTCGATCTACAGCACATGGTGGCAAAGCAGAGAACAGGATACTCTCAATGGAATGTCAGCCCCATTACATTGAAGATGTCCTGGAGGCTCTTAACCAGAATAAAACCAATAATCTGAATAATGGTTTAATAAGATTTAAAGGGGGCCTGGACATCATTGCCAAAAAAAAATTAAAAAAGACTTTCCTTCACTGTAGCACTCAACCTCCTGCTAAAATCCCAGCCTCTGTACATTTTGGCTGATTCTTCCAGCCAGACTGTCTTAGATGACAGCAGAATTACATGTGTGGGGCGCCTGGGTGGTTCAGTGGGTTAAGCCTCTGCCTTCGGTGCAGGTCATGATCTCAGGGTCCTGGGGTGATTGAGCCCCCCATTGGGCTCTCTGCTCAGCAGGGAACCTGCTTCCCCCTCTCTCTCTGTGTGCCTCTCTGCCTGCTTGTGATCTCTCTCTGTCAAATAAATAAATAAAATCTTCAAAAAAAAAAAAAAAAGAATTACATGTGTGTTTCGTAGTCATGAAGCAACAAGCAGTGAACCATCAAATGTGAGCTATGCAATTATTTTGGTATTGGCTTTAGCCCCATGGCCAGTCAATAAACAAGTGTTTTTGTTTTGTGGAAAGTGTGCGGTGTATGTGGAGATACACAGGTGTCAGGTGAACGTGATAACCACTACACTACGGAAACTGTGGAGATACACAGGTGAACTCCACTCTCTTCGCACACCTTGAATTTAGTTGAGAGGCAAAGGCTTTACACACATATGTATTACCAATAGTACATAATATAAAATTTCCTCATAGGCTTCTTCCAGGACCTAAATGTAGTACACATTTTTTAATCCTCTTTTTTCACTACACTACTACAGAGAGGAACTATCTGATAAAGCCTACGTGGAAAGTCTGCGTCTTAATATAGTTAGTACATGTGTTATGTAACCGTCTTCCTTTCCCCCAAAACTATAAGCTCTCTGAATTGAGACAGTGTGTTTTATATAGTCTCACATCTCCCACAACAACTATGTCTGTGCCTTGACATAGCAGATGTTCAAGAAAGTATTTGTTGACTATTTAATTACGGCCATAAGCTTATTACCAAAATAAACATAGGGATGCTCACCATTTCACAACTATGAGGCACAAACTGAATACTACTAACATAGGAAGGAAGTTTGATGAGCTTCAGAATTTGTATATTAATCTCATACAAATTGGGAGGATATAGTCCAATGTAAGTGGCTTTGAGACTCAGGATTTAATTATTTTTCACATCCTATGAGAAGGGGTTAACCCATTGACATAAATAAATGTCCTGTCCGAAGCCAGAAAACTGAGTCAACTGATATCTCAAGCCCCCTTCTTTTTTTTTTTAAGATTTTATTTATTTATTTGACAGACAGAGATCACAAGTAGTCAGAGAGGCAGGCAGAGAGAGAGGAGGAAGCAGGCTCCCGCTGAGCAGGGAGTCAGATGCCGGGCTTGATCCCAGGACCCTGGGATCAGGACCTGAGCCGAAGGCAGAGGCTTTAACCCACTGAGCCACCCAGGCGCCCCCTCAAGCCCCCTTCTAACCACAAGTCTGCAATCTTTGTCATTGGTAAAGTTCACATTTATTTTAAAAGGAGTTGCTTGTGAACAAGAAATACCCTGCGTGTGAGATTTTAAAAAGAGAAGAAAACTGCTTCAAGCTGAATCCAGGACTCCTATTCCATCAAGGCTCAGATCCTTTGAAATAACCAGAGTGATGTGTTTTGTTTTATTTATTCTTTGTCAAGACCTACAATAGAAAGTGGACATAAAAGACGCATTTTGCAGAATCAGTTCAAAACAATTCCTTTGTAACTTGTTTACAAAAATAGCCAATGGCGAAAAAATTTCCTTCAGAATCAGAATGATTGAAAATATGCCTCACACAGAGAAAATGATTTACTTTTGGACTGGTCCAAAGTGAGGCATCATCACAAAAGAAGAAATGACTTTGTCTTCAAAAAGTTCCCAGTGAAGATAGATGGGATGATCACGTCATGTTTTTTCTTTTCTCTTTTGCTCTGAGGAGTTTTCTATAAGTGGCTTTCAGACACAGTGACATATTTTGTTTTCTTTCCATTTCTCTCTTTGTAAAAGCCATTTTAAGGCACTTACCATGGGCAGCTGACATTCATTTTATGACATTGTTCTCAGCAGTCTTCTTACCGGGACGAGCGCTTTTCATTCGGATCAGATTCTGCTTGGTTCATCAAAATCACAAAACTTGTTTTCCCCTGTCAGCCTCCAATCCTTCCGTAAGTTCTATTTCTCTGGTTTTCTTTCCTCACACTTCTTGCTTCCCAGACTCCATACTGCCGCTTTTGAAAGTTAACGTCTTCTCCATCGTGTACATTGTTCCCTGTTTCAAAGACGCGAGCCTGAGCACTTCAGCAGAATCCTTTTTGATTTCAGAGTCTTGAATTGCAGTGTGTTGCCCTGTTTGAGGCAGCTTGAGGACTATAACCCAGTCCCACATGGTGCAATGCATTATTCATGCATGAGCACTTTTACGGGCCCATTCTTTCGCCCAAGGCACGAATATAAGCAATTAGCTTCACCTCTTCCCCCCGCCCCCCATCTGGAAGGAGGAAATGTGGCAGACATGAAGGGCATCATAAGCAGATGGTAAAGACATAAAAGATGTAAAAATATTAGAAGCTAGAAACATTTTTCCCATCACAGGGAAAGAAACAAAGGCAAACATGGTTACCTGTGCCCTCTTCCTCTTTCTCCACTTCCCCCAGGCCCTAAGGTGGACTTTTGACTGGAGAAATGAGGGACAAAGCATTTGGGTTAAGGGATAGAGAGGAGACTCGGATTCCTTCTTTCCCTCTTCCACCCTTTCTCAGAACAGCCTTGAAGGTAGAAGCTTTGAGGACAGGGGTGATATGTCTGAGAGGAGACCTTCCTTCGGAAAACTCAGTGGGTTTGGGCCAGGGGGGGCTTTACTTCACACACACTTGTTGTTAGGATAATGAAGCCTTTCCATATGAGCTGGTGTAATCCATCACCACAAGCTGTTACTCCAGGTCCTCCCAACGCCCTCTTCTTCCCAGCCTCAACTCCCTCACCAACTCCCCGTCATCCCATGGAAAGGGGGGCCCCACTATTGTCTGACATAGTCGGGGGTCTCTTGTGATCTCTAGTGTAGTGCTCCTGCCATTCTCAGTATGATTTTTTAAGATTTTATTTTTTTAAAGATTTTATTTATTTATTTGACAGACAGATCACAAGTAGGCAGAGGCAGGCAGAGAGAGAAGGGGGGGGAAGGAGGCTCCCTGCTGAGCAGAGAGCCCAATGGGGGGCTCAATCACCCCAGGACCCTGAGATCATGACCTGAGGCGAAGGCAGAGGCTTAACCCACTGAGCCACCCAGGCGCCCCTTAAGATTTTATTTTTAAGTGATCCCTATACCCAATGTTGTCTCCACCACACAGCCCTGAAACCAAAAGTCCCATGTTCCAGCTGCTGAGCCACCAGGCACCCCCATTCTAAGTATTTTTAATAGCATCTTTGGTTGAAGCAGAACAGTGACATATTTAAGGAGGGAGTCTGAGGGGTGCCTGGGTGGCTCAGTGGTTTAAGCCGCTGCCTTCAGCTCAGGTCATGATCTCAGGGTCCTGGATCGAGTCCCGCTTCCAGCTCTCTGCTCTGCGGGGAGCCTGCTTCCCTCTCGCTCTCTCTGCCTGCCTCTCTGCCTACTTATGATCTCTCTCCGTCAAATAAATAAATAAAATCTTTAAAAAAAAAAAAAAGAAAAGGAGGGAGTCTGAGATAGACCTTCTCCCCAGAAAAGCCCATTTCAGACCCAAGGGTCCGCAGGTGGTACTTTTTCACAAAGCGGCTCTCCCTAATAGGAGACTCTATGCCTTGAGCCTGTGCCTTGCAGAAGGAAAGAGAACTTGCTGCATCGGTGGCCCAGAGATTCCTGGCCCTTCTAGGATAAGAGAGCAAACAACTGTCCTAGAATCTAAGTGCTTAGGAGTGTGCCTTTAACTTTACAACAAGACAGCAATAGTTTTGATATCCTAGGCTTGTTGGGAGGATTAGATGAGATAATATGGAGAATACTTAGAACAGTCTCCTTAACACCCACTGTATAGTCAGTAAATACTATTATATGAAACACAGTGCAGACTCAGTTGATGAGGTATTCTTAGGTATAAAAGCAGGTATTTCCTGAGCTGATGGCCAATGAATTTTTCCTCCCCTTGAGGAACTTTCTGAGAGCAAAAGCAAACCTTGATACTCCCTATTTAAATTCAAGTTTATGATGGAAAGAATAATTTTCCAGGGCTAGATTTTAGAATAGGAGTTTTGGCATAATTCTGTAGAATTTTCTTAGTATCTCACCAAAGAAATTGAATCAAGAATGCTCTCAAGCTTAACTAAGTGATTTGGATAATATCCACCATGGGCTTCCCATGAACACCAATTTTTTTCCCCACAAACAGAGATGTTCTTAAATAGACAGAAAACATTTTCAATTTGCCGAAATTCTGCTATTATTTAACTGATTCAGCATTTTCTGAAAATTCACTTACCTAGAACCAGTTATATCACTTACATAGCTGAAAATAAGTTCAAACTGTAGTAGTGTCTGGCCTATTACAGTCATTCAATATATTTATCTTATTTAGCGATCTGGAATATGGAGGTGTATCTCTGCCCCAATTTCCTTATTCATCAAACGAGACTCTGGAACTGCAAGAGATCACAAAGCCCACGCGGGAACACATGTCCCTGGATTTGTAGTCCAGGGCTCTTCCCTCCTGCACAGGGCTGTCTTCGTGGCATTATCCTATGTCAAAGGATATTTCATGGCTTCATCAAAGATTTGGCTTTACAGCTAAGCAACATAATCTACACGGATGCCTCTGTGCCTGGGCTTATGTTCTTCTATCTGCCGCGAACACTTGTCTCACCTTTCTTTGACTGGCTAAAGAAGCTTATTCATCTTCAGGACTCACCTTGAGCATCACCTCAAAGAAACTGTCTTGATGGCCTAGGCTGGGCCGTGTGCCTTTCTTCAGGCCCCCGTTACACCTACGCACGCCTCTATCGTAGCACTCAAGTTCAGAATAGTCAAGTCTCAGGTGCCCAGTCCCTGCACTGGGCAGGTGCTAAGCCTGCCCCCCGCATCCCATTCTGCCTCGGTCACTTTCCAGGCTGTCTCCTCCCCAACCTACATACCCCCAATATATTCCCCCCATCCACCCATATCACTCCCCAGCTATAGTCACCCCAGCCTGAATCCCTCCCTGCCTGAATGCACCCTGGCTTGCTCCTCTCCCCATCAGACTCTATCCTCCTGCATATATCCCTCCAGCCTATATCCCTTGAAAGGAAGAATGCCAAGATAGCCCCAAAGATTCTTGGCCCCTGATATCCAGATCCCTTCTCCCAGATAGTCAGTCAAACTCTAACCTGGATACTCCTATAAGGTGAGTATATGGGGCGCCAGGGTGGCTCAGTGGGTTAAAGCCTCTGCCTTCGGCTCAGGTCATGATCCCAGGGCCTTGGGACTGAGCCCCACATAGGGCTCTCTGCTCAGCAGGGAGTCTCCTTCCCCCACCCCACCTGCCTGCCTCTCTGCCTGCTTGTCATCTCTGTCTGTCAAATAAATAAATAAAAATCTTTAAAAAAATAAAATAAAACAAAGTGAGTTTGCAAATGTAATTAAGACCCCGAATCATTTGACTTTAAAATCAGGTGGGCTGATCTAATCATATGAGCCCTTTAAATCTGGGTCAAGTAATTAAGACAGGGAAGTCAGCAATGCGAAGCATGACAGGAGAGATGGAGGGGGTCATGTGGCAAGGAACTAGGGTGCCCTCTGGCTGCTAAGAGTGGCCCCTGCCAACAGCCAGCAAGAAAATGGGGGTCTCCGTTCTGCAACCACAAGGGATTGAATGCTCCCAACAATTATGGGAGCTTGAAAGAGAACATGAGCCCCAAAAAGGGTCACAGCCCAGCTGACATCTTGATTTTAGCTTTCTGATAGGCTGAGTGGGAAACCCAGTCACCCTGAGCCTCGATTTCTGACCTACAGAAGCAAGAACTAATGAACAGATGTTGTTTGAAGCCACTAAATTTGTGATAATTCATTACACAACACTAGAATACTATCACAACCTCACCCACCCTGTACCTTCCCAATTCGTAGCCCTCAGTCTATCTTCCCCTGACCGAATCTCCCTAGGATACATCTTCCCAGCTGGAGCCATTCTGCAGCCTGAGCCATTCACCTACCGCAGCATGGACCCCAGACCTGTATTCCTCCCCATTTGTACCATTCCCCAGCCTGAATGCCCTCCACAAACACACAGCCTGTCACATACAACCCCCCCCATCAGTCCAATCACCCATACACATGCACACACACACCACTAATACCACTAACACCATCACTATGCTGCACAGTACAACAGCCTAAGTGATTCAGTCCAAGGAACACACCAGTCAAATTCAAAGTCTGCATTACCAGATGGAAATTTTATCTCCTTTCCAAGACCACTGAGCACGGCTGGGCATCCAAAAGGAAAACAGTAGAGTCCTCTCCTTTGCTCCCTTGAGCCTGAAGTCAGTAGCGAGCAGACCATCAGTCCTACTTCCTAGGCTCTGAGTGCTGCACTAGCTTCTCCAGCACTCTAGAATCAGAGGAACCCCCCAGGTGGCCAAAGGCACTCCTTTTCCAAGGGAAATGAACTGAGCCTTCAATCCACTGGCCAAAATCCTCTCATCTCCCCTCTCTAAGGATCCGAAAATTTCTTTCCTCCAGGAGTATTGCTGACATTCCCCTCCCCGACCCCCATTTCCCACCTCTATTTCAGAACCAAACATTGTTTTCTCTCCTTCTGGGCTTTTTTTGCCACCTCCGATATTCTACAACTTACATCACAAATTGGTGCTTTCCTCAATCGGTATTCCTCCTCCATAGTATATCTTTGTACCTGAACCAGAACACTCTGTGGTAGTTGGGGTGAATGGCATAAGTAGCCAATACTTACTTTCAAAAAGCAAATATTAGGTAAAAAAGGTGGGATATCTGCATGAAAGGATAAATAGCTTTATAAATAACAACCCTATGAGGAAGAGTTATTGCTCTTATTTCACAGATGAGGAAATTGAAGTTCAGAGAGGTTAAGTAAGTAGTCAAAGGGCACACAGGAAACAAGCAGCAGAGCTAGAATACCAGCTCAGGCAGTCTGGTTCCAGAGCCCATCCTCTTGTCCACTCTGCTGAACACTTACTAGGTTTCAGGATCACCGTACTAAGTAGAGTATTATGTGATTTATGTGATAAAGGAGAAGGAGAAAAAGCAGAGAGAACTGTGTGCTCACGTGATCGGGAAATTTTCCACAAAATGGGACTTGAGCTATTGATACACGAAAATTAGGATTTAGGGTTGCAAGGGTAGGGCATTCAGATTAGAGGAATGGAATGAACTAGGCATAAGAGTGAGAACATGTATGTTCTGACACCGTAACCGGTAGAAGAGAGTCATGGGAAATAAGGCTGGAGCGGTAAGTGAGACCAGATTACAGTTGCTGTGACTCCCAAGCCGAGGAAGTTGGCTTTAATTACAAGGCAAGAGGGAAGCATTCTGAGCAAGGGGTTGGAGAAAGGGAAGGGGCAGCTGGATATGATAATTGCCTGGAGTTGGGAGAGCAAAGGAAGAATTAAAAAAATTATTCCCAGGTTTAGTGCTTAAGTATCTGGAATGATTTGAGTTTTAGTAATAGAAATTGACTAAATTATGTTTGGAACAAAATGTTACTTCCTGAAGTAACATGTAGGTCTTTAAATTCTGCTAGAACGGAAATTACGTTTACCCTCTCCATAACACAATCCAGGAAAAATTTGTATCAGGCTAGACAAATGTGAAGAGTTAAAAAGGATAATCAAAGTTCTAGAGAGGCTCCTTTCCCTACAGAAACTTTCAGAAAGTTTAGCTATGCTTTGGGCATTTTGGCAATGAGCCAGTTACCTTCAGGGTACACCTTCAGGGGTGTACCCCCTAAATCAGATAACTGAGGAATTCAATTTGGGGTTCCTTTCTTAAGTGGGTTTCTGTTGACAATAAGATCAAAGCAGGTGTAATTTGTTGAAGGTATAAAAAAATGTGCTACAATTATAGATTGTAGGTTATCACTGTATACTCCCCAGCATTTTTTAAATATGTCAGTGTTTTTAGGAGTTTAGTTATTATAACTATGCCACCCAAAATGCATACTTTTAATTTTTTCGTCCACAGAGGGAATTAGCGATAACCAAGACCATAAAAAACATAGGAAAAAACCATCATGGCAGCCCTGGAACACACTGTAAATACTCAACAAACCAGGATAGATACCTGGTGCCCTCCAACACTGCCTGGCCTGGAAGGTTGAGCTGAGAGAGAAAGGGAGCAATGGAGACCCGAAACCTGCCCACCACTCCTCCCACCAGGGTGGTCCAGACCCACATGACGAAGCCAGCGCAGTTCACTTCCTTGTTTTGCCATCTGCCAGTCCCATTCACCTTGGGTAAGTTATCTTACTTTTCTGTGCCATTTATATTCTACTCCCCGCCCCACAGAACTTAAAATGATCTATTCCATGAAATGCCATCTACCAAGTAGCTGGTGCAGCACCCAAAACATTGAAGAGGCCCATAACTATTCCCTTTCCCTCCTCCACAGTGGGCAGCAGGAAGCAGCAAAGGGAACTGAGATATTCCAACAGGCAGCTGGGCAGGGCCCAGGAGCAGGGAAGAGTGAGAAGTCAAGTACGGAAAAGAAGGCTGGGGCTGGTTGCCAGTGCCTTTGCAGACATGCCCCCACAGCTGGAGTGCAGTTTGCTGGGATAGACCTGCATGGAAAGGTAAATGGAGTCAGAAGTGAGGACCTTAAGGATGGCACCAAACCCCTGGAGATCAAGTGGAGAAGAAAGGGAATTTAGGTGCATATTGTAGGGACTGGGAATGGGGAGGGGTTAGGGACTCAACTAGAGTTTACAAAGAGCTGAAAGTGAGTGCTTTCAATAATTTGAAAAACAAAACAAAAGAAAACTGACTCAAGACAGGAAAACCTTTGTCCTGAGACTAAGATTCAGGGACATTCTCCCCTGACAAAACTAGTGAGAAAAGGACAGGGGTTTGGTGACAAAACAAAGACCCAATTACCAAAACTGGGAGCAAGGCTGGAGCTGGGTGACAATATCAGATCTGGAGGAACAGCTGAGACCTGGTGCTGAGTCACTGTGACCCGGTGCTGAGTCAGCAGAACACTGCCCCTCTGATTGGTCCCCAGGCTGGGCTGTAGACAGAAGCCCAGAGCCCTCACTGTGAGCCTGAAGAGACTGCAGGAACATAACCTTGGCATTAAAAGGGTAAAGATCTGATGGAATCTTGCAGCCAGGGCCTCTCCAGGCAGTAGCAGGAGCCAAATTCTTTGCAGTTTTTGCCTCATACTCACCTCGGGGGAGCTTATTAATAATATCAATGCTCCAGCCCACCTCAGACTTAAGGAATGAGAATCTCCGTGGGTAAGGACAAAGCATCGAGTTCTGGTAAATCCATTGCAAACTAAAATTGAAAACCCAGAGGTTTAGATTCCAAATTTTTATAAAGACATTCTTCCTCATCTTGGTTCTGAATTTATGTATTTATTTCTCTCCCCTCACTCCCTCTAGAAAGTCACTAGTCTCCAATAACTATAAGGGGTTCAGACTGAGGTGGGTTTGAATAGTTTCTTGCTGTGATAAAATATATATAACATAAAATATGCTGTTTTAACCATTTTAAGTATAAAAATCAATGGTGTTAATTGTTGTGGAATCACCACCACTATTTTTTCTTTTTTTATCATTCCTCGCAGAAACTCTATGGCCATTATAAGCAGTAACTCCTCATTCTTCTCTTGCCCCTGTCCCAGGTATCCCCTAAATTATTTTCTGCCTCTATGAATTTGCTTATTTTAGATATTTCATGTAAGTGGAATCATACATGTCCTTTTGTGACTGGCTTCCTTCACTGAGCATGTTTTTCAGGTTCATCCATGTTGCAATATGTATCAGAACTTAATTTCTTTTTGTTAGGTCCCCCAATAATGGGTCCGTGATCAAAGGAGCGAGACTGATACAAAGCGAAGGTCAAGCAAAGCTTTATTTCACGCCAAGCATCGAGAATCAAACCGACCATCCGGGGCCGTCTCTTACAAAGAGGCGATCCCTCCCTGCCTTACAGACTAACTTTTATAGAGCAAAGGCCGTGTGGTTGAGCCTGGCCACACACAGGTGGCCAATGAGATTGTAACACACAGAGAAAGCTGCACAGTCATGCTAGGTCACACGCAGGTGGCCAATTGAATTACAATTCACCCCATAGTAGTTATTTGAACTAGCCTATCACCTTGGTCAGGATTGGGGCCCAAAAGGCGGGGCCCACACTCCTTGGTAGCTAGGGAGACAGTATGTGCGACCCACTGATTGGATGTCTCCACCTGACCTGACCTGCCCTTGTATTTTGGGCTTTGTTACCTGGGACTGGTAAATTCCCTGAGGGGGTTGGGGGGCAGGGTCAGTTTAAGTTTTACTACATAAACAACAAAATCACTGTTTAACCGGATGGAATCGCTCTTGCTTAATAGGCCCTTACACTTTTATGGCAGAATAAATTTCCATTGTATTTATGTATCACATTTTGTTTACCCATTCATCACTTGATAGACACGGGGGTAATTTCCACCTATAGTGAACAATGCTGCAATAAACATTAGCATGTAAGTATTTGTTTGAGTCACGCTTTTCAGTTCTTTTGAGTATATACCTAGAAGTGGAATTTCTGGGTCATATTCTGTGTTTAACTTTTCAAGGAACTGGCAAACTGTTTTTCACAGAGACTACAACATTTTATATTCCCACTAACAATGCATGATTCTTCCAATTTTTTCAAATCCTCAACAATACTTTCTATTTTCCAGTTTTTAAAATTATAACCATTGTGATAGGTGGGGGTGGCATCTCACTGTAGTTTTGATTTGCATTTCCCAATGACTGATGCTGTTGACAAATTTTCACATGTTTACTGATCATTTGTAAACCTTCTTTGGAGACATGCCTATTCAATTCCTTTGCCCAATTTTTTTTTAAAGATTTTATTTATTTATTTGACAGAGACAGCAAGAGAGGGAATACAAGGAGGGGGAGTGGGAAAGGAAGAAGCAGGCTTCCTGCTGAGAAGGGCGCCCAATGCAAGGTTCTATCCCAGGACCCTGGGATTGTGACCTGAGTTGGAGACAGACGCTTAACGACTAAGCCATCGAGGTGCCCACCCCAACCCAATATTTTCTTTAAGATTTAAAAAAAAAAAATTTTTTTTAAAGATTTTTTCATTTATTTGACAGACAGAGATTACAAATAGGTAGAGAGACAGGAAGAAGCAGGCTCCCTGCTGAGCAGAGAGCCCAATGTTAGGCTCCATCCTAGGATCCTGGGATCATGTCCCAAGCCAAAGGCAGAGGCTTTAACCCATTGAGCCACCCAGTCACCCCCAAATATTTTATTTTTTAAAGAAATCTGTACACCCGACGTGGGGCTTGAACTCACAACCCTGAGATCAAGAGTCTCACACTCCTGCCTGAGCCAGCTGTGGGAACCCCCTTTGTCCAATTTTAGACTAGGTTGTTCGTCATTTTGTTAACTGTTAGGGGTTCTGTATATCTTCTAGATATTAAACTCTCATTAGATAGGTGATTTGCAAATATTTTCTCACATTCTGTAGGTTGTCTTTTCATTTTCTTGATAATGTCTTTTGATGCACGGAAGTTTTTAATTTTGATGAAGTCCCATTTATCTGATTTTTGTTGTTGTTGCTTGTGCTTTTGGGGGTCATATTAAGAATCCATTGTCAAATCCAAGGTCATAAAGATTTGCCTCTATGTAGTCTTCTAACAGTTTTATGGGTTTTGTTGTTTTATTAATATTTAGGTTGTTGATCCACGTTGAATTAATTTTGCATATGGTGGAGGTAGGATGGCCTAACTGCATTCTTTCCCATGTAGAAATCCACTTGTCCAAGGACCATTTTTGAAAGTCTGTTCTTTCCCCATTGAACAGACTTGGCACTTTTGCCAAAAATCAATTGGCAGGGGCGCCTGGGTGGCTCAGTGGATTAAATCCTCTGCCTTTGGCTCAGGTCATGATCCCAGGTTCCTGGGATCGGGCCCCGAGCCTGCTTCGCTTCCTCTCTCTGCCTGCCTCTCTGCCTACTCGTGATCTGTCTGTTAAATAAATAAAGAAAGAAATAAATTAAATCTTTAAAAAAAATCAGTTGGCATATTACTATTTAACAGGTACAGAGTTTCATATTTGCCACATGAAAAGAATTCTTTTTTTAAAAAAAGATTTTATTTATTTATTTGACAGAGAGAGATCACAAGTAGGCAGAGAGGCAGGCAGAGAGAGAGGGGGGAGCAGGCTTCCTGCTAGGCAGAGAGCCCGATGCGGGACTCGATCCCAGGACCCTGGGATCATGACCTGAGCCGAAGGCAGAGGCTTTAAACCACTGAGCCACCCAGGTGCCCCACATGAAAAGAATTCTGAAGATGGATAGTGGTGATAGTTGCACAAGGTGAATGACTTAATGTTACTGAACTGTACGCTTAAAAATGGCTAACATGATATATTTTATGTGTGTGCATTTTACTACAATTCAAAAAAATTAATTGGCCATACATGAATGGGTTTATTTCCAACCAGTTATTTCTATCACACTGGTCTATATGTCTATCCTTATGCCAATATAACACTGTTTTGATTATTGTAGTTTTGTAATGAGTTTTGAAATCAGGAATATTCCAACCTTGCTCTTTTTCAGAATTGTTTTGGCTGTTCAGGGCCCCTCGCAAATCCATATGGATTTGAGGACTATCTTTTCCATTTCTGCACAAAAACACAGTTGAAATTTTGATGAGATTGTGTTGAATCTGTAGTTAGCTTTGGGTAGTATTGCCATCTTAATATTAAGTCTCTCAATACATAAACACAGAATAGCTTTGTATTTATTTAGGTGCTCTTTCTCTCAGCAATGTTTTGTAGTTTTCAGTTCAGGTAGGTGCTTATGTTATAACATTTTTTCCCCTTTCTTCAATGTGACACACTTCAGATCAAATAAAAAAAAGAACGCAACTTACAAGGAGGCAATTAGTATTTTATTCATTTTTTTGGCACCCACCCAGGAAAAGAAAACACTATAGATGACATCGAATTAAACCAGCATTTGCTGAAGATGTGTTCTATTTTGAGTTCTAGATTAGGTGCTGGAAGGCCCCTGATTTCCATGAGCCTAAAACAGTATTACTACCAGGTAGAAATCCGAACAGTGATGGTATAATGGGAAATGTTACGAAGCAGCCTTGTGCAGAAAAGCTGAGGGCTCACGGATGAAGAAAATTAAGCACATAATGGCGGTTGGGTTTGTAAAAACGTCAAATAGGAGGCTTTGACAATATGACGATGGAGTGGGATTTTGCCAGTCAGAAAGGGGAAGGAGGAGAAGGGCATGTGTGTGTTTGCGGTGGGGGAGGGGGAAGTGTGGAGATAAGGGAGAAGTGCCTTGATCATCTCTGGTTAGTCAACCAGTTCATTCACTTGAACAATTGTACAAAAATTTTAAGGTACCTATCTGTTGATATATTCCTTTTGAAAAATATGATACATTTAAAAAGTAATACAATGGGAGAAATAGAATAAAGGCTATGGAGTGGATAATAGTATATTTTATCAATGATAACTTGCTGATTTTGATACTTGCACTATGGTTATGAAAGAGAATATCCTTAAGAAATATACACTGAAGTATTTAGGGGAAAGGGAACATGAGTGCAACTTACTTTCAGATGATTAAAAAAAAATGTATGTATACACACAGAAAATCATAAAGAAAATAATAAAAATCGTAAAATGTTAATAATTGGAGATCTGAGTGAAGAAAAGTTTTTGTACTATTCTTGCAAGTTTCTAACAAGTTTGGAATTCAAAATAAAAACATCCCCCAAAAAAGTAATGTTGCTGCTGCTCTACAATATAAACTGGGTCCTGAAAAAAATGTTTTATACACAGAAAAATATCTGAAAGGACACAGACTGTTAATCAGCAACTACTACTGAGGAATAGACTGGGTGGAGAAAAGAAGGATTTAAAATTTTACCTTGTGCATTTCTGTATTATTTGAATATTTTATTGAAAACATGTCTTGGGGCTCCTGGGTGGCTCAGTCAGTTAAGTATCTGCCTTTGGCTCAGGTCATGATCTCAGGGTCCTGTGTTTGAGCCCCATGTTAGGCTCCCTGTTCAATGGGGAGTCTGCTTCTGCCTTTCACTCTGCCCCTCCCCCCACTCCTGTATACTCTGTCTTTCAAAATAAGTAAAAATATTTTTTAAAAAGAAGGCATGAGGGGCACCTGGGTGGCTCAGTGGGTTAAGCCTCTGCCTTCAGCTCAGGTCATGATCTCAGGGTCCTGGGATCGAGCCCCACATCGGGCTCTCTGCTTAGTGGGGAGCCTGCTTCCTCCTCTCTCTCTGCCTGCCTCTCTGCTTACTCATGATCTCTCTCTGTCAAATAAATAAATCTTTTTTTAAAAAAAAAAAAGAAGGCATGTAATAATTTTTTTAAAAGATTTTATTTATTTATTTGAGAGAAAATGAGTGAGAGAGAGCACGAGAGAGGAGAAGGTCAGAGGGAGAAGCAGACTCCCCAAGGAGCTGGGAGCTGGATGTGGGATTCGATCCTGGAAGTCCAGGATCATGACCTGGGCTGAAGGCAGTCGCTCAACCAACTGAGCCACCCAGGCACCCGGCATGTACTAATTTTGTAACTAAAAATAAAAACACAAACTACAGGGGCAGCTGGATGGCTCAGTGGGTTAAACCTCTGCCTTAGGCTCAGGTCATGATCTCAGGGTCCAGGGATCGAGTCCCACATCGGGCTCTCTGCTTAGTGGGGAGCCTGCTTCCTCCTCTCTCTCTGCCTGCCTCTCTGCCTACTTGTGATCACTCTCTGTGTCAAATAAATAAAAATCTTTAAACACACACACACAAACTACAATAAAAGAAAAAACCTGGGAGTGATAATTACCAACAAAAGGGCAATTTTTTTTTTAAGATTTTATTTATTTATTTGACAGAGAGAGAGATCACAAGTAGGCAGAGAGGCAGGCAGAGAGAGAGGAGGAAGCAGGCTCCCTGCAGAGCAGAGAGCCCGATGCGGGGCTCCATCCCAGGACCCTGAGATCATGACCCGAGCCGAAAGCAGCGGCTTAATCCACTGAGCCACCCAGGCGCCCCAAAAGGACAAATTTTTATTGTATGATAACAGAGAGGGAATGGTAAGAAAAGACATTTTTTTTCCTCTTTTCTTTTTTTATTAACACATAATGTATTATTAGCCCCAGGGGTACTGGTCTGTGAATCATCAGGCTTACACACTTCACAGCACTCACCATAGCACATATCCTCCCCAGTGTAGAAAAGACATTTTTTAAATAAAGAAAAATACATATTTTACATATGTACATACAAATCAACAAATACATGTCAATATATAAATAATTGTTGGCACTTGACCAGAATGATCTTTTTTTTTTAATGTCCTTGAGAAGCTTTTTTCTTCTTTCTTTTTTTTTTAAAGATTTTATCCATTTATTTGACAGACAGAGATCACAAGTAGGCAGAGATGCAGGCAGAGAGAGAGGGATGGGGAAACAGGCTCCCTGCTGAGCAGAGAGCCCAATGCGGGGCTCGATCCCAGGACTCTGGGATCATGACCCGAGCCCAAGGCAGAGGCTTTAACCAACTGAGCCACCCAGGTGCCCCAGAAGCTTTTTTTTTTTTTCTTTCCAGGAACTGAGAGCTTGAAAATCTCACCACAATGTTCTCCCAGTTCAGCACTGCATTGGTAAGGAAAATCACAAAACTCTTAATCTTAATCATTTAAGAAAAAAGCTCCATCTTCACCTTAATTACTGCCTACATTTTGCCGAACCTAAGGTTGTTTTTGTTCAGAATGACTTCTGCACAAAAAAATTACAGCCTGTTGTAGTTTCCCAAGCCCACCAGTTCGATCAAGTTAAATTAAGCACTTATTAAATTCATGCACTTAAAAAAAGAGAAAAAAGAAGTTCCATTTTAGGTGTGGGGATAAAAAAGGAAATATAAAAATGACATCCATCAACCCAAGTCCCAGAAAAGAAGCTCACCAAGTCATGCTTTCCCCAGGGTTGGATGCAGCTTAAAATGCAAGCGATAATAAATTATCCTAAACCAAGTCAAGGATTTTCCCCATCTTTCCAGTTGGGGAGGGGTAAGAGGAGTTGGGTAAAATTGTAGGACCTCATTCTGTGAGGGAATATATATTGTCACACTCAGAAGCTTCAGGTGATCAGGGCTCAGACCTTTTATGCTGTTTTCGACTGTTGTCTTCCAACTCATTCCTCCCGCTCCAGCACACCCTTGTCATGGTCCCTCTGCCTCAAGGATATAGGAACAGAAGCAGAGCCTTCTCTGTTCATGTCCCAAGACTTAGCAGAGGAAGGGCTGGCTTGGCTGATCCATTTCACTTGTGATCCTTGCAATAAACGAGAATATTCTTCCAGTTGTGTTCTTTTGTATCCAAATACAATATTATCTTCTGACTCCTGATATATTTAGAATTAAAATATGCTCACTGCAGGGGCGCCTGGGTGGCTCAGTGGGTTAAATCTCTGTCTTTGGCTCAGATCATGATCTCAGGGTCCTGGGATCCAGCCCCCCACCCCCATCCCCATTGGGATCTCTGCTCAGCAGGGAGCCTGCTTCCTCCTCTCTCCCTGCCTGCCTACTTGTGATCTCTCTCTCTGTCAAATAAATAAATAAAATCTTTTTTAAAATAAATAAAATATGCTCAGTATATAAACTCTAGACATGAATGCGACAGGTTTCATTTTGTCCCTTAATACAAGAAGAAAAAAACTTATAGAAGAAAATCCCCAATCACAGGATGAAATCTACTTCTCTTTCTTAAAAAGTCTTAATCTCGAATTTTAATGATCACCAATATACCTTTTAAGATATACACTCCACAGTTTGACATGCACCAATTTATTCAAAAATTATTCATTCTGTATCAGTGTGATGTTGAATAAAACATATTCTCTACCTTTTAAGAACAGTAAACATTCTTTTAAATTTTTAAACAGAGAGTAGTAAGAAATCACCTAAATAGAGGATTTTACCTTAACAGTTAGATAACATATTCTCTGGGGCAAGTTTGCTGAGTGGCACACAAAAAATAATAGAAATTACTCTCAAAGAATTGTCTTGCATTGATGACAATAAAGTCAACTTCATGTCAAATTAATTGTATGTATTTATCTAGCCATTTGTATTTTGTTCTCTCCTGAGATCAGTTTATTTTAACTGCATTTAATTTGCATCAAGATGTATTCTGAACCAGAATAAACACTGGGAAAGAGTGTCTTCATTGAAACATTGCAAAACAATAGGAACAAGTTCTGAGAAATTACAACAAAAAGAAGTCCATGTGCTTATTTTCTTCTAGTTAGATCTCGACTGAGTTTTAGAAGTAACGTTTTTAAAACTCAAAAGTATATGAGACAAACAGCTAATGACTTTTTAAAGCTGGATCTCTGTATATCCCAGGTTAATCAGAAATATAAGCACAAATATATGACACCATAAACATACCAGAAAAAAATGGGTAAATTTTTTATAGTCTTGCATCTTGGGAGTGTTTTCTAAATATGATAGTTATTTCAGAAACCATAAATAAATGATAAAATATTTCATATAAAAATTTAAGTTGTAAAAGGTAAACATTACTCTTAATAGAGTTGAAAGAAGAACCAGGAAAAATATCCCCAACAAACATTATATAAAAGACTTATTTATTTAATAAACAAAGAGCTCTTATAAAAATAAAAGCGATGATGAATCAAGGAGGGACTGAGAGATGGGGAGGTTATTTCCATTACTTGCCCTCCATTCTTTGATAAGGACAACTGACTCTTTTGAAACCTTTGGTAAAGTACTGTGCAATCACAATTTCAAGGCAAGGTCCTTAGCTTTAACCTTTTCAACAAGGTTGCTTATATTAAGCTTTTTCTATACAGGAATTCTGGTGTTGCCACTAATAAGAAGGCAATCAACTGTATGGAATAATGGATGAAGAACACAAGTAAGCAATCTAAAATAACCACATGGAAAGGCATTTAGCCCCACTTATAGTTACAGAAAGTTACATTACAAATAATAATGCATGGATGCCTGGGTGGCTCATTTGGTTAAACATCTGCCTTTGGCTCCGGTCATGATCCCAGGGTCCTGGGATGGAGCCCCACATTGGGCTCCTTGCTCAGCAAGAAGTCTGCTCCTTCTCCCTTTGTCTTCTTCCTCTTCTTCTGTCTTCTCCTTCTGGCTCCCCCCCACCCCGCTTGTGTGCTCTCTCTCACAAATAAATAAAATCTTTTTAAAATAATAAATAAAATATTAGATTATAAAATAACAATAATAATGCACTACTTTTTCTGTCTATCAAATGAGTAAAGGATAGAAACACAGATGATACCCTGTGATTGAGGAAGCAAAGAAATGGGCATTCTCATTTACTACTGGTAGGAATGTAAGTCAGTACAAATTTGGGAGCTGCATTAAAATATATAAAGGGGGGGCCCTGGTGTGGCTCAGTTGGTTAAGCAACTGCCTTTATCTCAGGTCATGATCCCAGGGTCCTGGGATCGAGCCCCCTGTCAGGCTCCTTACTCAGCAGGGAGCCTGCTTCTCCCTCTCCCTCTGCCTGCTACTCCACCTGCTTGTGCTCTCTCTCTCTTTCTCTCTGTCAAATAAATAAATAAAATAAAACAAAAAACAAACTAACCTAAGAAAAAGGAAAGAAAATCCCTGCCTTAACTTTAAGAAAAAAAATATATATATGCACATTTACATATATATACATATATATACATTTATATTCTTTGACTAGAAATTCCACTCCTAAGAATTGACTTTATAGCTACACTTGTCCAAGTAGCAAAGATTTTATATATATATTTATGTATATATGTAAATATATGCATATTTATGCATATATATATTTTTAAGGATATTCACTGTAGCTTTGGATAATAGTGGAAAACTAAAAATAACCTAAAGGTCACCAAAAGGACTCTTCTTAAAAAAAAAATCCATTGCAAACAATTAAAACTACAGCTATTAAAGAGAGGTGAGAGAGGTGTTAAGAGAGAGGTGTTAAGGGTGCCTGGGTGGCTCAGTGGGTTAAAGCCTCTGCCTTCAGCTCAGGTCATGATCTCAGAGTCCTGGGATCAAGGCCCGCATCAGGCTCTCTGCTCTCTGCTTCTCCCCTCTCTCTGCCTGCCTCTTTGCCTACTTGTGATCTCTGTCTGTCAAATAAATAAATAAATCTTTAAAAAAAAGAGAGAGAGAGAGGTGAGAGTACATATACAGGCTAAGACATCAAAAGTATATTAAGTGAAAAAAACTTTTAGAACCAATGATCACATTTGTGTAAAATAACATGTGTGTGTCTGTGTATGGGGAGAGGGCACATTTTAACCGAAACACGTCTAATTCAATATGAATGTTTCACCAACAAAAAATAAGATATATGTATCCTTAAAATGCTTGAATATCGTTTAAAACTATATGTGAAGTTTTCCCAAAAAATTAAATTATATTTGGGGGTGGAGAGTTGTTTTTTATGTCAAAGCAAAACATCTGCCAACTTTAGTTTGACATTTTTTCATGTCCTGTTCACCCAACCAATAACAAACACTGAATCATAATTAACTGATACAGATTGGACAGAAGTGTTACCCCTGCTCAATGATATATTTACACAGTGGTGTACATTGATGGGTAAATGCAAAGACTGCAGCCAGGAAGATGTGGGTAGAAAGAAAGAAAGATTTTGAATTCAACATGATACCCATTGAAATAATCCACTTCTCTTTTTTTTTAATTAATTGATTCTTTATCTTTAAGTAATCTCTATGTCCAACATGGGGCTCAAACTTATGACCCTCGAGATCAAGAGTTATATGCTCCATCGACTAAGACTTCCAGGTCCCGCGAAATGACCCACTTCTTGTGTGTTTTCTTACTGATTTCCTTTTCTCATATGCAAGAGGAAGTAATAATCCTCCAAAGTATTTACGTCTGGGAAGTCTGAAACTAGATGCTGATTGTTTTTATAAACAATAAAGTCACGTTAAAGGTTAGAATAAAAGAAAGTATCAAGGGAACTTGCTCTCTTTGAATTTACTAGGTTAAAACTTCATGTAATTTCCTTCTCTGTAGACATTTTGTGTACTATGCAGTAGTCAGTTAGAGCAACAAGTCTGGACCTCTCCTCTGAAAGTAAGTTGGCTTGTCTTCCTGCTCTGTTAAAAAATCAAGGGAAGGGGCGCCTGGGTGGCTCAGTTGTTAAGCGTCTGCCTTTTGGCTCGGCTCATGATCCTTGGGTCCTGGGATTGAGCCCCCCCACCCCCCAGCATCGGGCTCCCTGCTTGGCGGGAGGCTTGCTTCTCCCTCTCCCACCCCCCCTACTTGTGTTCCCATTTGCTCTCTATATATACATCAAATAAATAAAATCTTAAAAAAAAAAAGTCAAGGGAAAAAATTACGGGCTCTATTTTATTCTTTCATCATATCCTTCCTTCATTATTCTATGCATCATTGATTCATTTTTTAAAAACCCTTTAGTGGGGTACCTGGATGGGTCAGTCGTTGGGCCTCTGCCTTTGGCTCAGGTCATGGTCCAAGAGTCCTGGGATCGAGACCTGCATCAGGCTCCTTGCTCTGGAGGAAGCCCGCTTCTCCTTCTCCCACTCCTCCTGCTTGTATTCTTGTGTTCCCTCTCTCACTGTGTCTCTCTCTGTCAAATAAATAAATAAAATCTTTTAAAAAAACAAACAAACAAAAAACCCCACAAACCCTTCAGTGAATACTTTTTACGTTCAGCTCTGGGAATACAGTTAAAACACCATCCTCAGACCCAGAGATTTTGCAATTCAAAGGCAGATCAACAAAAAAAGCGGGGGGGGGGGGGGTGGGAATTACAAGACAGTGAAATAAAAGACTAGTACTGAAGACTAAAGGAACCCAAAAAAGGTACCTAGTATAACCTGAAAGGCCAGGGAAGACTCCCCAGCAAAGGGAATGTCTGGACTAAACCCTGAAGGATGAGCCAGTCCAGACAGGGAGAGGGAGCAGTGTACAAAGTCATAGCAGTGAACTGAAAACAGCACATTTAGGGAACTGCTTATAGTTCAGCATGGTTGGCATAGTTCTAAACAGGAATGGTTGGTAGGAAGCCATGGAGACATGAGCAGGGATCAGGTCCTCAGGAATTTTGTCTGCCATACTAACTAGCATGGAGTTCACCCTAATGGTTATGGGTTTTAAGCAGGAAGAAGATATGATCAGTCCTGGGGTTCAGAAAGATCTCCTGTGCAGCACTGTGAAGAAATAGAACGAAGTGAGAGATGTGAAGGGCAATATTTAAGCCAGGAAAATTAGTGAAGAGGCAGTTCGAATAACATAGGAAAGACATGAGTGATTTGGGTTTTTGGAGAACACACCAAATGGCAGGTGAGGACACTGGGTCTTTGGCTGGGCCCTGAGGTCTTTGGAAGGACTCTGGAGTGGGCCTGGGGCAGTTTACAGAAGCTTTTGGCAGTGATAACCAGGCCTTTGGAGGCCTAAGACAGGAGTGGTATTGGTATTCAAGCTGCTCAAGGCATGAAGGTCTCTTATCTTCCTGGAGATCTCTTTTTCTTTCTACCAAGGAGTCTGAGATTTTTTTTTTTAACTCCTTCCCAGGGCAATCCCTTTAGGCCATGAAGATCTTCATACATTCTGAAAGAGACCCAGGGAAGTCAAGGACCCAGGCTGAAGCTGTTTGTAGACATTGGGTTGATGTGGCAGTCCAAATGCCCCAAGAACTACTATTCATTCTGACCAAGCTAATTTCATTTCCGTGAGAGAAGGCTACTATCAGTACAACAAGACCAATAAGCACTTCATTCTTGCTAGGTGATACTCTCTTTGCAAAGTGATCGTGTGCTGGATCTCATTAAGGTGAAACATCTTACTCTTATCTTAAATGAACTCGTTCTGTTCTTGTGCCTAAGACATCGCTGCTGATAACTGATGTGGATAACCGCTATACTTCTGCCAGGAGCTGCAGTGACACTGGGACAAGGTAGCTAAAGCCATCTCTGATGTTGTCGCCAAGTCCTACATCTATCTGACCCTGGGAACTCTGGGAAGACAGTTTTGGGGGTGCCTGGGTGGCGAAGTTGGTTAAGCGTCTGCCTTCGGCTCAGGTCACGATACCAAGGTCCTGGAATCAAACCCTGCATCGGGCTCCCTCCTTAGTGGGAAGTCTGCTTCTCACTCTTCCTCTCCCTCTGCCCCTCTTCCCCTGCTCATGTTCTCTCTCGTGCACTAGCTCTGTCTCAAATAAATAAAATAAAATCTTTTTAAAAATTCCAACTATCGCTTCTCGGCCTTTTGGCTAAGATCAAGTGTAAAAATTCCAACTAAAAAAAAAAAAAAAGACTTCACGAAATTTCCGTCTCAGGGATTTACTGATCATAAAGTTCCAAGTGACAGGGCACAGAACCCACAGAATTCGTCTGTTTCTACCATGTTGTGTTATATTACAAGCAAAATTAATGAAGGAGAAAGATGATGAAGGTCTGACCTAATGTAGTAGCGAGGATGGAGAGAGGTAACAGACCTGAGATACATGAGAAAAGAAATCACAGAACTTCATGACTCATTCAGTATGAGAAGTAAAAGGGAAGGAGGGGTTGAGAATGACCATTTAGGTTTCTGGTTTGGGCTTCCAGAAGGAAGTCTTTCAGAATGGTAAGAAATGTAGGCCAGGGGCTCCTGGGTGGCTCAGTGGGTTAAGCCTCTGCCTTCGGCTCAGGTCATGATCTCAGGGTCCTGGGATCAAGCCCCACATCGGGCTCTCTGCTTGGCGGGGAGCCTGCTTCTCCCTCTCTCTCTGCCTGCCTTTCTGCCTAGTTGTGATCCCTCTCTCTCTGTCAAATAAATAAATAAAAGTCTTTAAAAAAAAAAAGAAAAGAAAAGAAATGTAGGCCATAGGGCCACTTTTTTTTTTTAAGATTTTATTTATTTATTTGACATGAAAAGAGAGAGAGACAGAGATCACAAGTAGGCAGAGAGGCAGGCAGAGAGAGATAGAGAGGAGGAAGCAGGCTCCCTGCCGAGCAGAGAGCCCAATGCAGGACTGGATCCCAGGACCCTGAAATCATGACCTGAGCCAAAGGCAGAGGCTTAACCCACTGAGCCACCCAAGTGCCCCCATAGGGCCACTTTTCAATGGACTGTAAATACTTAAGATTTGGACATGTTAAATTTAAGACAGTTGTGAGACCTCTACAAAGAATTGATCAGTAGGTTGTTGGATAATGTAGGCTTTAAACTCAGGGAATAGATCTGAGCTGGAGGTATAGATTGTTAGGGAGTGGGTGGGTGGTGTTAGGTCCGTTATTAAACGAAACGAGACTGAGACAAAGTGAAAGTTATTTAAAGCTTTATCTTATGCCAAGTATTAGAAGTCAGACTGATTGGTCAGGGGAACAAGATTGAAACAAAGTTTTATTCTATGCCACGATTAGAAGTCAAACTGATCGGCCAGGGCTGTCTCCGGAGAGAGCGACCACCCCCAGCTTACACGCTCAAGAATCCACTGACTGACCCGTCAGGGCCGCCTCCGAAGAGAGCAACCCCTCCCAGCCTCACAGACTAACTTCTATAAAACAAAAGCCCAGCCACACATAGGTGGCCAATGAGATTGTAACATTGCAGTCATGTTAGGCCACACGCAGGTGGCCAGTTGAATTACAATTTAACCTTTAGTAGCTGTTTGAACTAACCTATTACTCTGGTCAGAATTGGCACTCAAGTTTGGCGCCCAAAAGGCAGGGTTTACATTCTTTGGTGGTTAGGGAGACAGTATGTGTGCTTTTTACTGATTGGATGTCTCCACCTGGCCTGACTCGTCCTTGCATTCTGGGCTCTGTTATCAGGAACTGGCCAACCTGGCCTTGTATTCTGGGCTCTGTTATTAGGAACTAAGCCGACCATATTTTACTGGTTTCCCAGACTTGCTTCTAAGTAAGTTTCTCGGGGGGTGGGGGGGGGAAGGGGGCAGGGTCAGTTTAAGTTTTACTGCACAAACAACAAAATGGCTTTTAACCAAGTTGGAGTCGCTCTGGCTAAATAGGCCCATACAGGTGGCCATGAGTATAAGATGGTAAATGAAGCTACGGAAAATGATAACTCAAGGAGATGAGAAGAGAAGTGAGCCAAGGACAAAGTGATGGGTAATATATATCTTGAAGAATAAGTAGAATAGTAGAATACTCAAGAGGAAATATTCATAAAATATTATAAGCCAATACAGGGTATTCTTGTAGAAGCTAAGGGAAAAGAAAGTCTCAAGGTGAGAGGAATCAAACAGTTTGAAAATGTACAGAGAGGTCATATAGGTTAAAACTGAGATGTGTCCTTTGGATTCAGCAACCAAAGAAATTACTGATGTGTCAGGCAAGAGCAACTTCGGTCAAGCGGCAAAATCTAGGTTATAATGGGTTAAGGAATGATGGAAAGTAAGAAAGATGAATCAAAAATAGACAACTCTTTTGATAAGGTTCTTTGAGAAGGAAAGGAAACAAAAGAGATAGGGTAGTTGCTAGAGGAAGAGATAGGTTGAGGGAAGATTTACCTTTTTGGAAAGATGCTGATGGGAAAGAAAAGGAGGCAGGTCATTGAGGAAACAAGACCCCCTGAGGAGGAGTAGGGAACAAAGTCAGAGTCCAGCTGGAGGGATTAGCTTTGGATTAAAAAAAGAGAAGGCTGTCTCCCTGACATAAGAAGAAAGGCAAACAGATGTCTTTTCTTTTCTTTTCTTTTCTTTTCTTTTCTTTTCTTTTCTTTCTTTCTTTCTTTCTTTCAGAGAAAAGAGAGGTGCTCAGACGTGGGGGTGGAGTGGAGAAGGAGAAGCAGACTCCCCATTGAGCGGGGAGTTCCAAGCAGAGGAGCTTGGAGCTTGATCCCAGGACCCTGAGATCATGACCTAAGCAGAAGGGAGATGCTTAACCAACTGAGCCACCCATGTGCAGATGTTATTTCTAAGAGACATTCACCACCCACCCACAATCTCTGGTATGGTACAAAACTTCTTAGTGCTGGAGTTTGGAATCATATGGAGAACAGGCATTTGTAATGTTAAGATGTGACTAGCAAGCCTTCTCCAGAGGCCATCCCATTCAAAAGCTTGGATAACCACATCTCACGTGTTCAGCTATATCAAAGTTCAGCGAAAACCAGGTCCTCAGTGCTGCTTTGTAGAGGTATAATTTACATACCCTAAAATTCAGCAGCTTTAAGTATACACTTCCTTGATTTTTATTTTTATTTTTTATTTTTAAAGATTTTATTTATTTATTTGACACACAGAGCGAGAGAACACAAGCAGGCAGAGCAGCAGAGGGAGAGGGAGAAACAGGCTCCCCACTGAGCAGGGAGCCCCATGTGGGGCTCAATCCCACAACCCTGGGATCATGACCCAAGCTGAAGGCAGCTGCTTAACCAACTGAGCCACCCAGGTGCCCCACTTCCATGATTTTTAGTAAATTTATTAAGTTTATTGAATGATGCAGTCATCACTAGAGTCCAGTTTGGAAATCTCTCCATCACCCCCATAAAATCCCTAATGTCCATTTACAATTAATCCCTGGTTCCACTGCAGCCCTAGGAAATAAATAACCTATTTTTAGCTCTATAAGTTGATCTTTTCTGGACATTTCATATAAAATAAACCCACACAATATGTGGGTTTCTGTTGGGGGGGGCTGGCTTCTTTCACCCAGCATAATGGCTCTTAGGTTCATCCATGTCTCAGGAGGCTTATTTCTTTTTACTGCTGCATATACTCCATTATCACCACACTGCACTTGGTTTATTTACTCACCAGTTGATGGGCATAGGTCATTTTTGCTTTTGTTCCTTTGGTTTGGTTTTACTCTTTGTTAATTGAAGGATAGTTGACATGCCCCTTTGCTTTTGCTTCTACCTCTGCCCCTGCATGACAGCGCATACACTGACCATTTCCCCCTGTGCTATCAATATGCCTACTGACAACTTTAGACAGTCTGGCACATCATTTTCTCTCGGGGTGTGAAGCTAGGCTTTGACAGTTTTTTTGGTGAAGTATAAAGTGATTTCTTGGTGATTCGTGAGGACAAAGACATTATAATTAGACCCAAGCACTAGACCAGTGCATCATAAATATTTCCAAACCATAGACAACTTTGATAGGACATATGCCTGCCACATGCCACAAAAAGTGTGCTCACACACTCCCCAACTGTTGCCACTACAAAACTACAGTACCACAAAACAATGACAATGACAATGATGACCACCACAATAAACCTCCCAGCAAATAATGAGAATGGTGCTATTTAGGGGGACAACCCAATGAGAAAAATGACATCAAAGTATCAAACACCAAATGAGAATAAAAGTGTGATCCTGATGTAAATATTGTCCATATGCACTGATGCCCATGGACAATCAGCAACCGGCTAAGAACATTCTTGGAGAACTCTATGTACAGCCTAAATGGCATCCTTGAAGGTAAGGACTATCATAAAATGAATAGATGTATCAAGAGGTGATTTAATCTTATATTGTTTTGTTAAAAAAAAAACTTTCATGGTTTAATATGCAAAAGTAATAAAGCAGGCTTAAAAAGAAACTCAAATAGCCATTACACAGGCCCCCAAACCATCAAACCTCGGCCTATCTGCCTCATCCATAAATTAAATCTGACCCTCCTTATATTATTCTGTAGCAAATCTCAGGCATCGTATAGTTTTATCCATAAATATTTCATCACACAACTCTACGAGAGAATTCTTTTGTTAATAACATAACCACCATACCACGATCGCATCTCAAGTATTTTAACCATCATTGGTGCATATAAAATTTCCAGTCATTGTTCCTGTTATTTGAATTTATAACTTCAAGCAATAAGCCCAGATGGCAAAACAAGCTCTGTCAGATAAGGACCTGGGGAAGAGGGGCTCTGTGCATGTCCTCGTGGAACACACATAGTAGTTTCTTCTCATTGCCAAGGGATCCTGTCGGGTTGGGGCTTGAGAAACTGAAGGGAATGCAAAAATAAGCCCACAAAACGTATGCCATATGGACGTTACAGGATTACTGTCCCCCTTTGGTTATGAAATGACTAACTATTTTCAGCTAAAACGTGTGGGATCTTTTTCAAAAAATGGAATATCTTTCACTCGCCCAGCATATTGATTAGAGACATCATCTAGACTGTCTGGGAATAGTTTCTCTGTAGCTGAACAAATCACACCCTTCAATGCACTGTGTAATTTTAGAGGCATCTTGTCACATTTATTTAAATGTTTTGGCTCTGGATTTTTTTCCCCTTTAGGCGTGCCTGATGTCCACATTTATAATTTAGCTGTCATCTTTCTCAAAAGGCAGTAGGGGCAATAGGAAAAGCAATTTCAGGTTTTGTCACATGCAAGTGGTATGAACATATACAAGTTACTTAACCTCTCTGAGCAAGAATTATTTTTCATTTGTTGACTAATGAGGATTTGGGAGGATCAAATGAGATAATGGATTCAGCACTGTGCCTTCATGTAGTGGATAATCAAAAAATCCTAGCTATTGTTAATAAAAGAGGAATTTTCTAGAGCAAAAATGTATAATTTATCAAAAGTCTCCCCCCAATAGCTTTTTTCATCAGCATTATTATTTCTTACTGATGCCTCAACAAAACCATAATGCTATTATGCATGGATCAGTTACCTAAGGAGTAATGTTCCTTCCATCACTGCCTCGAATGTAAACAAGTACTTAGAGTAATATAACTGCAACAAATAAACACTCTTAAGTCATTCTATTGTAAACCTATTTTTTTTATTTTTTTATTTTTTTTTTTTAAAGATTTTATTTATTTATTTGACAGAGAGAGACCACAAGTAGGCAGAGAGGCAGGCAGAGAGAGAGAGAGAGAGAGAGGGAAGCAAGATCCCCGCTGAGCAGAGAGCCCGACGCGGGACTCGATCCCAGGACCCTGAGATCATGACCCGAGCCGAAGGCAGCGGCTCAACCCACTGAGCCACCCAGGTGCCCCTGTAAACCTATTTTTTAAAATCAGAAACTATATCCAACCATTTCTATGTATTCTATCTTCTCAGAATAAAATAACAAACTTTTTTGTTTGAAACTACAAGAAAAAAATACTGGGGGGGAAAAAAACACCAAAAGAGCAGCATTCTCTCATTTTAGCAACAATACAAAAAACTCCCAAGTCATTAGGCTTTATTCCAACCCTGACCCTAGCTTGAGGTAAGAATACGAGGAAAGAAAACTTCCCTTTTTGTTCTTCCATCTATAGTCTCAGCATGAAATAATTTATAGTAGAATACTAATGAAATATGATGCTGGTTTTTTATGTTCAATGTGTGGTTTTTATTAAAATCTTTATTAAATATTTTAGTCCCTTTTCTCTGCCTTTACAAGTTTAAATAGTCTGTGAGTAATGGATTCTGTGATTGATAGCTCAAGATCTTGCCATATCTTACAGTTAGCAATAACTTTTCATTATGTAGCTCTACCAAAATGAAGAGTGTGATAAATCAGCCCAGCTACGTCCTGACCTTAACACAGTTCCCGATACTATTCTCTAGTGAATTACTTCTCTTTCCCAAAAGGGGACACACCACCATAATTCCAGCTCATTGTGAGCTCTGGTTCATTTTTAGAAGTTTTATTACAATGTGTCATGAGTATTCATGAAATGTGGCATGAAAGGCATGCTTTAAAAGTACTATTGTGGCCAATCACACAGAGGGATAGCTACATACAAGTCTAAAGCAATGTCACATGTGCCTTGCCAACTGGCTACAGGGTGAGCTGGGAGCAATTTAGCTGGCCATCTTTCCATACAATTGTCATTCATTCAGAAAACTTCAAAGTTGGGATCCCTGGGTGGCTGAGTCAGTTGAGTGTCCGGGTCTTGATTTCGGCTCAAGTCACGATCTCAGGGTCCTGAAATTGTGCCCTGTGTTGGGTTCCGCACTCAGCAAGGAGTCTGCTCCAGATTCTCTCTCTCCCTCTGACCCTCCCCCCACTTTCTCTCCTTTCTAAAAAAAACAACAAACCACCCCCCTCCAACATACGAGAGCCTATTCCATAGTCAGTTGTAACTGGGTGCTGGTCTACAAAATCCCTGATCTCAGGGTGAAGGCACAGAAAATAAGAGATTACAAAAAAAAAAAAGAAAAGAAGAGATTACAGTAATAAGTGTTAGTTACTTATTAATTATTTATCCAAAACCTTCTATACGCCAGATGCTCTGTTAGGCACTAGGGATACAACAGCAAGCTAAACAGACAAAAATATTTTCCTGTGCTATATTGTGCATAGAATGCCATAGAGGCCCAGATAAAGGAGATCTAAATAGACTGAGAGACAAGGAGGTGATACTTCAGCGAAGTTTGGAAAGACAAAGAACAAAGATGCTAGATAAGGAAGGCATTCTAGGCACAACATTGGAAGTGTGAAGCCGCAGGATACCTTTGGGGGAATTACTGGTAGGTTGATAGAGCTACTGCTTTATCTGAAAACTGTAGAATGTCGTTGAAAGATGTAAAGCAAAGAGAGTGTTATGACTGTATTTGCTTTTTTTTTTTTTAAAGATTTTATTTATTTGAGAGAGAGAGAGTGCATGAGTGTGGTGGGGGTGGGGCAGGGGCAGAGGAAGAGGGAGAAGCAGGCTCCCTGCTGAGCTCATTTCCAGGACCCTGGGATCATGACCTGAGCCGAAGGCAGATGCTTAACCCACTGACCTGTCCAGGTGCCCCCCTCCCAACCCCGCCACCGTATTTGCATTTTAGAATGCTTACTCCACTTGCAGCACAGACAATGGACTGTGGAGAAGACAAGAGACCAACTAAGCAGGTATTGTTATAATCCTGATCACAAAGTAGGTATGGAATAGATAAGGTTTATACCTTATCTATTTATACTATACTATACTATACTATACTATAGTATAGTATATACTATCTATACTATACTATACTATAGTATAGTATATACTATATATACTATACTATATATGTATAGTGTACAAAGTAGGTATGGAATAGATAAGGTTTATACCTTATCTATTTATACTATACTATACTATACTATACTATACTATACTTTGCAACTGATTAGGATAGGAAAAGACTGAATGAGAGGGGGCTAGGAGAGGGGGCTATAAAGGCAACTACTTGAGTCATTGGTTCTAATGAAAACTTCATCAACCAAACATTGAAGAGTTTTTATGGTGCGTTCAAAGACCTAAGATTAGGAAACCTTCCCAGCCACTCTGGACCCAGCACTTGTCTCTGAGTAAAAGAAGGTTAGTAATTCCTGAGCTAAGTAATTGTTAGCTTTCAAGAGGACTTTGAAGACAAAGAGTGAACAGTTTATCAATATGGGTTCAAGAGCTAGCTATTATCTTCATTTTGGTGACATAACCTGCAGAAGGAATTGAAAAATAAAGCTGCCTTATGACAGCTGCAATTCTACTAAGTCTTGTACATTAGAAAAAACTATTTGGAGTCACTAATATAATTGAAACTGTACAGCTCTTCTGACCATGTTTTCAAACACAGTGTCTGAAAGAAACAGCTCTAAATTGTGATCAATGCCTTCTTGCAATTTTATTGTTATTAAATACAAAATTTTGTCTTCTCCCAAATGGGGAACATTTTAAAGGTAATTTGTTGTGTATATATTATTACTTGCTAATTCATGGTCATCATTTCTCTCATGGATTCACAATAGCTTGCAATTGTGTGTCAACACCAATCTCAATCCCCTCCATTTCACCATGGTCTATCCCAGTTTAAAAGAAGTGAACACAGGGGCATCTGGGTGGCTCAGTTGGATGAGTGTCCGACTCATGATTTTGGCTCAGGTCATGATCTCAGGGTTCTGGGATCTAGCCCCCCATCATCGCATCATCAGTGTCCCTGCTCAGCAGGGAGTCTGCTTGAGAATTCTCTCTCCATCTCCCCCGACCCCCACAGAGAGGGGGGAAGTGGTGAACACAAACTGATCAAACTGAACACAAATATGATATTGTCTCTCCCTTGCCTAACATATTTGGAATGGTAACTACTAATTATAGCATGAAGTTCAAACTCCCCAGCATATCAATAAGGGACTTAATGATTTGGACTCACCACTTCTTGCCAATTGACAGCTACCCCTCTACCCTTACCAAATTTCTTTTCTTTTCTTTTTTAAGATTTTATTTATTTATTTAACAGACAGAGATCACAAGTAGGCAGAGAGAGAGGGGAAAGCAGGCTCCCTGCTGAGCAGAGAGCCCGATGCAGGGCTTGATCTCAGGACCCTGGGATCATGACCTGAGCCGAAGGCAGAGGCTTTAACCCACTGAGCCACACAGGCGCCCCCCTTACCAAATTTCTTATAAACTCTTGCCACATGCAGTTGTTTCAACCTGGAACACCCCTTCTGTAGCTCAGCTGGAAAACTGCCACTAGGCTTCTAGAGAGTTCATATATTGTGTCGCACCTTCCCCAGAAAAATTTCAAGTTGTTCCTTGGTCTCTGCCTTTATTTTTTTTTTAAGATTTTATTTATTTATTTGACAGAGAGAGACCACAAGTAGGCAGAGAGGCAGGCAGAGAGAGTGAGAGGGAAGCAGGCTCCCTGCCGAGCAGAGAGCCCGATGCGGGACTCGATCCCAGGACCCTGAGATCATGACCTGAGCCGAAGGCAGCGGCTTAAACCACTGAGCCACCCAGGCGCCCTGGTCTCTGCCTTTAAAACACCATGTTCAGGGGCACCTGGGTGGCTCAGTGGGTTAAAGCCTCTGCCTTCAGCTCAGGTCATGATCCCAGGGTAGTGGGATCGAGCCCCACATGGGGCTCTCTGCTCAGCGGGGAGCCTGCTTCCCTTCCTCTCTCTCTGTCTGCCTCTCTGCCTACCTGTGGTCTCTGTCTGTCCAATAAATAAATAAAATCTTAAAAAAAAACAAAAAACACCATGTTCATCCAAGCATTAGCTTTTACCAGTAGTTTTAAAATTTTGTCTGTAAATGTGACTATGAGCTCCTAAAGCTAGGAATTTTGTTTTATGTTTCTATTTCCAGTAACTAACAGAGCATCAGCTTGAATTCAAGAGTGGATGAATGGATACTTTTTCCAACAGTTCCGCAGGCAACTGATTAGTTCCCTTCCTCCATTCTCCATTAATACTTTCTATATATTTCCAGACTAGTATTTATTACTTTATATGTCCATCTTCCCAGTATAGTCTGTGAGTAGAGACCATTCTTTCCTAGTCCTGTAGTTTCCGCGTGTAATATGCCCTCAATAAACAAGGGAATGAAAAACTCGAAAGCATTTTTCTCAGACATGGGCTCTATTTAATACGTTTAATGCTAGATTCTTGATTCAAAAAGACCTGGATTTTTGGTTTTTTAATGATATGAAAAGACTGGAAAGATGGATCAAAACTAGCCAAATCAAATTCAACATAAAGAGGTATACAGCTCCCAATTTCACATTAGGTTTTTATTTCCATTGGAGAGAGAACTGAATCAATAGCATGACGTGACTGGAAATAAAACACAGAAACCCACTGTTAAACAAATTAATAAAGCACGGCAAGCCAGCTCAGCCCTGTCATACTATGAACTCTTCAGACATATCTTGGATTTATGGGGCACATTAATGAAATAGGAAAATTCCGTAAGTGGGTAAATGGGCTCCTAAGTGGCCTGAAAACTACAAAAATGAGAAATAGTTGGAAAAATAGGAATGCCAGGCTTGGGAAAAAGAAGCAGGTAGAGCAGGGGAGACAATGGAGTGTTAGGTCAAGGGATGCAGATCCCACCCAGTTCAACCGAGTTTTGATTCTTAGTACTTGTACATCTTCCTCACTTTACAAATGAGGAAACTTGAGGTTGAGAGGTTAATGGATTTCCTGAGGTCAGTCAGCTAACAGAGCTTGGACTTGACTCTGTCCACTATACCAAGCTGCTGGAAGAGTTTGGCTCCTTTCTTTAATTATTTTTAAAGACTTATTCATTTATTTTTATTTTAGAGGTGGGGCACAGGGAGAGGGAGACTTAAGCAGACTTCACGCTGAGCATTGAGCCCAAGGCAGGGCTTGATCTCACGACACTGAGATAAGGACCTGAGGGGAAACCAAGAGTCAAAAGCTTAACCCACTGTACCACACAGGCACCCAGAGTTGGGCTTCTTTAAAATGATTATCCTTATAGCATTTTGCTCTTTTTTAAACCCCTAATTGTACTACCAAATGCATTTTCAGTACCTTGTAGGTCCCAAGTAGTCCTTAGCCCTCTTTTCATCAAAGGAAACATTTGGGGAGAAAACTCTCAGCACAGTTGGACAGGATAGTCTTGTATTAGGTTGGACTTCAGATTTGAAAACCTCCTGTGTTACTTCATGTACTAAGATTTTAGAATCCTATGATAAATTATAATTATTTGATTAATGCATAACTACTTTGTAATTATGCAGTGTAGTTTTGGCTCTGGCGTCAGACTGACTTTGAATTTCTGCTTTGCCACTTGCCAGCTGAGAAGCCTTGGGCATGTTATTTAACTTCTCTTGTCCTAAGCATCCTCATTTGTTAAATGGAGATAATAATACATAACACATTAAGTTACTGTGAGGGCAAAGAGCTAGAAAATAGAATTCAACAAACATGAGTCTAGCTGTATGTATGGGAGTGGAGGAGATTGTCAAAGAAAAGGGTATATGGTAGGAAGATGTGTAAGGACAGAACCATGAAGAACACTAACATTTAGCTGGTGTGCTGGGCTAAACAGTATCCCCCCAAAATTCTCGTCAACTGGAAACCTTATTTGGAAATTGGGTCTTTGAAATATAACCAAGTTAAATTCGGTTAGGATTAAGGTCCTAATCCAATGACTGGTATTCCTGTAAGAGGGAAATTTGAACACAGAGAGATGCACAGAATGAAAATGGTATGAAAACATGGGAAATAGACTGTTAACATCCAGACACAGAAATGTGGGGAAGAGGCCAGATGACCACAGAGACAGAGATTGCTGTGATACATATATGAACCAAGGAACACCAAGGACTGTGGGCAACCACCAGAAGTTAGTAAGAGGCAAGGAAGGATCCTCTCCAAGAGCTTCCAAAGACAGCATGACCGTCCCAACATCTTAATCTAGGATTTCCAGAGTCCAGAACTGTGAGAATAAATTTCTCCTGTTTTAAGTCACCCAGTTTATAGTACTCTGTTATGGCATCCCTAGGAAACTAAGACAGTTGGTGAACAGTCAGGGAAAACATAGGATGGGTGATAATACTTCCTAGTTTCAAAATTGTTTTATAAATATAATCTCAATTGATCCTCACAAATACCTTGTGAAGTAGCAGTGAAGTTCACAGAAAGGAAAATGGATAAGCAGAAGTACTAGAAACTTGACAGAAGGTGGCAGAAGAAACAGAATTGGAACCTGAATGAAGGGTCCAATTCACTCTAACTCTGTTAAGCAAAATGCTTTAGCCTTTTTCACTCTTTTTGAAGCTTCGTTCCTTATCACAATTCCAACTTCATCCTCTTCTTTCTGGCAATTTACTTTCAGGAAGATCACTGATCAGTAAATTCTACAGTGATTACATTGTCTAACCTCTTGCATTGTACAGCCTTAACTCTTATTATGGAAAGACTTTATCCACACAAGTAATGAACACATAGTGCGGATGAACATTTTACAGACAAGGCAGCAACTAACCCCACTAATTTCCATTTCCACGGGCAACTTCAGCAGAAGAAAAGTGAAGCAGTGAAATGATAAACTTGTAAACAGTCCATGTTACATAATTCCGATTGTGTGCCCATACTGGCACAGAAAGATTTACTTTTCTCGGATTACACAGGTCCTCAGTTTTAGAGTAAACAGAAACCCCTGGTTCCCTGTTCCCTCCTTAAAACGCCCTCTCTGTTCCTCCATAGATAGAAAAGGTTCGTAGTAGATGCCACTTTTACTGCTTTCTTTTGGATTAAAATTAAAACTTTTAGTGCAGTGGCCGCCAAAAAAAGTTACTTAATCTCTCCGAGCTTCAGTTTGTACAGGTAAGAAACTAACACTTATTGTCAGTATTTCCTGTGAAGCATAAACGACAGGCAAAACACCTGGCATAAAAAATTTCTCTCCGGGGCGCCTGGGTGGCTCAGTGGTTTAAGCTGCTGCCTTCAGCTCAGGTCATGATCTCGGGGTCCTGGGATCGAGTCCCGCGTCGGGCTCTCTGCTTGGCGGGGAGCCTGCTTCCTCCTCTCTCTCTCTCTCTCTCTCTGCCTGCCTCTCTGTCTACTTGTGATCTCTATCTGTCAAATAAATAAATAAAATCTTAAAAAAAAAAAAAAAAATTTCTCTCCAAAACTACACACACGAGTCTCCAGAGTTTTCTCTGTGAAGCCTCCGCCCCCGGCGCTATGTGGGGGCGTGGCCATGGGAAGGACCCATTCGGGGCGCCCGGGGCGCCTGATCGCTTCCGTCCTTTATTTCTCCGCACCCTAATCAACGGCCGCCTATGTCTCTTCTTCATTAGTACGGGAGACGGTAACTCCTGCGAGGATTTGCCTCCAACGTGAAGTGAGGCAGAGCCTGGGACAGCCCGGTCCCGGCACGCTCGGGCCACTCGAGGCCCCCGCCGTCGCCACACCTGCGCGCTGTCCTCCGGTCCCCGCCCCTCCGAGAGCAGAAGCTTGTGGGGGACGCGTCCGAGCGCCCCTTTTTACGGTGGTCTTCACTACCATGCCGCTGTATGAAGGCCTAGGGAGCGGCGGGGAGAAAACGGCAGTCGTGATAGACCTGGGAGAGGCTTTTACCAAGTGAGTGGCGACGGCGGTGACTGCGGTCGTCCTGAGGCGGAGGGTGGGTGGTCGAGGCCCGGCCCGGGTTCTCTTCCCAGGCTCGCTGGGCAGGTTGTCACATCTCCAGTTTTTCTTCCAGCACCTCCGCAAATTACGGCTTTTATTTATTTTCAACGTGGGCGATACGAATCCCGGGGATACGGCTCTGATTCGTGGAGAGGCCCAAGAGGCTTCGGGAGAATGGTTTTCTCCGCGGCCCCAGATCGAACGGACCCTTTGCTGTCATCCATGTAGGGGATGACAGCGATGGCTTAGACCCTTATCCTGGGCTTGTTTGCTTAGGAAGGTAGCACCCGAACTGTAACGTAAACATTTATTAAATGGGAAGTCTGTTGGTACTAGAAATTCAGATGTAAGTCTATTGCTCCTCAAGAATAGGAAGTCCAGTTAGACGGAACACATGAACACAGAGGTGAAGCCCTGCAGGTAAGACTCGAGATCCTTTGTTGCCCCCGGCCCCGAATTCTTAGATTAGGAAATTTGACATGTTTTAAAAGACAACTTGTAAACACTAGAGTAGTGTTTTTCAATCTTTTCGATGGCATAGATCCCTTTGACGACCGAAAGAAAGCCACAGATACACAAACCTTAAAATAATTTGCACACAGTTTCAGAGTTTGGCGGATGATCACAGTGGGCCTTGGACTTCAGGTTGTGAACCCTTGTACTGGGCTTAAGAGGAAAGTAACTGCCAGAATTGCCTCTTATATAGATATTTGAAATAGAAACATCTGAAAAAATTGTAGGTCTCTGAATATTACCTAGTATGTAGTAGGTATTTGATAATTATTTGTTGAATAAGTTGTCAAAACTGCTATATTTAAGTATTGGGCCTCAGGTGTTCCAGAACTGGATTGATCATAGTCTCGTTAGTCCTTAACATTCTCTGACCTCTGTGTAAGATCCTCCCTTATTTATGTTTTCTTATTTTAGATGTTTATTTTATTTTTTATTTTTTTAAAGATTTTATTTATTTACTTGACAGATAGAGATCACAAGTAGGCAGAGAGGCAGGCACAGAGAGAGAGGAGGAAGCAGGCTCCCTGCACAGCAGAGAGGCGGATGCCTGGACGATGACCTGAGCCAATGGCAGAGGCTTTAACCCACTGAGCCACCCAGGCGCCCCTAGATGTTTATTTTAATAGCATAATAAATACTTTGAGACTGACACCTAAACATAAATACTCTAGTTATGAAGAAATGAGAAGCAGAAGGTTACCATACAGGAAGATGATTATTGACAAATCAAGAGGACGGTGAGAATATGAATTTATGAAGTAAAAGAAAGGAACTGAAGTCAACCATTGGGTTGCGTCTGGGAAATTTGAGGAGCATTGGTGCAAGTAAACACTGAGATGTGACTAGAGCTATTTGGATGTAGGAGAGCAGTACTGGAAACTAGGCAGGACAAGAAGAGATCATGTGAAGGCTAAACTTACTTGGTGATCATTTTTAGCAGCATTTTTAGGAGTATTGTTTTACTAATATGAAGCATACGTGCAAATACCTAAATATTCAAGTGAATCATTTCTTTAAAGATAAAATATGCAGTTTTTAAAATAACAGTGAAGACTGTAATAATATGGGCAGAAGCTTATTGTATGAAGTTCATGATGTATGGACAGTGTGAGTATGTCAGATATGCATAGTGTAAAAAAATAGACCAAAAGGAAACCCATAAACATGGAAATTAATATTAGAGTGATGGAATTATGAGTGACTCATGAATTACATAAATGAAGTCATATAATGTAGTCAAATAATCCGGGGTTGTAGAGATGTCTTGCCCAAAATTCAATTTTGGGCAATTTTTAAAACTGGGGGACGCCTGGGTGGCTCAGTTGGGAAAGCGTCTGCCTTTGGCTCAGGTCGGGATTGAGTCTTGCATCAGGCTCCTTTCTCAACAGGTAGCTAGCCTACTTCTCCCTCTGCTTGCTGTTCCCCCTGCTTTTGTGCACACTCTTTCTCTCTTTCTCTGACAAATTAATAAGTAAAATATTAAAAAAAAAACCCTGAAAAAAAGTACATGCTGATCTGGTTTAATATACTGGTTTATTTCAGTATCACTAATTTGAAACAATTCTTTTAGCTGTAATACACAATTATGAATATAGATGGCTTTAATTTTTTTGTTTCTGTGTCCCTTTGAATACATCAGAGATGTTGTTTTTGTGACCACAGCTTTGAAATAAATGCAGAAAAAGTTGTATCTATGACAAATACATAGAAAGAATGTTATAATAACTTGAATGTTTCAATTTTCGATTTATTTGCAGGTGTGGTTTTGCTGGAGAAACTGGTCCAAGATGCATAATTCCTAGTGTGATTAAAAAAGCCGGCCTACCTAAGGTATTTACTTTTTTAACAATTTAGCAAAACAAATGCTATACTATAAAATATTTTTTAATATGACTTCAAGTAAGATTGATTAAAACAGCTAATGTGACAGATCAGGAATTGTAGAATAGTAGAAAGAATAATTTTGCATGCCATAAAATTCACGTGTTAAAATCAAATACAGATGCTTCTGCCATAACTTAATATTTGTAGTCCTAAAAAACCTCCCTTCAGTCACAAATAGAAGTAGGCTAATGGTGGGGCAAACCATATAAAGCCCGTGTAATTTTGTAATTATAGCACTAACAAAAGCAATAACTGATCTTCAGGAAAAAACTGGAATACCTTTGGTTTGCAACTGAGAGTGACTGGAGGCCCTTATTTATTATCACTAGAGTGATAATAAAAATAAAATGGAATAATAGATTGAAAATGTTGGTCTGTGGGTGCCGAGCCAGTGCAGATGGAGGTGAGTTCTGAGCCAGTGGGGCTATTGTTAAGGTGGAACCAAGAGGAAATGCAGCCCAATAAATAGTCATGAAAGGGTCTGCTTTAGGAAGGGAGCCCCTGCTACAGAAGACCATTCAAGCGTTTGAAGATTTTATTTAATTATTTGAGAGAGAGAGAGAGAGTGTGCGCACGCCTCTGCACCAGCAGGGGGAGAAGCAGAGGGAAGGGAAGGAGAAGCAGCCTCCCCACTGAGCAGGGAGCCCTTTGTGGGGAACCCTGGGATCATGACTTGAGCCAAAGGCAGACGCTTAGTGGACTGAGCCACTGAGGTGCCCCTCATTTAAGTTTTTGAAAAATAGATCTGAAAGGATGCCTACCTGTGTGGCCACTGAGTTGATGACTTTATTTTTCTTGATGAAAGGTATAACTCTGCTGTCATTTCAGCTACTCTTGTCTCACATGAGCTAATACAGATTTCACATTATGTAGATATTATCCCCTTATTTGCAATGGAAATGTGATATTTCGTTTTATAAAAGTGCATATTGTAGCAGAATAGATTAGTATACATCAGTTCATATTTGGTATTGGGATGCATCTTTTTTTTTTTTTTTTTAAAGATTTTATTTATTTATTTGACAGAGAGAGATCACAAGTAGGCAGAGAGGCAGGCAGAGAGAGTGAGAGGGAAGCAGGCTCCCTGCCGAGCAGAGAGCCCGATGCGGGACTCGATCCCAGGACCCTGAGATCATGACCTGAGCCGAAGGCAGTGGCTTAAACCACTGAGCCACCCAGGCGCCCTGGGATGCATCTTTAAGAGCAAATGAAATATGTTGATTGACAAATCTTTTTAATTATGCTTGATAAGGGAATCATTTTATTGATTTCAAAATTTTCCAGGAGCACCTGGCTGGCACGTTGAAAGAGCATGCAACTCTTGATCTCAGGGTCATAAGTTTTAAGCCCCACATTGGGTTTAGAGATTATTTAAATAAAAATTTTTAAAAAATTAAAATAGAGGGGCGCCTGAGTGGCTCAGCGGGTTAAAGCCTCTGCCTTCGGCTCAGGTCATGATCCCAGGGTCCTGGGATCGAGCCCCGCATCGGGCTCTCTGCTTGGCTGGGAGCCTGCTTCCTCCTCTCTCTCTCTCTGCCTGCCTCTCTGCCTACTTGTAATCTCTATCTGTCAAATAAATAAATCTTTAAAAAAAAAAAAAATTAAAATAGGGTGGGACACCTGGGTAGCTCCGTTAGTTGAGTGGCTGACTCTTGATCTCATGATTTTAGAGTCATGAGTTCAGGCCCCATGTTGGGCTCCATGCTGGCCAGGGGGCCCACTTGAAGGAAGGAAGGAACGAACGAATAAATGAACTAGAGAGAAAGATACAATTTTTTTTTCTGCAAATCCTTAGATAAGCTAGAAATACAGTAGATTCTTGTGGCGTGGTATTCAAAAATGTGATGGAACTTCCTGCCTATTCACTTTTCATGTTCTTTAATCGAGGTTAATGTGATACTTGATACATTTCTAGATGGACTTAGAACTTTAACATTCTCATTGCCACTTTTCTTAGTGCTTTCAGCTTTTATATTCCTCTTGAAGAGAAAAATGTATGTGAAGATTAATCTCTACAATCAGCCATATATGGTTTGGAACCTTCTTTAAAACCATGAAATTGGCTTAGCTAATGATCTTTCCATCAAAAGAGTAACAGAGAGGTCTGCCAGTGATGCATTAGAGTACTTAACAGCATTCTGAGCATCATATGTAAAGTTCTTGTTCTGTATTGGTGTTGACTTAGCATTCATCATTGGGTAGTGTTTGTTTATACTGATTTTTACCACATGTTTATGAGCATGTACTTGGTGCCTGGTACTGTCAACTGAAGGAAGATATAAGCAAACCAGAAACAGTTCTTGCACATTAAGAATATGTAGTTTAATGGGAAGGTAGACATTTTACAAGTAATTAAGTAAGGTCATCTTATAAAAGGGAAAGTGTCATTGCTTTGGGAGTGACTTACAGGGACTAGACCAAGTCTGGAGTGTTTGAGGAAGCTTTTGATACTTTTTAATCTGTGATTTTGATCAGTCCTGCCAAAATGGTAAGTCCAGATGGAAGAAAAATGCAAATGAGCATAGTTCTCTACTTCTGGACCCATACTTTTATACCTGCAAACCAAAAAGTTCTGTCATCTTAGCCAATTCTTAAAGGTTCCTAATTTAAGTGATTAATTTATATTTAATGTTTGCATTTATTCTCAATAAAAATTACTTTTTATTACCAGAAAATACAGTAGTATAGTAAATAAGCATATTTTAATTTGAGATTATTTCATTATACATTAATAAATAATTTTAATTTTTTATAGCCTATCAAAGTTGTTCAATATAATATCAATACAGAGGAATTGTATTCCTACCTAAAAGAATTCATCCACATACTGTATTTCAGGTAAGATGCAGTTGTGTTTGGTTTTTTTTCTCCCAGCTTTTGTGATTACGTTTTCCTAATGCCAGTCATAATAATATTTGGTTGTGTTATATAGGTTACAAAAAAAAGTTGACTTCCACTGCATTTTCACTTGCTTATTTTCAACCTTTTCCAAAATGTATTTGAAGACTAGATAATTGACAAGCATGGGGAAATACTGAAAACAAATTAAATGTTCATTAATAATGGCAGTAGATAATTAAATTATTATATATCCATATAGTGAAACATTTTACAGCCATTAAAAAAGAGTTCTATATCATGTAGTAATGCAAAAGGTGTCTTATTGTTTTGATAATTGAAAACAAATTTCAGAACATCTATGGAATAAACACTTCTGTTAAAATACGTTCATACACATGGACAATAATGACATTATGCAAACTGCTGTAAGTGATAGTTTCTGGGTAGTAGAAGTATAAGGTATTTGTACTTTCCAAGTTATAAATTTCTGTTACATTTGGAGTTTTTTGAGAATATATTACTTTTGTAGCCTAAAGAAAAAGTCTTTTTAATGGCTCAAGTGTGCATTCATACTAGGCTGTAGCTTTTGTTTCCTGAGATAAATGAAGTAATAGATGTAAAGATCCTGCACAGTACGTGGCACGTAATAAGAGTTCAGGAATGTTACTTTACCCAGGTAATAAAAGGAAAATGTCTTTTTGTCATAAGACATCTTGAGCTAATATAGTATAGTTTCTCTATTCTTAACAAAATTGCATTATGTGCCAAAATAAATATCAATTTGTATTTACTTTCATAATAAAAACTATCACTTTCCAGGCATCTGTTGGTGAATCCTAGAGACCGCCGAGTTGTGGTTATCGAGTCGGTACTATGTCCTTCCCACTTCAGAGAGACACTCACTCGGGTTCTTTTCAAATATTTTGAGGTACCCATTCTTTTATGTTGTTGTTTTTTATAAGTACTAAAGTTTAAACTAAACAGTCCTCATTTGGGCCCCTGGGTGGCTCAGTTGGTTAAGTGTCTCCCTTCAGCTTAGGTCATGATCCCCAGGGTCCTGGGATCTAGTCTCACATTGGACTCCCTGATCAGTGGAGAGTCTGCTTCTTTGTCTGTGTCTGTGTCCCTCCACCCTGCTCATGCTCGCTCACTCCCTCTCCCTACCCCCTCTATCTGTCAAATAAATAAATAAATATTTTTGAGAAAGGTTAATTTATTTTAATTTCCTTCATTAAATATATTACACAGTGCATTTGAGAAACTAGGTGAGAGTAAACTCAAGCCATTTTATTTTATTATTTTTAAAAGATTTTCTTTCTTTCTTTCTTTCTTTCTTTATTTATTTTTTTTTAAGATTTTATTTATTCATTTGACAGAGAGATCACAAGTAGGCAGAGAGGCAGGCAGAGAGAGAGGAGGAAGCAGGCTCCTTGCGGAGCAGAGAGCCCGATGTGGGACTCGATCCCAGGACCCTGAGATCATGACCTGAGCCAAAGGCAGCGGCTTAATCCACTGAGCCACCCAGGCGCCCCGATTTTCTTTATTTATTTGACAGAGATCTCAAGTAGTGGAGAGGAAGATAGAAAGAGAGGAGGAAGCAGACTCCCCACTGAGCAGAGAGCCCAATGGGTTCTCCACCCCCCACCCCCGCGCTGGGATCAGAGGCTTTAACCTATTGAGCCACACAGGCGCCCCACAGCCATTTTAAATTAACCATTTGTTTTCTGTTTTTTGTTTCATGTGTAATCAGCATTTCATCCAATATGTAGATGACTGAAGATTTCTCACTGATATTTCTGTTATTTATTTATTTTAACATAGGTTTTTTATGTTTAAGGACTTTTTTAGAATTAAAAGGTATATTCTTTGCTATGGAATTTATGGTGTGTTTTTCTCCCAGGACTTTCTAGTTTCCATTGTTTAGTTATACTGACTCTTCTAAATTCTTCAGTTCTTCATTTTAGGCTTTATTTTTTAAATTTATTGTACTTTATTTATTTATTATTTTACTTTATTTACTTTATTTGAAAGAGAGAGAGAGGGCAGTGAGTGTGAGCATGGGGAGGGGCAGAGGCACAGCTCTCACAGAGTGCAGGGCTTGATCCCATGACCCTGTGATCATAACCTGAGCTGAAAGTCGGACAGTTAGCCGACTGAGCCACCCAGGTGCCCCCTCCATGCTTTTTTCAGTGTCTTTGCATAGAACTGTCCCCTCCCCTGCCCTCTGACACAACCTTTAGTTAAGGGAAATAGGGACATTTTATTTTGGCATTTAGTTATGAGGATTTTCATATTTTGATTGAATATTTATCTGATATTTGAGGTATCACCAGATGTGGCAAATTCTTGCTGAAAAATATCACACAGAGTTAAGGCTTTTTATAGCTCTTCAATTTAATTTTAACTGCTATATTTTTTGTTTTGTTTTAAAGATTTTATTTATTTATTTGACAGGCAGAGATTACAAGTAGGCAGAGAGGCAGGCAGAGAGAGAGAGAGGAGGAAGCAGGCTCCCCACTGAGCAGAGAGCCCGATGTGGGGCTCGATCCCAAGACCCTGGAATCATGACCTGAGCCGAAGGCAGAGGCTTTAACCCACTGAGCCACCCAGGCGCCCGGTATATTATGTTTTAAAAATATAGAGTTCATAGTATAAATTTTGCAAATAAAGACAATCAAGAATCTTTTAATTTTCATTTTTTTTAAAGATTTTATTTATTTATTTGACAGACAGAGATCACAAGTAGAGAGGTGGGCAGAGAGGGAGGGAGAACCAGGCTCCCTGCTGAGCAGAGAGCCTGGGGCTTCATCTCAGGACCCTGGATCATGACCTGAGCTGAAGGCAGAGGCTTTAACCCACTGCGCCACCCAGGTGCCCCTTAATTTTCATTTTGATGGCAAAGACATGTCTATTTTTTTTTTTTAGCATCTTTGAATTCATATTTCTGTACCTCTTCTTTTATCCCTTTTATTTTTCCCTCCAAAAGAGAGAGAATAGGGGCACCTGGGTAGCTCAGTAGGATAAGCCATCTGTCTCCAGCTCAGGTCATGATCCCAGGGTCCTGGGATTGAGCCCTACATCAGGCTCTCTACTTGGCCAGAGGGGAGCCTGCTTCTCCATCTCCCTCTCCCTGCTGCTCCTCCTGCTTGTGCTCTCTTTCTCTTTCAAATAAATAAAATCTTAAACAGAAAAGAGAGAACAAAAATTAATAAAAATGTTTTATAATTGTTATTTTGGAACAAAATAACTTAAGGGAATTTAAAGAGTATTTTTATTGTATATTTCCATGATTGTGTAAATTCAGATAAATCAACAAACTAGTTCTTAGCACCATAAAATGGTTGAAAAGGTATCATAAATACAATGTTACTGTGAATTTTTTTCAAGTGTATTTGAAATGTAAGGTAAACACCTTCAACTTCAGACTTGTGGTTTTGTTGTTGTTATTATTACTTGGCTTTATTGTTTTCCAGGTTCCATCTGTCCTGCTTGCTCCAAGTCATCTAATGGCTCTTCTGACGCTTGGGATAAACTCTGCCATGGTCCTGGATTGCGGATATAGGGAGAGCCTGGTGTTACCTGTATCTTTTTTTTTGTTAAGCAACTAATTTTTCAGTTTTTACTCTGCTTTAACGTAATTCGGCTTATTATAAGCAGTTTTCATGGAACGTAACTACTTGTGATTACCATGTACAAATATGAATTTGCATGTGGAAAAAATTCACAGAATTGTGAGACTTAAATTTTATAGAAATTACCACTGTCTTTTTTTTTAAATAAGTTTTTTTTTTTTTTTTTTTTAAGATTTTATTTATTTATTTGAGAGAGAGTGAGAGAGAGCATGAGAGAGGAAAAGGTCAGAGGGAGAAGCAGACTCCCCATGGAGCAGGGAGCCTGATGCCAGACTCGATCCTGGAACTCCGGGATCATGGCCTGAGCTGAAGGCAGTCGCTCAACCAACTGAGCCACCTAGGCGCCCGAGAAATTAGCATTATGTCTTGATCCTAGTACATACTCCAGGGGTCACACCTCATGAATATTATGTTCAGTTTTTAAGAGGAACATTAGCTAATTAGGATGTGTCATGGCATTTCTAAGAAAAGATCAAACAGAGTAATTGGAGGAACTGAAATGAGAAAGTTAAGAAAAATTAAAACATGAAATCTGCCTTCAAATAGCTGAAGGGCTTGCTGTGGAAAAGTGAGTACATTTTTTTCTTTTTCTCTCTATTTCCAGAAGCTAACATGGAGCCCGTAGGGCATAGGGTTTATGATGTTGGTTTTGGAATCAAATACACTTGTAAATGGTAAATCTTGGCTATGCTTCTTACTAGTTGTGTAATATTAGTCAAGTAATCTCTTTGGGCCTCAGTTCTCTTATCTGTGGAATGGGAATTAAAATAATTCCACCTCATAGAGGGGGTCTTTTGTGACTTGAGTGAGACAGTGTATGTAAAGTATTTAGCATATGACCTGGCATGTAATAACTGGCTCAATAGTGCTCTAGTTTTTATATCTTTCACCACTGGGAAGAACTTCCTACTAATTCAAGCAGTCCCAAGATGGAATTAGTGACTGTACAGTGGTGCATTCCTTGTCACTAGAAGTATGTAAGCCAAAATGTTAACAGTGACATTGCTCCATTGAAAAGGACATTGCGGGACGCCTGGGTGGCTCAGTGGGTTAAAGCCTCTGCCTTCGGCTCAGGTCATGATCCCAGGGTCTTGGGATCGAGCCCCACATCGGGCTCTCTGCTCAGTGGGGAGCCTGCTTCCTCCTCTCTCTCTTTCTGCCTGCCTCTCTGCCTACTTGTGATCTCTGTCTGTCAAATAAAAAAAAATTAAAAAAAAAACCTTTAAAAGAAAAGGACATTGAAGTACATAAATGTACTCTCGGGCAGTTTTGAGATCTACATATGAATTTATTAGAAGTACTTGGGGGAGTGAAGTCAAAAATCAGTAGCTCCTAAAGAACGAATACAGGTAAATAGCTTTTTAAATATAGAGTATTTTGCGTTTGAATCTCCTCATAGCCGTCAACTGAGCATCCAACTCCTGGTTTCAGCTCAGGCTGTCATCTCAGGGTTGTGAGATCCAGCCCCACCTGGGCTCTGTGTTCAGAGTACGCCTAAGACTCTCTCTCTCCCTCTGCCCCTCCACCCTTCAAATAGATAAATAAATCTTGAAAAAAAAAATCTCATAAAAAAAAAATCTTTAAAAAAAAAAAAGTCTGCAACAGAGGTGTTATTTTCCTTGTTATATAAATGAGAAGATCAAAAGTTGGAGTAAATGGTGAACCAGGGTCATAAAAACATATAGCCAAGATGTATATCCCATGTTTTTTTTCCAAAGCCAATGTTCTTACCAATATATTGTACTTATAGACAAGAACAATATGGAAAATAAGGTAGCAAATCCACAGTATAGTATTGTCCACTAGCCTCTCAGCTCTGTTTAATAGGAATACAAGAAGAGACATGTAATTTAAATTTTTCTGAGCTATGTTTTTTTAAAAATGCAAGTGAAAGATGAAGTTTATTTAACCCAGTATATTCAAAATATTATCATTTCAACATAGAAACTATATAAAAATTTTAGTAAGATACTTTATGGGTTTTTATATGTGTGTATTTATGGGTTTTTATATGTGTGTATTATATGGGGTTTTATATGGGTGTTTTTATATGTGTGTATGTGTGTATATGTTTTTATATGTGTTTATTTATATGTGTGTACACACATTGTATGTGTGTGTATTCTTCTAAATTTGGTATCAAGCTCGTTCTTACAGCACATCTCAATTCAGACTAGCCACATTTCACATTTCAAGTGCTCAGTAACCACATATGGCCAGTAGTTACTTTATTAGACACCCTCATCCTAACTAATGAATTTGTGTGTGTGTGTGTTCTTCTTTGAAGAAGAATATGAAAAAAGACTGATTTGTCTGTAACTCTTTTAAAAATATGAAGAATTTGTTATCAAAGCTGACTTAATACTGCAGAAGGTGAGGAAAGTATCAAGGAAGCCATGTTTTATCTCCTAAAATAGTTATATCCTTGACTACCCTATAGATATATGAAGGAATCCCAGTACTAAATTGCTGGGGAGCACTCCCCCTAGGAGGAAAAGCTCTTCACAAGTAAGTATCTTGGGATTTAGCACATTTGCTCCATCTGTACCACAAAAACATGTTAATTTTTTTTACAGTGATCAATAGAACATAATCTGGACGTTTAATGTTATTTAATCCATTCTCTATTAGCCTTGAATGTATTCATCTTTTAAGAATAAAACCACTTTTTTTAAAGCATTATAACGTATTATGTAGTAAAACTATTAAATAAGAGAAGGATATCAAGGGAAATATTTTAATTCCAGTAATTTTTTTTTTAATTTCAGGGAGTTGGAAACTCAACTACTGGAGCAATGTACTGTTGACACAGGTGCTGCTAAAGAACAGAGCCTTCCCTCTGTGATGGGTAAAACTATTTAAAACTATTTAAGAGTGTTTTACATTCCCTTGTCATTCTTCAGTGCATTTGTTTTTTTTTTTCAGTGCATTTGTTTGTTTTTTTTAATTTATTTATTTTTTATAAGCATATAATGTATTTTTATCCCCAGGGGTACAGGTCTGTGAATTGCCAGGTTTACAAACTTCACAGCAGTCCCCATAGCACATACCCTCCCCAATGTCCATAACCCCACTGCCCCTCTCCCAACCTCCCCTCCCCCCAGCAACCCTCAGTTTGTTTTGTGAGATTAAGAGTCACCTATGGTTTGTCTCCCTCCCAATCCCATCTTGTTTCATTTATTCTTCTCCTACCCCCCTAACCCCCCATGTTGCATCTCCACGTCCTCATATCAGGGAGATCATATGATAGTTGTCTTTCTCTGACTGACTTATTTCACTAAGCATGATACCCTCTAGTTCCATCCATGTCATCACAAATGGCAAGATTTCATTTCCTTTGATGGCTGCATAGTATTCCATTGTGTATATATACCACATCTTTATCCATTCATCTGTTGATGGACATCTAGGTTCTTTCCATAGTTTGGCTATTGTAGACATTGCTGCTATAAACACTCGGGTGCATGTGCCCTTTTGGATCACTACGTTTGTATCTTTAGGGTAAATACCCAGTAGTGCAATTGCTGGGTCATAGGGTAGTTCTATTTTCAACATTTAGAGGAACTTCCATGCTGTTTTCCAGAGTGGTTGCAGCAGCTTGCATTCCCACCAACAGCGTAGGAGGGTTCCCCTTTCTCCGCATCCTCGCCAGCATCTGTCATTTCCTGACTTGTTAATTTTAGCCATTCTGAATGGTGTGAGGTGATATCTCATTGTGGTTTTGATTTGTATTTCCCTGATGACGAGGGATGTGGAGCACTTTTTCATGTGTCTCTTGGCCATCTGGATGTCTTCTTTGCAGAAATGTCTGTTCATGTCCTCTGCCCATTTCTTGATTGGATTCTTTGTTCTTTGGATGTTGAGTTTGCTAAGTGCTTTATAGATTTTGGACACTAGCCCTTTATCTGATATGTCGTTTGCAAATATCTTCTCCCATTCTGTCAGTTGTCTTTTGGTTTTGTTAACTGTTTCCTTTGCTGTGCAAAAGCTTTTGATCTTGATGAAATCCCAATAGTTCATTTTTGCCCTTGCTTCCCTTGCCTTTGCCGATGTTCCTAGGAAGATGTTGCTGCAGCTGAGGTCGAAGAGGTTGCTGCCTGTGTTCTCCTCAAGGATTTTGATGGATTCCTTTCTCACATTGAGGTCCTTCATCCATTTTGAGTCTATTTTCGTGTGTGGTGTAAGGAAGTGGTCTAATTTCATTTTTCTAGTGCATTTGTTTTTTACCCCATTGTATAGTACTCTCTTTTCCCTCACATCACGGATGTCATTGCTCCAATTATAACGTCATTATTGACCTCTGAATTACCAAATCCAGTCGTTTAATTTTGGTCATCCTTTCTAGAACTTTTGACATTGTAGGCTATCATATACTTTTGATATGATCTCTTTTCTTGACTTTCAGGACTCTTCCTTTTGTAATGTTCTTGTTTTCTCTTCTGATAATCCCCTAGGCATCTGTTTTTTATGTTTTCTTCCCACTAGCTTTTTTAAAAGTGTTCTCATCTATTTTTATAACTTTCAGCTACATCAGTATGCAGTTGATTTTCAAATGTATCATTGGGCCTGACCTTTCTAATCTTGATATTCATATTTCCAACTGATTATTAGATGTAAACTAGGCATGTTTAGGCATCTCACATTTAAGACCTTCAAAAAGTGAATACATTATCTTTCTCCAAATACATTTCTACAAATTGTTCTGAGATAAAGATGATATCTTCCTTATCTCACATTTTAGAAATCGAGTTAAAAATCCTCAGTTCTGGGGCACCTAGGTGTCTGGGGCACCTGGGTGGCTCAGTGGGTTAAGCCTCTGCCTTCATCTCAGGTCATGATCTCGGGGTCCTGTGATCAAGTCCCGAATCAGGTTCTCTGATCAGCAGGGAGCCTGCTTCCCCCCCCTCTCTGCCTGCCTCTCTGCCTACTTGTGCTCTCCCTCTCTGTGTCAAATAAATAAATAAAACCTTTATTAAAAAAATCCTCAGTTCTCCCTCAAAAATCTCTTAAATTTCATCTCTTTTTCTCTGTTATCTATACTACTGAACATCTGAAAACAAAGACATAAACTAGACCCTTGTTATTTCCTGCTTGGATTATTGTAGGAGTCTCTGGACTGATTCATTCTATTTCATACTGTTGCCAGAAATAACTTACGCAATACAAGTCTGATAATAGCACTATTTTTTTTTAAAGATTTTATTTATTTATTTGACAGAGAGAGAGAGAGATCACAAGTAGGCAGAGAGGCAGGTAGAGAGACAGGAGGAAGTAGGCTCCCTGCTGAGCAGAGAGCCCGATGCGGGGCTCGATCCCAGGACCCTGAGATCATGACCTGAGCTGAAGGCAGAGGCTTAACCCGCTGAGCCACCCAGGCACCCCTGATAATAGCACTCTTTAGCTTAAGGATTTTTGCTGGCTTAGCAGCTTAAAATCCAAATATTTGTTTGATATATATGTTTCTTCCCAATATTTTTTTCCTACCTCTTAGCCCTAAACTACTCATCTTAACCCTGTGTACCTTATTTTAGCTACAATAAATTTGATACTGTCTTCGGGGCGCCTGGGTGGCTGAGTAGGTTAAAGCCTCTGCCTTCAGCTCGGATCATGATCCCAGGTTCCTGGGATCGAGCCCCGCATCGGGCTCTCTGCTCAGCAGGGAGCCTGCTTCCCTTCCCCTCTCTCTCTGCCTGCCTCTCTGCCTACTTGTGATCTCTGTCTGTCAAATAGATAAGTAAAAATCTTTAAAAAAAAAGTTTGATACTGTCTTCTAGGCTCTACAAGTCCTCCCACAACCCTGAGCCTTTATTTATTCTATTTCTTTACCTGGGATGTGGGTTTTTGACCCCTCTATGTGACTCAGCTGGAATGTCATTTTATTACAAAGCCTTCCTCATTTCATCTGAGGAGAATAAATTTCTCCCCTCTCTGTTCAGTCCTCCATAGTATTATAGCACGTATGCCATATCCTCGTTTGCCTGTTAACTCACCTGTTTCCCTTCCTAGACTTTTGAGGATCCCTGTCTTACTTGATTTTCAATCAGTAGCACTTAGTGTACTACCTGGGCACTGAATAAATGTTGGAAAAGAGAATGGCAAGTTTTTAGGACAGTTATCCTTGCGTGTATTTTTTTCATGTTTTTCTTTTGGTAGTTAAGATAATAACATTCTCTATTCTATAGACTAGTTTATAATTTTTCTTTTCCAGATAAACTTTGTTACTCTTTTATTTATTTTTTAGATTTTATTTACTTGTTTTTTTTTTTTTTTTAAGATTTTATTTATTTACTTGACAGACAGAGATCATAAGCAGGCAAAGAGGCAGGCAGAGAGAGAGGGGGAAGCAGGCTCCCTGCCAAGCAGAAAGCCTGATGCAGGTCTCGATCCCAGGACCCTGAGATCATGACCCGAGCCGAAGGTAGAGGCTTAAACGACTGAGGCACCCAGGCGCCCCAGATTTTATTTACTTATTTGACAGACAGATATCACAAGTAGGCAGAGAGAGGGGGTAGCAGGTTCCCTGCTGAGCAGAGAGCCCAAAGCAGGGCTCCATCCCAAGACCCTGGGATCATGACCTGAGCCAAAGGCAGAGGCTTTAACCCACTGAGCCACCCAGGCGCCCCTAACTTTGTTACTCTTTTAGTATGTCATGAAGACAGTTAATTTATAAAAATGTATCCAAAGATAATGGGTTTGTATAGCTTCCCAAGATATTTTTAAGGAAGGTCTTCTTTAAAACTGATTATAACATTTCCTTTTAATTATGAAAACACCCTTTTTTTAACCAACACAGTGGATTCTGACTGTAATCTTTCCCTCACATAATCTCCCAAATCTGAGTCTGTGATAGCCTTATAGTCCTACTAATTGTGGAATTAAATCATATCATTATTTGCTGAATGACATGCTTAGGAGGATCAGAAACTCAAATATATTTAAAACATCTTTTCTCGGGGCATCTGGATGGCTTAGTGGGTTAAGCCTCTGCCTTCGGCTCAGGTCAGGATATCGGGGTCCTGGAATCAAGCCCGTCAGGCTCTCTGCTTGGCGGCGAGCCTGCTCTCCTCTCTTTCTGCCTGCTGCTCTGCCTGCTTGTGCACACGCACTCTCTCTCTCTGTCAAGTAAATAAATAAGTCTTTAAAAAATAAAATAAAGGGCGCCTGGGTGGCTCCGTGGGTTAAGCCGCTGCCTTCAGCTCAGGTCATGATCTCGGGGTCCTGGGATCGAGTCCCACATCGGGCTCTCTGCTCAGCAGGGAGCCTGCTTCCCTCTCTCTCTGCCTGCCTCTCTGTCTACTTGTGATCTCTCTGTCAAATAAATAAATAAAATCTTTAAAAAAATAAAAATAAAATAAAATAAAACAAAATATCCCTTCTCAAGGTCCTTAACAAGGATTATGGGGGTCACGTAGGTGGCTCAGTTGATGAAATGGCTGCCTTTGGCTCAGGTTGTGATCCCAGGATTCTGGGATCGAGCCTCGCATCCGGCTTCCTGTTCGGGAGAGACCTGCTTCTCCCTCCCCCTCTGCCTGCCACTCTGCTTACTTGTGCTATCTCTCTGTCAAATAAATTACTTAATTAATCTTAAAAAAAAAAGATTACGGGTAAATTTTATGTCTACTTGGGTATGCTTAAATGAACTTTGAATGAGCTTTTTTTCATTTGAAAATTTGAATTTGAAAAATTCATTTGAAAAAATTTCATTTTTTTTTCATTTGAACCTAGTTCAAAAAGAATAAATATACTGAAGTAAATTATATATAAAAATATTATCCTCCTTCTCCTAAATTAATTGAAATTTAGATAATGATTTTTCAGAGCCAGAGATAATACCTCCTTTCTATTCCTTATTTGAGAAGTTTAAATAATTATTATTCACTAAGATTAAGGAACCTCTTCCCAAAGCAGCATCTACCCCCAGCTAAAATACTTATTTTCAAGCCTACTTTACATGTTGCCTAAAGAAAACTGTTTTTCATATTATCAAATTTCTTTGTTACATGTTGGAATTCATCTGAATATTCCTAAAGAATATATAGCAGTTACAAAATGTTACAGTTTTTAGCACCTGTTCTTAAATTATAGGTTTGTATAATCTAGTTACATTTCTTCTTTTTTTTTTTTTTTAAAGATTTTATTTATTTATTTGTCAGAGAGAGGGAGAGAGAGCAAGCGAGCACAGGCAGACAGAGGCAGAGGGAGAAGCAGGTTCCCTGCCGAGCAAGGAGCCGGATGTGGGACTTGATCCCAGGAGCCTAAGGCAGCCGCTTAACCACCTGAGCCACCCAGGCGCCCTCTAGTTACATTTCTGTCTTTGTAGTCAAATTAAAATTTTTTTGGAAATCTCTATCCTTTTGTGAGGTGAATTTAAACACATAAGGACTATTTCCTTACACCACAGACAAAAATAGACTCAAAATGGATTAAGAAGTCTTCAAACTTTTGATCACACCCTAGCCCCATCAGTAAGAACTCTGAATCATGTACCTTCAGTACATATGTATGTTTATTTATAAATTTTATGCATACTATTACTATTATTACTGTATTATGAAACACACAAAAGTAAGAATTTGTAAAGGATGAAATAATAGTAAATAATAATTCTAAAGTTGTACTTACTAATGCTAAAAGTGTTTTGCTCCTCAGAAAAGCAGTGTGATTAAATAGGGGTGCTTGGGTGGCTCAGTGGGTTAAGCCTCTGCCTCCGGCTCAGGTCATGATCTCAGGGTCCTTGGATCTAGCCCTGCATCGGGCTCTCTGCTCAGCAGGGAGCCTACTTCCCCCACACTCTCTCTGCCTGCCTCTCTGCTTACTTGTGATCTCTCTCTTTCTGTCAAATAAAATCTTTAAAAAAAAAAAAAGCAATTTGATTAAATATTATTTATTATTTTTTAAAGGTTATGACTTAACATTTTGAAGGTGTGACTTTTAAGTTTAATGTATATTAATACTTTGTTTCAGTGACTGTCATAACTTAAAGATACAGCTAACAAGATAATGTAGATTCAGATGGAAAAAGTGCATGAGTACACTTATGAAGTCATGATTCCATTTTCAGCTATAAATTTCTGTCTAACTTGATGTAAATAACTTGTAATTATAAATCAGAATATTTTTACATACTTAACAATGAGTTAAAAAGAGTTTAGAAGGTCTTAAATTTAGTTTAGGAAATGTTTCTTAGTCTGACTTGGATAACTAAATTTTTAGCAACAGAATTACATAACAATGATAATATATCCAAATGTCCACCTTTGAAAAGTTCCCAGTATTGTATAGATTTCTTTGAATAGGTACATTCTCCTTTTTTTTTTGTTTTTATTTTTCTCTGGATTTTTATTTAAATTCTAGTTAATTAACATATAGTATAATACTGGTTTCAGGAGTAGAATTTAGTGATCAGTAGAATTTAGTGATGCATCACTTACGTACAACACCCAGGGCTCATCACAACAAACCCCCTTCTTTTTTTTTTTTTTTTTTTAAGACTTTATTTTTTTAGAGTAGTTCTAGGTCCACAGCAAAATTAAGAAGATAGAGATTTCCCATAAACTCCCTGCCCCCACCCGTGCATAGCTTGCCCCATGATAAGCATCCCCAGCAGAATGGTTTGCTTGTTACAACAGGTGAAGCTTATCATTAACACCTCCAATCCATAGTTTACACTAGGGTTCACCCTTGGCAATCTACATTCTATAACAAACCCCCTTCTTAATACCCATCACCCATACCTGCCCACCTCCCCTCTGTCAATCCTGAGTTTGTTCTATATCGTTAAGAGTCTCTTATGGTTTGCTTCCTCTCTCTCTCTCTTATTTTTTTTTCCTTCCCATATGTTCATCTGTTTTGTTTCCTAAATTCTACAAATAAGTGAAATCTTACAGTATTTGTCTTTCTCTGACTTATTTCACTTAGCATATACATTCTAGATCCATCCATGTCATTGCAAATGGCAAGAGTTCATTTCTTTTTTTTTTTTTTTTTAAGATCGTACTTATTTATTTGACACACAGAGAGATCACAAGTAGGCAGAGAGGCAGGCAGAGAGAGGGCGGAAGTGGGACTTGATCCGAGGACCCTGAGATCATGACCTGAGCCGAAGGCAGAGGCTCAACCACATGAGCCACCCAGGCGCCCCAAGAGTTCATTTCTTCTTGATGGCTGAGTAATATTCCTGTGTGTGGGATGTGTGTGTATATGGATTGACTTTGAATAATGAATTTTCTTCCCTAGAAACAAAGTTAATTTTCTGCTTAGTTTTGAAAAAGTCATAGTACTTACATTTTTTAAAATTTTGCAGAAATGGAAAGTGGTAATGTGAGTTCAATTTAACAGATTGTTTCTGCTTATTATTAAACTTCTATAGTTCTAAATACATAAAATTTCTGTTTCAGGTTCAATTCCAGAAGGTGTCTTAGAGGACATTAAAGGTAAACTAAATTCCCATTTTTGTCCTGTTTATCCTTAAGTATTAGTTTAGAGGGCATGTGTTTCTAAATATTTACAGAAGTACAAAATACATCAAATACATAATGTAATATCCTAAAAATATTTAATATATACGATAGGCTGTGGAATAATGTAAATAAAATTTTCATTTTTCTTTAGATTTATGGAAGCTTTTGGCATTACTTATGATGTCTTATTGAAGAATCCTCTCAATTATAGAATATATAGGATTACTAGGGAATTAACAGTTTGCACAGTATGAAGTAACAGATAAATTGCTTAAAAAAGACACTGGTCTTATGTTGTATAGAAGTTTTTTTTAACTCTAGTTTCTAAATACGTACTTGTTAGGTCATTTTACTGACTTCAGAAGTTCTAATTTGGGGCCAACTGACTGAGCCACCCAGGCACCCCAGCTTTCTGGTATTTTGATTCACTTAAAGGAGAAGCAATAAAAATATAATTTAAGGGGTGCCTGAATGGCTCAGTCATCAAGCATCTGCCTCTGGCTCAGGTTATGATCCCAGGGTCCTGGGATCAATGCCCACATCAGGCTTCCTGCTCAGCAAGGAGCCTGCTTTTCCCTCTCCCTCTGCCACTCCTCCTGCTTGTGGCACGCTCTCTCTCTCTCTCCCATCCGCTTTGTCAAATAAAAAAAATAAGAAAATAAATAATATTCTTCAGTGCTGAGAATGTTGACATAAAATTAATAAGAGAGAATCAGATAATAATGGATTTTAGAATTAAATGAGACCTGGAGATAATCTGGTACAGTTAGGACCCTGAAATACGTGATTTGTTCATTGTCACACCATAGTTAGGGTTAGAGCTAGGGCTGAAAAATGGATCTTGTTCTTCATTTTATTGTTTCTTTATGTGGTATAATTACCTAAAACTTCTTCAGTTATTATAAAACCTGAGTCATTTGTACATGCTTATTTGCAGTAGCTTCTTAAGGGCTAAGTATTTATCTTACATAACAAAGATAGCTATGAGGACTTGAATAAAATAAAAAATATGTAAGTAGCATGAGCACCTAGCTTACTATCTAGCTTATTAGCGTATTAGAGATTCTTAATATATTTTGAATTAGTGATTGAGAAGAATTTTATATAAAGTGTAAATATATATTTAAGTAATGTGTTTTACAAGTAATTAACTCATTAGATTTCTTGCATTCAACATCAGTTTTGTTTCTAGTTAAAAATGTTCTATTCCAGGGTGCCTGGGTGGCTCAGTCGTTAAGCTTCTGCCTTAGACTTGGGTCTAAAATATTTTTTTAAATGCTCTATTCCTTACCTATTTATGAAAATAATTTGAAGCAACTTATTATAAAAGGTACCTTGTAACAGAAATAATCTTTGTGGGCACCTGGATGGCTCAGTCAGGTAAGTGTCTGCCTTGGGCTCAGGCCATGATCCCAAGGCCCATGATCCTCAGGCTATCTATCCTGGGATCGATTCCCATATTGGGCTCTGGGGAGCTTGCTCTTCCCTCTACTCTTGCTCCCCCATCCCCCAACCCCACTCATGCTCTCGGGTGATCTCTCTCTCTCTCTGTGTCAAATAAATAAAATCTCAAAAACCTTTAAAAGAATAAATGATCAAAGTGCAAGAAAAAAAAAAAGTTGATCCTGTAGAAGGGAAATAGTAGTGTTGGGCTATGCCAAAAGGGAGAAAATAATCATGTCAAAAAAAACACTAAAGTGCTACTGCAGCTAGGAGCAAAATTTAGCTTTATATTTTGACCAAGATTTTTAAAAAGATTGAGATAGATACATAGGATTAAATACAGAGACAGAAATCAACCTGGTTTAAAGAAACATGCTACATTTTCATGATGCTAAAATTTGTTTTTATTATGGTACTCTTTATACCGGGAATATAAAAAAATATAATAGTTTCCTCAAAGGTGTTTTTTTTTAATGTGATTTTGTGAAAGATGAACACGCAACATGTCTTATGATTCCTCAGTGAATAAAAAGGTTTTTTATTTGTGAATAAATTGTCATAACCAGACTAAAGGCAGGGATAGTTTATAAAATGTGGAAGAATGGATAACTAGCATGTTCACTTGAATAGAATCATTTAAACTGGACATAGATTGATTCAATCACAAACCATAACAAAGTCTCCCTTTTCTTTCTCCTCAGTGCGCACTTGTTTTGTAAGTGATCTGAAACGTGGATTAAAAATCCAAGCAGCAAAATTTAATATTGATGGGAATACTGAGGTAAGTTAAAAGTAAGTATGTATTTTTTCCCAGAGGTTATAACCTATATACTTATGTTTATGATATTTATATTTCAGCGTCCCTCACCGCCCCCAAATGTTGACTACCCATTAGATGGAGAGAAGATTTTACATGTTCTTGGATCAATCAGGTAGACCTTAATTTTTATCAGCAAAATAATGAACTAAAATGAATTTCTGGCCTTTAAAAATATACAGGCCTTAATATTGCTGCTTTAACAATTATGTGTTCTTCATTAGGCCTCCTCTTTCATGATTAATTTTATTAACTCAACTCAACTTCTTTTTTTTTTTTTAAGATTTTGTTTGAGAAACAGCACATGCAGAGGGAGGGGCAGAAGCAGAGGGATAAGCTGACTCCCTGGCTGAGCAGGGACCCCAGTGTGGGGCTGGATCCTAGGACCCTTGGGATCATGACTTGAGCCAAAGGCAGACACTTAACCAACTAAGCCACCCAGGCACCCCTGTTACTCAGCTTTTTAACTTTATAAAAAATTTAAGTAACGGGCACCTGGGTGGCTCAGTGGGTAAAGCCTTTACCTTCAGCTCAGGTCATGATCTCAGGGTCCTGGGATTGAGTCCCACATCGGGCTCTCTGCTCAGCAAGGAGCCTGCTTCCCCTACTCTCTCTCTGCCTGCCTCTCTGCCTACTTGTGATCTCTGTCAAATCAATAAATAAAATCCTTAAAAAAATTTTTTAAGTAACTCAAAATTAATTAGTAGGACTATAGTAGTGAAAAAAGTATAATAATTTTTTTTTTAAGATTTTATTTATTTAGGGGCGCCTAGGTGGCTTAGGTTGGTTAACTGTCTGCCTTCAGCTCAGGTCATGGTCTCGAGGTCCTGGGATCAAGCCCCACATTGGGCTCCCTGCTCAGTGGGAAGTCTACTTCTTCCTTTCCCTTTACTGTTCCCCTTGCTTCTGCTCTCTCTCTCTCAAATGAATAAATAAAATCTAAAAAAAAAAAACCACAATATTTTATTTATTTAGAAAGCATACATGCATGAGCTCAGGGGAGGGACAGAGGGAAAGAGAGAAAGAATTTCAAGCAGACTCCATGCTGAACGCAGAGCCTGATGCAGGGCTAATCTCATGAAATCATGACCTGAGCCATAATCTAAGTCAGACCACTGACTGAGCCACCCAGGTGCCCCTAAAGTATAATACTTTAAAACAGGCTTCAGCAAACCTTTTCTATCAAAAATCAAAGGGTAAATAGGTTAGGCTTTGTGAGCTATATGATCTGTGTTGCAACTGTACTTTGTACAATTAGAGTAAAAATCAGCCATAGACAGTATGTAAATGTGAATGAGCATGGCTGTGTTCTAATAAAAACTTCATTTACAGAAACAGATGGGCTAGATTTGCTTGCGGGCCACAGTTTGCTGGCTCCTGCTTTAAAATGTTTTCATGGTAGAAAGAATGCATTCTTCCAAATATGCCAAATCTTTTTTTTTTTTTTTTTTTTTTAAGATTTATTTGTTTGAGGGGCGCCTGGGTGGCTCAGTGGTTAAATCCTCTGCCTTTAGCTCAGGTCATGATCCCCAGGTCCTAGGATCAAGCCCCGCATCGGGCTTTGCGTTCAGCAGGGAGCCTGCTTCCTCCTCTCTCTCTCTGCCTGCCTCTCTGCCTACTTGTGATCTCTGTCTGTCAAATAAATAACTAAAATCTTTAAAAAAAAAAAAAAAAAAAAAAGATTTGTTTGAGAGAGAGAGTGAGCGAGAGAGAGGAGTAGGGGGAGGGGCAGAAGCCTACTCCCCACTGAGCAGGGAGCCTGACATGGGTCTCCGTCCCAGGACCCTAAGAGCCAAAGGCAGGTACCTAATGGAATGAGCTACTCAGGCACCCCAAATATGCTAAATCTTAAGGACTAGTTAGTAATTCACTTTTTCATTATTCATTAGATTATTCTAGCCAATGATGCAATATCAGTTGTTAAGGACTTACATAATTATATTGGTAACAGTAGCATTTATCTTTATACACAAGCTTTATAAAATTTGTTATGAAAGTTCCATTTGTAAAATACCAGAAGATGCACAGAAAAGAGTTATGTAACTGTTGGATTCTGAGATAATATAGAGGTTGAAATATTTAAAGGATGAACATAAATATACAGACATTAAAAAAGGTAGGGTAGGAGAACAAAAAGAGTGAGAATGTAGTACTTTTTGATAGTAACTTTAATCATTTTATCTCTTTTTTAAATTATATTCATTAAATTACCATTTTAAATTTTCTCCAGGTTGTTGAGTGGAGCCCAAAATAAGAGAAGAAAATAGATGTTGAAGGAAATTAAAATGGATGGTTACATATTAGCAGGAAAATAGATTGGGAATAAAAAAGTCACCATGTTTCACATTTCAGACCCAGTTAATTTACAGTTGTTTGCTAACCTGTTTTTCCTACTGAAAATCTAGTGCTGTTGAAACCTAATACTAGTACTAGAAACCTAAGTACTAGTCAGAACTTTGTTGGTAAATCAGAAGGGTCATTTAAAGTAAAAGACCATTTTAAAAAACCATATAATAGGGGCATCTGGGTGGCTCAGTGGGTTAAAGCCTCTGCCTTCAGCTCGGGTCATGATCCCAGAGTCCTGGGATCAAGCCCCGTGTCGGACTCTTTGTTCAGTGGGGAGCCTGCTTCCCCCTCTCTCTCTGCCTGCTTCTCTGTCTACTTGTGATCTCTGTCTGTCAAATAAATAAAATCTTTAAAAAAAAACCCATATATTAAATATTTCATATTAAAGGATATAAATGTGTAGTTATTTGCCAAACTTTTTTCTGGGAACTTTTCTTTGAGGGTAAGTCTGCTTCTAGAGTTTGGAATTAGGTATATGTACATAAACCAGGAAATTCATGGTTTATTATTTCCAAGTGTTTTTTTGTTTTTGTTTTTTAAAGATTTTTATTTGTTTATCTGACAGACAGAGATCACAAGTAGGCAGAGAGGCAGGCAGAGAGAGATAGAGGAGGAAGCAGACTCCCCGCTGAGCAGAGAGCCCAATGTGGGGCTCGATCCCAGGACACATGACCGGAACTGAAGGCAGAGGCTTTAACACACTGAGCCATCCAGGCAACCCTTTGTTTTTGTTTTTAAGTGCAGTGAGAACTTAGTTATTTGTGAATCAGTCTTTGTACAGAATTCTTACATTTTTTTCTAGACTTTAACCATTGTATTAACCATATTAAAAAGATGTTAGGGGCAACTGACTGGCTCTGTTGAGCATTAGATTCTTGATTTTGGCTCAGATCATAATCTCTGGGTCCTGGGCTGGAACCCCATGTCGGGCTCCTTGCTCAGTGCTGGAATCTGCTTGAGATTCTTTCTCCCTCTCTCACTATTTCTACCTGTATGCTTTCTCTCTCTCTAATGAATCTCTCTCTCTAATTTTAGAAAAAGATTTTAAAAATAATTGCCTTTTCAAAGCATTTAGCTTAGTTCACATAGAAAAACAACTTATTTTCTACTCTAGTATTTGTTAAGTAGTAATTGTAAAATTATATATTTTCAATATCAAATCTTGGTAATAAAAGCCTTGAAAAAAGAAAACTGGTGCTCTGTAACCATTCATCTCAGCTGGTAGAAATGGAAGTATGCAGGCATAGCAGCAAGTGGCTGACTGTAAGTGTTGAGCATAGTGCAGGCCTCAGTATACCTTAATGATGAAATGGAGAGTTAGCAGGTAGGTTGAGTCTTATAAAGAGAATTTTATGTTTTGAAAAAGATTCAAGAAAGCTTCAAAATTCTATGCATACTATCATCTAAATTTTATTTTTAAGAAGTAGTGCTTATATATGCATATGTATAGGTAGTTTTGTATTGTATTGCGTAGGATTCAGTTTGGCCACCAGTTACACAAACCTGACAGTAGTGGCTTCACTAAGATGCAAGTTTGTCTCTCTTGGGGTACCTGGGTGGCTCCATCAGTTGAGTGTCTGCCTTTGGCTCAGGTCATGATCCTGGGGTCATGATCCTGGGATCGAGCCCCACATCAGGCTCCCCACTCAGCAGAGAGCCTGCTTCTCCCTCTCCTTCTGCCCCTTCCCATTCATGTGCGTGCCTGAGCATGTGCTCTCTCTTTCTCCCTCTCAAATAAATAAACAAAAATCTTAAAAAAAAAAAAAAAAGAAAAAGGTTTGTTTCTCTTTTAAAAGAACTTCACAGGTAGATAGTCCAGAGATGGTAAAACAACTCCCGTCAGGGATGTAAACATCCTTCCATCTCTCATCCTTTGCGGGGATAGCCCTGTCCTTAGGGACCAGGGTCATTGCTGGAGGTACAGCTACTATATCTCTGATTAAAGCAAGATACCCTAGGAAGGGAAAGGAAAAGTGCTTCCTCTCCATTTTTCTTTATTTTGATTTTTTTAAGATTTTATTTATTTATTTGACAGACATAGTGAGCGACGGAACACAAGCAGGGAGAGTGGAAGAGGGAGAAGCAGGCATCCCAGGATGCTGGGATTATGACCTTAGCCAAAGGCAGATGCTTAATGACTGAGCCACGCAGGTGCCCCATCCATTTTTTAAAATTAATTAATTAATTTTGAGAGAGAGATTAAATCCATTTAGGGAGAAGGGGTGGAAGGAGAGGGAGAAAGATTCTCAAGCCAACTCTGTGCTGAGTGCAGTGCCACACTCAGGGCTCGATCCCATGCCCCCGAGGTCACAACCTGAGCTGAAACCAAGAGTTAGCTATTTAACCAGCTCTGCCACTCAGGTGACCCTGCTTCCTCTCCTTTTTAAGGAGACTTTGTAGAAGCCCCACATATCACTTCTGCCACCATCTCATTGTCTATTCCTTAGCTACCCATCTAGCTACAATGTAAATACAGTGTTACTACAAGGTAAATAGTGTTTCTGAAAAAAAAAATTTTTCCTTTCCTTTCCTCTTCAAGATTTTATTTATTTGACAGAGAGAGAGAGAAATAACTGGAGAGGGAACACCAGAAGGGGGAGTGGGAATGGGAGAAGCAGGTTCATGACCAGAGGCTTTATGACTGTGCCATCCAGGTGTCCCATAAATACAGTGTTTCAACTGGGGAGGGGCATTCTATCCAGCTTAAAAATGGAGTTCTATCTTTTTTTTTCCTTCTGAATAATTATAGATTCACAGGAAATTGCAAAGATAATATAGGGAAGTCTCCATGTACTCTTCACCCAGATTCCCAGTAAATTGGCATCAGTGTAATGTGTATGTACAGTTCTATGTAATTTTATCACACATAGATTTTTTTCAAATTTAATTTTATTTTTTCAGTGTTCCAAGATTTATTGTTTATGCACCACACCCAGTGCTCCATGCAATACATGCCCTCCTTAGTACCCACCACTAGGCTCACCCATGCCCCCACCTACCTCCCTTCCAAAACCCTCAGTTTGTTTCTCGGAATCCACAGTCTCTCGTGATTTATCTCTCCCTCCAATTTCCCCCAACTCACTTCTCTCCATTTCCCCATGTCCTCCATGTTATTCCTTATGCTCCACAAGTAAGCAAAACCATATAATTGACTCTCTGCTTGACTTATTTCACTCAGCATAATCTCCTCCAGTCCCGTCCATGTTGATATAAAAGTTGGGTATTCATCCTTTCCGATGGAGGTATAATACTCCATTGTATATATGGACCATATCTTCTTTATCCATTCATCTCTTGAAGGGCATCTTGGCTCTTTCCACGGTTTGGTGATTGTGGCCATTGGTGCTATGAACATTGGGGTACATATGGCCCTTCATTTCACTACATCCATATCTTTGGGGTAAATACCCAGTAGTGCAATTGCAGGGTCATAGGGTAGCTCTGTGTTTAATTTCTTAAGGAATCTCCACACTGTTTTCCAAAGTGGCTGCATCAACTTGCATTCCCACCACCAGTGTAAGAGGTTTCCCCTTTCCCCACATCCTCTCCAACACTTGTTTCTTGCCTTGTTAATTTTGGCCATTCTAACTGGTGTAAGGTGGTATCTCAGTGTGGTTTTTGATTTGATTCTCCCTGGTGCTAATGATGATGAATGTTTTTTCATGTGTCTGTTAGCCATTTGTATGTCTTGTTTGGAGAAATGTCTGTTCATGTCTTCTGCCCATTTTTTGACATGATTATCTGGTTTTTGAGTGTTGAGTTTGAGAAGTTCTTTATAGATCTTGGATATCAGCCCTTTAAGTGTCATTTGCAAATATCTTATCCCATTCTTTGTTTTGTTGACTGTTTCCTTTGCTGTGCAGAATCTTTTTATCTTGATGAAGTCCCCAAAGTTCATTTTTGCTTTTGTTTCCTTTGCCTTTGGAGATATGTCTTGAAAGAAGTTGCTGTGGCTGATGTCAAAGAGGTCACTGCCAATGTTCTTCCCTAGGATTTTGATAGATTCCTGCCTTACATTGAGGTCTTTTATCCATTGAAAGTTTTTCTTTGTGTATGGTGTAAGAGAATGGGTGAGTTTCATTCTTCTATACATAGCTGTTCCAATTTTCCCAGCACCATTTATTGAAGAGACTGCCTTTTTTCCACTGGATATTTTTTCCTGCTTTGTTAAATACTATTTGACCATAGAGTTGTGGGTCCATATCTGGGCTCTCTGCTCTTCCACTGGTCTGTGTGTCTTTTTTTGTGCCAGTACCGTGCTGTCTTGGTGATTACAGCTTTGTAGTAAAGCTTGAAATCAGGCAACATGATGCCTCCAGTTGTGTTTTTCTTTTTCAACATTTCCTTAGCAATTCAGGGTCTTTTCTGGTTCCATGCAAATTTTTTTTTTTTTTTTTTTTTTTTAAGATTTTATTTATTTATTTGACAGAGAGAAATCACGAGAGAGGCAGGCAGAGAGAGAGGAAGGGCTCCTCATTGAGCAGAGAGCCCGATGCGGGACTCGATCCCAGGACCCTGAGATCATGACCTGAGCCAAAGACAGCAGCTTAACCCACTGAGCCGCCCAGGCGCCCTCCATGCAAATTTTAAGATTGTTTGTTCTAGCACTTTGAAAAATGCCAGTGGAATTTTGATCAGGATAGCACTGAAAATACAGATTGTTCTGGGCAGTATAGACATTTTTAACAACGTTTATGCTTCTGATCCGTGGGCATGGAATGTTTTTCCATCTTTTTGTGTCTTCAGTTTTTTTTCATGAGTGTTCTGTTGTTCCTCAAGTACAGATCTTTTACCTCTTTGGTTAGGTTTATTCCAGGGTATCTTATGGTTCTTGGTGCTATAGTAAATGGAATCGATTCTCTAATTTCCCTTGTTAGTATACAAGAAAACAACTGATTTCTGTGCATTGATTTTGTATCCTGCCACATTACTGAATTGCTGTATGAGTTACAGTAGTTTGGGGGTGGTCTTTTGGGTTTTCCATAGAAAGTATCATGTCATCTGTGAAGAGAGAGTTTGACTTCTTTGCCAATTTGAATACCTTTTATTTCTTTTTGTTTTCTGACTGCTGTTGCTAGGACTTCTAGTACTATGTTGAACAACAGTGACGAGAGTGGGCATCCTTCTCCTGTTCCTGACCTCAAATGGAAGGCTGTCTGCTTTTCCCCATTGAGAATGATATTTGCTGTGGGTTTTTCATAGATAGATTTTATGAAGTTGAGGAGTGTTCCCTCTATTGCTGTACTTTGAAGAGTTTTAATCAGGAACAGATGCTGTATTTTGTCAAATGCTTTTTCTGCATCAGTTGAGAGGACCATGTGATTCTTCTCTCATTGATTTGTTCTATCACATTGATTCATTTGTGAATGTTAAACCACCTTGCATCCCAGGGATAAATCCCCCATGGTCATGGTGGATAATCTTTTTAATGTATTGTTGGATCCTATTAGTTAGTATCTTGTTGAGAATCTTGGCACCATATTCATCAGGGATATTGGTCTGAAATTCTCCTTTTTGATAGGGTCTTTGCCTGGTTTAGGGATCAGGGTAATACTAGCTTCATAGAAAGAGTCTGGAAGTTTTTCTTCTGTTTCTATTTTTTGAAACAGCTTTAGGATAATAGGTTTTATTTCTTCTTTGAATGTTTGGTAGAATTCCCCAGGGAATCTGTCAGGACCTGGGCTCTTGTTTTTTGGGGAGGTTTTTGATCACTGCTTCAATCTCGTTACTTGATATTGGTCTATTCAGGTTGTCAGTTTCTTCCTGTTTCAGTCTTGGAAGTTTATAGGTTTCCAGGAGTGCATCCATTTCTTCTAGGTTGCTTAACTTACTGGCATGTAACTGTTGATAATAATTTCTGATGATTGTATTTCCTGGTGTTAGTAGTGATCTCTCCCCCTTTCATTCATAATTTTATTAATCTGGGTCCTCTCTCTTTTCTTTTGGAATAGTTTGGCCAGTGGTTTATTGATCTTACTGATTCTTTCAGAGAACCAGCGTTTAGTTTCATTGATATGTTCTACTGTATCTCTAGTTTCTAACTTACTGATCTCTGCTCTAATCTTGATTATTTCCCTTCTTATACATGGGGTTGGCTTAATTTGTTGTTGATCTTCCAGTTTTTTAAGGCGTAAAGAGAGTTGGTGTATTCAGGATTTTTCTGTTTTTTTGAGTGAGGCTTGGATGGCTGTGTATTTTCCCCTTAGGACCACCTTTGCTGTATCCCATAGGTTTTGGACCGATGTGTCTTCATTCTCGTTGGTTTCCATGAATTGTTTAAGTTCTTCTTTGATTTCCTGGTTGATCCTTGAGCAGGATGGTCTTTAGCTTCCAAGTGTTTGAATTCCTTCCAAACTTTTTCTTATGGTTGAGTTCCAGTTTCAAAGCATTGTGGTCTGAGTATACACAGGAAATAACCTCAATCTTTTGGTATCGGTTGAGCCCTGATTTGTGACCCAGTATGTAGTCTGTTCTGGAGGAAGTTCCAGTGAGCTTGAGAAGAATGAGTATTCTGTCGTTTTGGGGTGGATGTTCTGTATGTATCTATGAGGTCCATCTGGTCCAATGTGTTCAAGGCTCTTGTTTCTTTATTGTTTTTCTGCTTGGATGACCTATTACTTAGAGTGGCATGTTAAGATCCCATACAATTAATGTATTCATATCAATATGACTGTTTTGATTAATAGTTGGCTTATGTAGTTGGCTTCTCCCATATTGGGGGCATGAATATTTACAATTGTTAGATCTTGGTGGATAGACCTTTTAAGAATGATGTAGTGTCCTTCTATATTTCTGACTACAGTCTTTAGCTTAAAATCTGATTTATCTGATATGAAAATCACTACCCCAGCTTTCTTCTGAGGCCTGTTGGCATGAAAGATGCTTCTCCATCCCTTCACTTTCAGTCTGGATGTATCTTGCAGACAGCATATGGACAGGTCCTGTTGCTTTATTGGTTGCAGTCTGCAACCCTGTACCATTTTACGGGAGCATTTAGGCTGTTCATATTGAAAGTGATTATTGAAACATAAGTTTTTATTAACATCACATTGCCTGTGAAGTCCTTGTTTCTATAGATTGTCTCTGTAAATTTCTGTTCTATGTCACTCTTGGGTTCTTTCTTTTATAGAACCCCCTTTAATATTTCTTGTAGTGCTGGCTTGGTCACATACCCTTTTAAACCTTGCAGTCTTGGAAGCTCTTTATCTCTCCATCATTTTGAATATCAGCCTTGCTAGATAAAGTATTCTTGGCTGCATGTTCTTCTCATTTAGGGCCCTGAATATGTCTTGTCAGCCCTTTCTGTCTTGCCAGGTTTCTGTGAACAGTTCTGACATTATTCTGATGGTCCTTCCTCTGTATTTAAGGAATCTCTTCCTCCTAGCTCCCCTTAAGACCTCCTGTCTGAAGTTATGATTCGTGAATTTCACAATAAGTGTCTGGATATCTTTCTAGACTCATTGATCTTGGGGAGGGGGTGTCTTTTCTGCCTCTAGGACATGAACACTTGTTCCATTCCCCAAATTAGGGAAATTTTCATCCAGAATTTGTTCAACTATATCTTCTAGTCTTCTCTCTTTCTCCAACCACCCCCCCGCAAGGGATCCCAATTAATTCTGACATTGGAATGTTTCATGGCATCATTCATTTCCCTGATTCTGTTTTCATGGCTTCTAAGCTGTTTGTTCCCCGTCTCCTCCTTATCCTTCTTTTCTATCAGTTTATCTTCTAGATCACTAATTCCATCTTCTCAGTTATCTGCCTTGGTTACCCTAGCTATTAGAGTATTTATATTAGATTGGATCTCACTGATAGCATTTTTTTTTAAAGATTTTATTTATTTATTTGACAGATGGAGATCACAAGTAGGCAGAGAGGCAGGCACAGAGAGAGGGGAGGAAGCAGGCTCCCTGCTGAGCAGAGAGCCTGATGCGGGACTCAATCCCAGGACCCTGGGATCATGACCTGAGCCGGAGGCAGAGGCTTCAACCCACTGAGCCACCCAGGTGCTCCTCACTGATACCATTTTTAACTTCTGCCAGATTGGCTCTCACTTCACCTGTAGAGATTCTATGTTGTCATTAATGGTCTTCTCCAACCTAGCCACACATAGATTTTTTTAATCACCACCATAATCAAGATACAGAACTATTCCATCACTACAAAAATCTTCCTTGTGCTACCCCAAAATAGGGTTCTTTTAATTTGAGAACGAACAGGAAAATGGATATTTTGATAGGCAACTAACTATCTTTGCCATGTTATTTTTAAAAACAATGAAATGCTTGGGGAGAGGGTTGTTTTTTTAATGTTTTGTATGTGAACCTGCTTCTTGAATCTTACTTTTATAGAATTTCATTCCTTTTCTGTTATTAGGCTTAAGGAAGTATAATTGGACAAAATATATGTTAATCTGTACATAATAATAGTTGTAGCTAATACTCAGGGAGTACCTCCTTTGTACCAGACAATGTGCTGTTGACTCATTGAATCCTTAACTCCACACCTGTAAGGCAGGTGCTGTTACTCTCCTTGTTCACAAATGAAAACACCCTGGGTTTTAATAATGATTCTATGTTAACATAGTACTGTTACTTAAAAAAATAGAACTGATGATATGTTCTGTATTGTACTATATGATGCCAACAAAGCACTCTCTGTTTTTAATCTCACTAGAGATTCAGTTGTGGAGATTCTTTTTGAACAAGATAATGAAGAGAAATCAGTTGCCACTTTAATACTGGATTCCCTTATACAGGTATTTTGTATTTTGATTTTGGAGAAAGTTTCAATTTAGGACTACAGCCCTTTAGAGAAAAAAAAATTTCTTCAAGATTTATTTTTTAGAGAGAGAGAGTATGGGGGAGGGGTAGAGGGAGAGAGTCTTAAGCAGATGCTACACTGAGTGGGGAACCTGATGCCAGGCTCAGTCTCAACGCTAATATTACAACCTGAGCTGAAGTGAAGAGTTGGATGCTTAACTGACTGTGCCACCCAGGCGCCCTGAGAAAAAAAAAATTTTTAAGTAATCCCTACACCTCATGTGGGGCTTGAATTCACAATCCCATAATCAAGATCGCATACTCTACTGACTGAGACAGCCGGGCGACCTGAGAAAATTTTTAAATGTTATTTTCTGTATTTATATTTTATTTTTTATTTTTAAAGATTTAACTTATTTATTTGGTGGAGATAGCACATGCAGGGGCAGCTGAGGGAGAGGGAGAATCAGGCTCCCCGCTGAGCAGGGAGCCCGATATGGAACTCGATTCCAGGACCCTGAGATCATGACCTGAGCCCAAGGCAGGTGTGTAACTGAATGAGCCACCCAGGGGCCCCTGTATTTATATTTTAGCCACTGGTTACAATTTTTAGTTTTTATGTTAAATTCTACAGTTACCGAGTTGTATTTTGGCACCGAGATAGGGTATTTACAACATTTCAGACTCAGGGATAAGTAGGGCTATCCTACATTATTTCTGTAGCAACAATATCAGATTTTTATTTTGTACCTAATATAGCTTATAGTTTCTTCAAATGCAGGTTTGCATAGTATTGAATTTTAAATTCTATAGGGTATATTATAGTATGTCTCTTTTGTTTAATGACTATGGAATCACAGAACTCCACATGAAATGCCATCGCTTTGGAAGATATTGTCTACCTCTGGCAGCTCTACTCAGGCTTTTGTGAAAAATATAGCATCAGTGAAAGACTTCAACATTCTAATTTTTAGCACTGATATAGAAACATAATTTTTCTAAGAATGTTCTCTTCCCACTGGGCAACTGGCTGTGGATATATTAACTGTGACACTATCAACTTAGGAAAATTAAGTTTCTACATACTTAACTTACTAAAAAAAGAAATAATGTTATTTTATTTTTTCTCATGTTCTTCTGAGTCAACTGAGTCATTCTACCCTGAAAATGAGAATACTCACATATAACTACCATATACCCTGTCGAATTTTAAATTCTATACTGTTAGATTTTTGAATCTTTGGAGTTCTATATTAGGAATATGGCAGTATTATCATAGTTATATTTGCTACATGAAAAACTCCCTTGTTAAAGAAATCTTGCTGTGCCTTTTTTTAAATAGTAATGATCACCTATTTAATTTGTAATATATAATCTGTATATTTTCTTGAATCCAATCAAGCATTATTTATACAGGTAAGAATAAACTCTTTCTTTTTTCTTTCTCTTTAATAACAGTGTCCAATAGACACCAGAAAGCAACTGGCAGAGAATTTGGTGGTCATAGGTGGCACATCTATGTTGCCAGGATTTCTCCACAGATTGCTTGCAGAAATAAGGTATTTGGTCGAAAAACCAAAATACAACAAAGCACTTGGCACCAAGACATTCCGAATTCATACTCCACCTGCAAAGGCTAATTGTGTGGCCTGGTTGGGAGGTAAGAATTTAGTTTTTAAAATATAATGATTATGTAGTAATTAGTCCCTAACTGGTATTCTTAATGGATATGTTAGAATAGATGATTCGGTCTTAAAAACTGCTCACTTAACAAACTAATAGAATTATTAAATAATTTTCTTTGAGCACTGACTTTTCCTTAAGTTATTGTCAGAAATATATACCTATTTCTCTTGGCATTTGCACTTCAATTTTTTATGTAAACTTCATCCAGTTAAAGTCATTTCTCATAATAGTGATTGATAGCTGTGCATTTATTCCAGTATAATACCATTGCTCATAACATTTGTTTTAATTCCTTCTAAAGGTAATTTGTGAGACATATATGAGAATTGATATCTTTATTTTATAATTACACTTTTATTTTGTGACTGAGTTCATTGAATGATAATTCATAGGAAATGATAGGCTCATTGAAATAAGGAAATAGCCTGTATATATAAAGAGACTATATAGAGAGAGGGAAAGAGACTATATTTATAGAGAGAGAGAGAGAGAGAAAGAGAAGGAGACAACTTTGAAGATATACATATATAGGAAGAGAGGGAGGGAGAGAGATCTACTTCGAAGAGAAAAACAGTCGTGGCTGTTTATATTTATGTATGTTCTAATATGTGTTTTATATTGCACTTGCAGCTAATAGGTATCTTGATCATTAGAAAAAGTATTGAGATTTTAAATGAATTTTTTTTTTTTTTTTAAGATTTTATTTATTTATTTGACAGAGAGGGAGATCACAAGTAGGCAGAGAGGCAGGCAGAGAGAGAGGAGGAAGCAGGCTCCCTGCCGAGCAGAGAGCCCGATGCGGGGCTCGATCCCAGGACCCCGAGATCATGACCCGAGCCGAAGGCAGCGGCTTAATCCACTGAGCCACCCAGGCGCCCCTTAAATGAATATTTCTTGTAGAATTTGGTTAAAATGTTATTTTGATCTAGGACAAACAGATTTAGTTACTAGATTATTTTCTAAAGACTGCTTTGTGAGTCTTTATATAAAGTCTTCAGCATAGACTTGGGTGGATTTATAATGATGTTTATTGGGTTTTATAGTACTGTTTTATTTATTGACATACAATCTTAAAGTTGTGGCAAAGAAAACCACACATTATTTACTGTATTTACACAGAATTGAAAGTAGTTTGCACCACTCTCTACCTCACCTGCTTTTAGACACAGTAATGCTTATTAGCATTTTCACTATAATCTGCTATAGGCCATTTAAGTTATTTTCAACATAGGAATTGTGGCTTACTCTGTTATTAAAAATATAAGCTATAAAAGAACTGCAAGTACTTTGAGGAGTATGAGTATGGTTCACCTGTACATAAACTTTTCTGGTAAAAGTTTTCATCTTGACTATAAAAATATTTTTTACCACACAGGAGCTATTTTTGGAGCACTACAGGACATACTTGGGAGCCGTTCAGTCTCAAAAGAGTATTATAATCAGACAGGCCGTCTACCTGATTGGTGTTCTCTTAATAACCCACCTTTGGAAATGATGTTTGATGTTGGGAAAACTCAGCCACCGCTGATGAAGAGAGCATTTTCCACTGAGAAATAAAAATTTGATTGAAATTCAACTTTGCTTTGTGTCAAGTTCTAATCAATTATAAGCAAATTGTACAAAGTATGTAGGATGCTGTTAGAGGTGACTCTATGGAAGTGAAAGCTTTCTGTAGTTACTCTGCATTAATATTTAATTCTTTTGACTGTTGTTTCTCTTGTGTAGTAGTAAAACAGTAGCTGATGCTTATGAAATTTGTTGTATTTATATCAATAAAATATAGTAAAGCAGTTTAATTTTGGAAGTTTGTTACATGGTTTAGTTTCCAAAAAGAGTAATAACATTGTCCCTCCACAATTCACATCATCTGCCCTGAGTATTGGAGAATCCATCTGTTTAATTATTTTTAGCAGTTATTTAAAGAACAAATAATATTAACCATTACTAGGTATTTTAAATATTAACATGGGTCTCTTTCTTCAAATGCTTTTGTTTTGGTATTTATGTGTCCCTGTGAGAATGCTACTTTTCCAGGAATATATTTGACCCTTTGGACTGAGAATGTTCAGTAGATTAGTTAAACATTTGTTAAGCCAAGTATGGAAATGTTCACTTTTTAACTTTACAGTGTCTTTATGAATAATTCTGCATTTCTAAGAAGATATTTCATTTTTATGCAAAGGTATTTCATTTTATGTACTTTTATGAAACTGCTTTATAAACATGTATTCATAATGTTTTTAATCTCGTGCTTTTTATCTTCTCGTGATAGAAGTTCTTGGAAATAGGTACTCAGTGTTTGATTTTTATTTTTGTTTGTTCTTCATTTGTTTTTAACAAACTACCTTTTACTGAGAAATTGCTGGTTTTATTCTTCCCAGATGCCTGTGAAAATACGTACACCTGTTCCTGAAGAATGTACTCATATTCCTGAAGACAGAGTAGGAATTGATACATTTTCTGGACTGTATAACCTGTGTCCATTCTTACTCATGGTTTAATCATTTTGATTGTCCTTTTGGGTCCTTCCTAGTTTTGCCATATACTTTATGTGTGAAAATACCAGCAGCACCCACTAACACTTGAAAGAACTGTTCCTGGCATTAAGAATAGGAAAGAATTTAAGGGGGTGGGGAAGAACTTTTTGTGTGTGTGTGTGTGTGTGTGTGTGTGTGTTTAAAAATATTTCTAAAAAATAAAAATAAAAATACTTCCAGCAGGGTGCCCACTGGCTTAGTCAGTTAAACATCTGCCTTTGGCTCAGGTCATGATCCCAAAGTCCTAGGATCGAGCCCCACATTGGGCTTCCTGCTCACTGGGGAGTCTGCTTCCTGCTCTCACTCTTCCTCTGTGCTCTCTCTCTCTCTCAAGTAAGTAAACAAAATCTTTTAAAACATTAAAATTAAGGGGCTCCTGCGTGGCTCAGTGGGTTAAAGCCTCTGCCTTCAGCTTGGGTTATGATTTCAGGGTCCTGGGATCGAGCCCCGCATATTGGCCTCTCTGCTCAGCAGGGAGCCTGCTTCCTCCTCTCTCTCTGCCTGCCTCTCTGCCTACTTGTGATCTCTCTCTGTGTCAAATAAATAAATAAAAATTTTTTTAAAATATTAAAATTAAAAAATAATTAAAAATAATGCTAGCTCTACTTTGTCACCATGTACTACTACTTTAGTAGCACAAGACTAAGATTCATTCAGTATTTGACTGTCTGCTCTGTGTATAGTTTAGTTGCAGACAGTAAATGCTACAACACTAAGACTTTTTACCTTTACCTTTAGGTGGTTTTTAGATTAATAGACGTAGTTAGTACACAGCTGGTGATACAGAGAGAATGTGGTGGCAGCTGGAAGGACATCAATTTTTTGTTATTGATGTAGATAATTCTTTTTTTTTTAATGTAAATATTTTTTAATTCAATTAGCCAGCGTGTAGTACATCATTAGTTTCAGATGCAGAGTTCAGTAATTCATGAGTTGTGTATAACACCCTGTACTGATCACAACACGTGCCCTCCTGAAGGCCCATCATGCAATTACCTCCCCACCACACCTCCTTCTGACCAGGGAGTTGAAGAAAGCTTTGTAGAGAAGGCTTTACCCTTGTTCCTGAAGGATGAGTAGAATTTTAATAATTGGAGTTATTCCAATCTATATGAACTGAACTCTCTGTACAAAATCTTAACACGTTTGGCACTGGGATGAAGCATTGCTAATTGTAATTTAGGATTAGGTAATGAAGAACTTGAAGACTCTATTAAAAGCAGTGAATAAAACTTTGAAAGATCACTTCTGCCATCCAGTTTCCTAATATATTCATTCCAAAAAGTAAGGTTCTTTAATCCTTTGGACCTGCCACTCTTCCACAGCACCCTTTCCCTTAAAGTAGTCATCTTTCCTATAAGCACATATCTATAACTGATGCACTTATAACTTTCACATTCTGATCATTTCAATACAGGTTTTATCTTTTCTGGAATATAAGCTCCGTAAGAACAAAGTCCCTTTATTTCTTAACTTTGAAAGCTCTCAGTGGGCTTGCCAGGAGTAGGTAGATCATTGGTTGTCAATAGTATGGATTCACTAATAATATTACCTTTTTGTAGTAAATGTGATCTTAAAAATTCTTTATGAATTTTTTTATGAATATGAATTATGAGAAGTTTTTCATCACTGAATAATATTAAAAAGATATCTGACTGAAACAGCTTTATAGGTAGGTAGCTATAAAGGACAGACATCTATTGGCTGAGGTTAAGTAATGGAGCCCTCTGTTATGGGTTGAATTGTGTGCTGCAGAAAGATACATTGAAGTCCTAATCTCCAATACCTGTGAATATGGCCTTATTTGGAAAAGAGTCTTTGCAGGTATAATCAAATTAAGATGAGGTCATTATGGTAGACCCTAACCTGTTATGACTGGTATTCTTGTGAGGGGAATGCCATGTGAGACTGGTACACAGGAAGGAAACAGGAAATAACCAAGGTGGAAATGGGAGTTCTGCAGCTGCAAGCCAGGAACACCAAGGATTGCTGGTGACACCAGAAATAAGCATAAAATGTTTTTCAAGAGAGCCTTTGAGAGCATAACTCTGTACACCTTGATTTCAAGCTTCTAGCCTCCAGAATGGTGAGACAATACATTCACATTGTTTTAAGGCACCCAGTTTGTGGTACTTTGTTAGAGCAGCCCAAGGGAACTAATACACCCTACTTAATTCACCGGTTCAGCATGTATTTACTGAACATCTGCCAGACACTAGTTTAGGTGCTTAACGAGCAAAGACAAAAATCTGCCATTCCAAGGGCTGGAGAAAGTGAAGAAACATACTAACAGTAAGTTAGAAAATAACATGGGAAAACAGTGTCAGGTAAAGTAGATGGAGGGATAGTTGCTGATGAGAACAGTGGTTAGGGTGGGGCTCATTTATGACTTGAACAAAGAAGTTAGGCAAGTGTGACTTAAATACAGTTGGTCTCTGCCCCTGGTTCCTGACACAGAGCTCTAAAACACTTGTAATTTCCTGTGTGACCAGGATGTTAGGAGCATCTTACACAGAAATCCCAACTCCCTTGGAATTTCTTGGGTAATAGGAGTGTCTTTTTTTCTAATGAGACAATTCCTGATGGGCTCCTAGATCACTTCAGGATGAGATCTGTTCACCAGAAAGATCCAAGCCACAGTTAGAACTTTTGCACATGCACACACATCCTGTCTTCTAGGGAGAGGAGAGGGATAGGAAATTGAGTTAATAATCATGCCTCCCTGGTGAAGCCTCCATTGAAAATCCCTAACCTACAGGGTTCAGAGGACTTCCAGGATGGTGAACACGTTCCAGGCACTGGGAGGATGATGTGCCAGAAGACAGCATAGAAGATCTGTGCTTCCCCATACCTTGCCTTGTGCACCGCTTCCATATGGCTGTTCTGAGTTGTATCCATAATAAACCAGGAATAAGGAAACTTTTTCTGAGTCCTGCGAGCCATTCTAGGAAATCATCAACCTGGAGAAGAGGACTATGGGAATCCCTGATTTATAACCATTTGGTCAGAAGTGCAGGAGGCCTGGGATTGCTGTTGTGGACTCAAAATCCACTTTAGACAAACTGGTCACTGTCCAACTGCAAACAGCGCACATCCTCCTCTTGCGAAATGAGTGACTTTACCAATCTCAGCTTTATCCTTCCTTTGGTCTACTCTTCCTATTAATAAGTTTTACTGAGATCGTAGAACTGCCCTTGCTTTTGAGAACACCCAATCCAGAAGGGGCATTCACTTGTTAGGGCTCCCCACCCCCGCAAAATCACCCGAGTAAAGCCCAGATCCTATAATAGGTTCTTTCTAACACCCTCTTAAATAGACAACCCACGTCCCTCTATGCGGTGTGTAATAAACCAAACTTGTTCAACCACCGGCGTGGATTTGGGTCTCTTTTGAAAGGTATGGGGGACGAATGGTGAGCGTAGACGGCTGCAGAGAAATAGAATGGTAACCGCCTGCGGGAAAATTAGGTCAAAGTCTGTGTTCTGTTTTAAGAAAGAACTAACGGCATGTTTGTTGAAGGAAAGGAGTGAGAATATGGTCGTTTAGTGGTAGGAAAGCCCGTGGGTAACATGCGGAGGGATAGGCACCGGTTAGGAGCCGGGACCGTCCCCCTCCCAGCGGGGTCGGCGAGCGCCGGGGACGCGCAGCGAGCGTCCTCGGTTTGGTCGCGTCAACCTTCTCACTGAGGAGCAGAGAAGGCGGAAGTCCTGCCTCCCCACGGTACGTAATTGCCTCCGAAATTTCGCATCTCTCTTCTCTTGTACCTCTGTGGCGAAGAGCCTCACCTTTAACAGAATACGAACCTCCCAATTTCCACCCAGCTGGATGGCTCGATCCCAAATACGGTCCCAGGAGCAGTGGAAGAAAATTCGATGCACCGTCTGTAGAGCCGACCACAGAAAGAAATGTTTCTCACGATGTTTTTATTTCCTCGCCCGCCTCCCGCCCCTTTCCTCAGGACACGTCCTAGATCGAGAGGAAGAAAAAGTAAAATACACATGAAAGGAAGACAGCTTTTCCATAGGATCTCTTAGTTCTTGAAAAGCTGCCAAAATTGGGGCTCATAATTTTGTTCTGACAAAAGCAAAAATTGCCCTCTACCAACAACTATGCCAGTATGCATAGTAACACAGAAAACCAGTCTCAACTTTAAACCTTACGGGGTTCTCTGTGCTTTAAGGAGGTGGCTGGGGAGGCAACGCGGAAGAGAAACGCTTGCTTTCGAGTGCGCAAGCGTGAGACCCGTTTCGTTTGCAAAGTGAAGTCCTTTTTCCATAGATTTGGTTAATGTTGAAAGTATTTGTATTAATTGGGTTTAAAGAAGGCTCCGTGGTTATAATGCTTTGAAGAAAGCCTAAAATGTTTAAGGGAAAATAAAAATTAGCAAAGCCCAAAAACAGAAACTCGCCCAACGTGGGGCTCGAACCCACGACCCTGGGATTAAGAGTCCCATGCTCTACCGACTGAGCTAGCCGGGCGCCTAGGAGAAGTGTGCGTTTTTCTTTCTCTTGATGAGTACTCCACTACGGTTGGGTTTTTCTTTCCATTGTTTTTTATTTATAAAAGAATTTTGTGACATATTATTAAATAGGCACTTCCGAATTATTTTAAAGAATCCTTTAAAAACATTTCTTTAATTGTATTTTAAAAACAATTTTTTAATTTATTTTGATTGAGCATGAGAGTGTAAGAGAGCACGAGAATTGGGAAGGTCAGAGGGGGAAGTAGACTCCCTGCTGATCACGGAGCCAGATGCCGGCCTCCATCGTCTGACTCCAGGACCATGACCTGAGCCACCCAGGCTCCCTTAATTTAATATTTTTAATTTTTTTTAGATTTAATAATTTTTATTGCGCGTGTATCCCAAGACAACTGAAAACTTATGCAAGTCTATATTATTACAGAGTCAACGAATCTTTTTCCTTAAGTGTTTTAAAATATTTACTGTCCAATGTGTTATCTTTACGGAAATACTTATTAAGGCTATCGAGTTTCCATCAAAAGGCAAATTGGATTCCCATAATTTGGGGGGCAACATTAGAAAACAAAGTCCAACCTCTATGACGTTAGTTTCACTGAAGAACAGGAGTGCTTAGCTATTTTTCCCTTAATAAGATCTAGTCAAGGAGAGCTAAATTGAGGAAGCAGATTCTGGTTCAACTAAAACAAGGTCTCTTTCCGGTAACTGCCTGACAATGGAGACAGGACTCTCAAGAGGCTGTTATTACCACCTTAAATGACAGAAGCTGGGATCAAAGAATTATAGAGTCACTGAATCCTATGGTAAAGAATATGAGTTCTAAGACAAAAAGAGAGAAGAACTGATTTTGATCAAATTTTGGAAAGTTGAGACAATGGAATAATCTCCCATGGAAATATACATATTCAGAGATACTAGTGAACTTCTTTGATAAGGGACTCTGCAAATCTCTGTGATGGGGGCAATCTAAGGCCTAAATGTATTTAACAAGAATAACAAAGAATTCTTAAAGTTCAGTATTTAGAAATTAAACACATTGATCATCACATTTTCTAAGCTACTTAATTGAAAAAATATTAAAGTATCATAAAATAATATTATACATTTAAATTACTCAACGAATGCCTAGGATTTAAATAAAATATTTAAAAATTCTAGATTTATTAAAATATTAAAATGCAATTATTCATTAAGTTTTTTTCTTGCAATTGCCAACTCTGGTTTATTTTTATAAGTTGGCAGAATGTACCTGGGAAATTAATCTGTATTTATTTGTATTTTCAACGCACTTATTAAGTACTTACCATATAAAATAACTGTGTTATGTATTCCGATAGAAATATAAAGCAGATTCTGAAAACCTTAAAATGCTCATCACCCTATAAAATATGTGCAAATTCCATACCAATTTTATATGCACTATTCCGAAAGTAATTTGGAGTAACTTAATTAAAACAAATCCATACCCACACCTTTTAAGTTTCCCAATAAATCAGGCAAATAATCAAGAACCTGAAACCACAATTCAATGCACTCTTCTAAGATACAAGATAGATAGATACATCAACAGGCCAGCTCCCAAACAGGCAATTCATCTGATAAATTCAGAAAGAGCTCCAAATTCTTTTCTTTTTTTTTAAGAGTTTATTTATTTGACAGAAAGAGACCAGGACAGAGGGAACACAAGGAGGGGGAGTGGGAGAGGGAGAAGCACACCTCCCACTGAGCAGGGAGCCCAATGCCATCCCGGATCCCAGAACCCTGGGATCCTGACCTGAGTGGAAGGCAGATGCTTAAGGGTTTAAGCCACCCAGGGGCCCAAGAGCTCCAAATTCTTAATTAATGAATAAATAGTAGGGACTAGGCACTCAAATAACGTTTATCATACACAAGTAGTATAGTTAAAGTTTAACGGAACCCCTAACCAAGTTTGGAGTATTTATAGTTTACCTTCAAGATGAACCCACCTAAGACAATAAATACTCTTTCGCTTTCTTCAGCACTTTATTGGCCTACCCTGATCAAAATATTCTCGTTAAAACTCCTCATGAAAAAAACTGCAACTAGAATATTTCAATGAGAGGTAAATTAAATGGCTTGTCTTCCAAGTAAATTCAAATCTTTTATCCATTTATTCATGAATAAAAACTAACCATTAATTATAATGCTTCGTTAGCAGGGAGAAGCAACTGAAATTCCTTCTTCTCCCTTTTTTTCTACATCCAATATTTCAGCAAGCCCTACATATCTAAAATCCACCTACACATTCCCTCTTCCGTGGGATTAGAAAATCACCATTTGGCAAGCATCATAATAATCCATTCAAATGGGAATCATCAGATACTAGTATCAGTGGGTGAAGGATTGAGGAGTAGCAGGATATGTACAAGGATAGTCTCAAAGTATTTCTTCATAAGATATATATTAATTACAAAGGGCAAAATAGAAACTTTATGGTGGATAAATCTTAAGCAAGTGATCAAAGTTAACATCATCAGTAATGGAACAAACTGGCATCATGTGCCTCCTAATATATGCTCTAATACGAATGCAAGGTTACTTTTGTGGCATTCCTGCCAAAAATGTATCACCTGAATCCTAGGATGAAAAAAATATCATACAAACCTAAACTGAGGAATATCCCATAAAATAAATGGCTTGTAGTCTTCAAAAATGTTAATGCCATGAAATCTTAAGAAATATTAAGCACCTATTTTCCAGCCTAAAGGCGACTACAGTCATGACAACTGAATGCAATGTTCGATGTTCGATTTTCTTTGGCTATGAAAGGAATTGAGAGAATTGCCAAAATCCAAATAAAGTGTGTAGATTAGAAAATAGTGTTGTTAATTTTCTAATTTTTATAATTGTATTTTGGATAAGTAAAATGTTCTTGTTTGGGGGGAAATATACAGTGAAGTATTTAAGAGTTAAAACAAAGTGCTGATGGCCTTCCATTTACAACCAGATTAAAATTCAAACCACCAGATCCATTCTCATGCCACCTCTCTGATTTCACCTCCTGTGAAACACTGTGAAAGTGTTTAAACACTGTGACAGGCCATACTGACCTGACAGTTCCTATAACACAAGCTTATATTCCTGTAACAATCAGTTTAAATATTAGCCAATCAGAAAGTCATTCCTTAAGTACCAGGCCTAAAGTTCAAACCTCCGTTGTCTCTTTCTTCTAACTACAAGATGCAAATATTTTGCCTATTTACATTTTTAAATCCATTTCCTCCCGTTGAATGTAAACTCCCTGAGGGATAGGGTTATGTTTCCTTCACCGTTTTATCAGCAGTGTTCAACACAGTACTTGGGACATACCAGAGCTCAAGAAATAATCAGTCTTATCCTTAATTCTACTAAATAGAGTTATATTCCTAGAAAAGGTACTAATCCTTCTGTAAAACTCCGACCTGAACTCACACGTGCACTTTAGAGGGAAACTTTCTTCCTTCTTATGAGAACAGGTGGGTGAAGGGGATGCCCTCATGATACTGGGTCGGAACCGGGACTCCAAGGGTGAAAGGAGACCTCTCCCGTATCACTTTCTCTGGTCTTTGTAGGAGTGAAAGAACATCTCTCTATTTTGCTTTAAGAAAGAATAAAGTAGAGAAAGAAAGGGATAATATAAAAAGTAAATAACTATTTCTAGGAAATAGAATGGAGCACCTCCTCGAACGCCTCGATGACAGTGAGTTGCTACACGACACACAAACTGACAGAACCTTAATAGGGTCTAAGAACCGCCGCTTCCTAGCCCTACGCCACCTGTTTTGCTTCTGCACACGCGCACCGCCCTCCACGCGCGATTCCTCCCCTACCTCTTTTCCCACAATCCTCTGTTCCTCGGGCGGACTTGAAGGAAAGAGCCACAGAGGAGAAGGCTATTGGTTGAAAGAGCAGCCAATGAGAGAACCTGTTACTAGTCTGTGGGCTGCGGTACTGGGGGAGCGCTTTAGGCCTTGAAGCCTTTGGGGTCTCTTGGCGATTTCAGCGGGATGAGTTCGATCGGGACTGGGGTGAGTTTGCTGTATTTTAGCGTACTAGCCTATGGATTAGCGTTGAGGGGAAATCGCACAGACCTATTGGGGTGCGCCGCTTCCGGGTGCGCTGGGTCTGCCCTCGGCCAAGTGGGCCGCTTCCAGTTGTCTTGTGACCGGCAGTCTTCCCTGCGCTAATTTGTAGGCCCTCGTTTGCGGTGACGGTATCCTGAAGCTTTTCAGCTCAGATGTAGCGGGCTTGGCGGCGCGGCAGTGAGATTTTGGAGTCTCTTTGGATCGCTGAGTCACTTTCTTTAGCCGCTTAGCGAAACTGAAAGTGGAAACTCGTGGAGCCTGTTGTAGCGAGTGATGGGTTTGGGCTATAGTGAGCTTCTTGAGAACCACTGAGGCAAGGCGGCTTGAGATTCCAAGGTCTGAGACAGAGCTTTCCATGGACCGTCTTTGCAGGTCCCAGGGTGCTGCTGACTCATTGGGCCTTCCCTGTCTTGCCTTCGAGTGTACTGACCGTCAGCTTAGTAGGTAGAGCTAATAGAAAAATTGTTTGAAAAGTGAAATCTGAAGAGTCCGTTACGTTTTGTTTTGTTTTTTTTTGTCCCAGCTTTTCCTGTACAAATTACTTAACATCACTTGGAGAGACCATACCGTAAACATTTAAATCATTAGCCAGGGACTTAAACCGCCTCTGTTAATAGACCCGAGGGTTTTGGACTTGGACTTGTTAGCCTACTCAGTTTACTACTTTCCTGTGTTAAACGTACATAAAAGGAATAAACAGTCTTTTGTTTATTCCTTTTATGTATTTTTCCATATAGAAAATCTAGTTTTGGGGGCGCCTGGGTAGCTCAGTGGGTTAAAGCCTCTGCCTTCGCTCAGGTCATGATCCCAGAATCGTGGGATCGAGCCCCGCATCAGGCTCTCTGCTCATTGGGGAGCCTGCTTCCTCCTCTCTCTCTGCCTGCCTCTCTGCCTACTTGTGATCTCTGTCTGTCAAATAAATAAATAAAACCTTTTTTTTTTTTTTAAAGAAAATTTAGTTTTTCTTTAGAAGTATTGGTTGTGTGCACTAGAGGCATTGAATAATGGGTTTCTAAATTCATCAGTTTCACTTTAAACAAGATTTTGATACTCAGCACTAAGAAGACCAAGATACTGGTTTTCCGAGTTTGATAACAGGCGATTTACGTTTTGAATGGTTTAATTCATCTGGGTATGAGATGCTAAGATTATGTCATAACATTTTTAAACTAGTAAATGCTCAGTTATGAATGTTGTAGCAAATTGATTTTGCAACTACGTTAATACTACCTTCAGGGGCGCCTGGGTGGCTCAAGCCCCACCTGGGGCTCACTGCTCAGCGGGGAGCCTGCTTCCCCCTCTCTCTGTCTCTGCCTGCCTCTCTGCCTACTTGTGGTCTCTGTCTGTCAAATAAGTAAATAAAATCTTAAAAAAAAAATACTACCTTCAGTTAATAGTGTTTCACCCTGAAAACCCTTTAAAAGTACTGGCTCAGTGGGTTAAAGCCTCCGCCTTTCGCTGGGGTCATGATCCCAGAGTCCTGGGATTGAGCCCCGCAATGGACTCTCTGCTCTGCAAGGAGCCTGCTTCCTCCTCTCTCTCTGCCTGCCTCTCTGCCTAGTTGTGATTTCTGTCAAATAAATAAAATACTAAAAAAAAAAGTACTGGATAAGTGTAAACATGTGAGGTATTTTGGTATTACAGTAGTAGAGTTAAGAATCTTCATTTAATAAATCAGGAAATTGAGACTCAGGAAGCACCACTGTTGAAGGCTTATCTTCGGTCTTCACTTCTCCCAAGAACTCCAGGTATGAAGACCTGTTCACTTGACATTTCTTTCCATTTGATTTTTTTTTTTTAAGATTTTAAAATTTATTTATTGAGAAAGAGAGCAAGCCCAAGAGCACAGGCAGAGGAAGAAGGAGAAGCAGACTCCCTGCTGGGCAGGGATCGCAACGTAGGGCTCTATCTCAGGACCCCAGAATCACAGCTTGAGGGGAAGGCAGAAACCTAAGGGATTGAGCCACCCAGATGCCCCACTACTTGGTTGTTTAATACACATTTCAAACTACATGTCCAGAGTAGAGCTCTGAGTTTCCCTCCCCTTGCTATTTTCCATCTCCTACAGTTTTCAGCTCAGTGAATGGTCCAGTTCTAATTGCTCAAGTGAAAAAGGTCTGTGATTCACGTTTAATTTCTTTATGTTACTCCTTGAGCCAATCCATTAGCAAGGTTTTTTGTTTTGTTGTGTTTTAAAACTCTCTTCTCAAAATATTGTCTTTATCTCTTACCACCTTTGGGATACTTGATTTCACTTCCATCCTTGTTCTCTCTACAGTTTGTTTTCTAGATGAAATTAAAAAAAAAAATTAGATCATATCACCCCCTTGACCCTCTTCCCCATCCAAGCTTAAACTCCAGTGAATTCCAGTTGCATTTTTTTTTTTTAAGATTTTATTATTTATTTGCGAGAGAGAGAGAGAGAGAATGAGGGGGAGACATCAGAGGGAGAAGCAGACCCCCCCAGCCCCCACTGAGCAAGGAGCCCTATACAGGACTCAATCCTGGGACTCCAGGATCATGACCTGGGCCTAAGGCAGTTGCTCAATCAGCTGAGCCACCCAGTCGCCCCCTTCCAGTTGCATTTAGAATAAGATTCGAACTTCTTACTTCAGCCTAGGAGACTCAAAATAGTTTAGTTTTTACATGCCTCTGTGATTTACTCTTCTCTTCACCACTTAGTGCTCAAGACACAATGGCCTATTTCTTTTCCCTCATTGTGCTAGGCTTATTTCTACCCTCCATATCCTAATTGGCTAGTTATTTGTTATTTAGGTCTGGCCACGCCTAAGTAATTTAACCTGACTGCTCTAGCAAGGCCTTCCTTGATCAGGTAGTCTGTACTAGGCTCTCAGACTGCCACTTCACTTCACCCTGTCTTATTTTCATCATAATCCTTTTTCTGGTTTACTGCTCTACTTCCAGCTTCTAGATTTGTGCCTGGTTTCATCTGAAAATGAAAGACTTCAAGAATGATTAGTCTTTATATTCCCTTACAGTGACTACATGTAATAGATGCTTATTAAAAGTTTGAATGCTATATTTTTTCTCTAGGGTTTGTTAGTGCTGCATCAGTGAATTAAAGATTTTATTATTGAGAGAGAGCGAGCTCACAAACTGGGGGAACAGCAGGAAGGGGCAGGCAGAGGGAGAAGCTGGCTCCCCACTGAGCAAGGAGCCTGATGTGGGACTGGGTTCCAGGACTCTGGGATAATGACCCAAGCCAAAGGCAGATGCTTATTTGACTGAGCCACCCAGCAGTCCCTTAAGCGTCTACCTCCTGGCTTGGGCTCAGGTCATGATTTCAGAGTCCTGAGATCGACTCCCTTGTTAGGCTGTGTATTGAGCGTGGAGGCTGCCTGAGAGTCTCTCTCCCCACCCTCCCATCCAAGTACTAACCAGGCCCGACCCTGCTTAGCTTCCGAGATCAGACGAGATCGGGCGCGTTCAGGGTGGTATGGCCGTAGACCTCTCTCCCCACCCTCATGGTTTCTCTTTCTCTCTAAAAAAACCCAGAAAACCGGGGTGCCTGGGTGGCTCAGTGGGTTAAAGCCTCTGCCTTTCACTCAGGTCATGATCCCAGGGTCCTGGGATCGAGCCCAGCATCGGGCTCTCTGCTTGGCAGGGAGCCTGCTTCCTCCTCTCTCTCTCTCTGCCTGCCTCTCTCCCTACTTGTGATCTCTATCTGTCAAATAAATAAATAAAATCTTAAAAAAAAAAACAAACCAGAAAACCAAAAAACGGAAACAAAAAACCCCCAAAACTGGGAATGCAGAGTGCACGGGGAATCCAGAGAACTCATTTTATTCACTTTATTGTGGTGGTCTGGAACCCAGCGTATCTCCATTTTGTACAAAAATGAACTTTGTGTTCTGTGTGAAAAAGATTTGACTTTACCTGGGGTTTGTATCTATTGGCTTTTCTTTTTAGATCTTATTTTTAAGTTATCTCTGCATGCAACACAACCCCATGATCAAGAGTTGCATGCTCGATTGACCAAACCAGCCAGGCACTTGTCTATTGCTTTTCAATAGCAGAAATCTAAAGTAGCTTTTCTCTTGGCTGCTCTTGTTGCTCTGACGTGCTTCCTTTTCTTCTTCAAAGCAAAATCTTTGAGATTTAACACACACACATTTCTTTCTTCTTTCCCCTGACTTCCTGTCTTTCTTTTGTAATCTCTACACCCCAGGTGGGGCTCAAACTCACAACCCTGAGACCAAGAGCTGAGTGCTCTACCAACTGAGCCAGCCAGGCACCTCTTAACATGCATTTCTGATGTGTAAGCCATTTAGAAAGAAAGGTAGTGAAGTTATTAACTGCCAGAGATACATAATTTAAGCTTATTGTTGCCTTTTTCCTCCTAGTATGACCTGTCAGCCTCTACATTCTCTCCTGATGGAAGAGTTTTTCAAGTTGAATATGCTATGAAAGCTGTGGAAAATAGTAGGTAAGAAACATTGTTTTATTTGGAATTTATCATGTTTTAACATAAATATCTCCTTTTGTATATTTTTGGTAATTAGGCTTTGTTATGTCACTTTGGCACACAAAATAATAGGAACCCTAAAATAATCTCAGTTTATTAGTCATTTCCAGATCTCTTTTTAGGTCAGATCTTTCCATGAACCTCAGTCCTATATTTCTGGTTGGTTCTGAGATTATCCACTTAGACATTCTACCGTGTTTCAAATGTAGTGTATAAAACCAAATTCATTATCATCTTTGCTATCCCATTTTCCTTTTTGAAATTCTTGATTTATAGCCTTATTTCCCTGGCCATTGAGTTTGTTACTTTGTTATTTTATCTTTTATTTTTTTGTGTTTTAAAAGTCCTATGCAGTTAGTCATGTTTGTCCCAGTAGGAATTTTTTTTTTCCTGTTCTGGGGCCACGCTCCAAAAGGTACAGGAACACTAAGAAATCTTCCATGTCTTTCTGTTGGACTCACTTCCTTCACTCTTTTTTTTTTTTTTTTTTTTTAATTTTATTTATTTGACAGAGAGAAAGAGCACAAGTAGACAGAAAGGCAGGCAGAGGGAGAGGGAGAAGCAGGCACTCCACTGAGCAGGGAGTCTGATGTGGGGCTCTATCCCAGGACCCCGGGATTATGATCTGAGCTGAAGGCAGTTGCCCAACCTACTGAGCCAATCAGGTCCCCCCCTCACTCTGTCTTTTTTTGCTTAGAGTAATGAGCCAAAATGATTCCTTGGTTACCCCTGTAACATTTTAGTTAAATTATTAGCTTGTCAACAAATTCTGTAAGTACTTAGTTGAAGAAATTTTGGGGTTATATTTACATGATCATTATATTTTGGAATCTTTGGGATGAACTAAAAGACTTTTTAAAAATAATACATTTCATAATATCTTATTCACATCTCTTTTTTTTTTTTTTTTTTTTAAAGATTTTTTATTTATTTATTTGACAGAGAGAGAGGTCACAAGTAGGCAGAGAGGCAGGCAGAGAGAGAGGAGGAAGCAGGCTCCCTGCAGAGCAGAGAGCCCGACGCGGGGCTCGATCCCAGGACCCTGAGATCATGACCTGAGCCGAAGGCAGCGGCTTAATCCACTGAGCCACCCAGGCGCCCCTCATTCACATCTCTTAAAGGATTTTTTTTTTTGAGGGGAGCCTAGTAAACAAATGGTGTTGGTGTTTGAGCCCAATTTTTTTCCTTATAATGAAAACTTTTGGAGTAGAGGTAGAGTAGGGAAATGTTTGCAGAATTTTAGAAAAGTCCACATTTAATACTCTCTGCTAGTACCAGTTTCTGCTTACACCTTTAATGTATGATTATGGAAGTTTCATGTAGCGGAGACTGTCACTTGTCTTTGCATGTGCTCACACATAGCAAGCCCTCAATAGTTAATGAAAAAATGTTCATTTTTTATGCCATCCTTTGGTTAAAAGAAGACATGGATTCCTAGTGGCTTACGAAATATTAAAAATTTGGGAAGAAATACATTTTAAGTCCTTTTATAGGATTTGTAATGAAGCTAGTTTATTTTGTGTTTAATGTTACTGTTTTAGAGATACTGGTACTTACAAGCTATTGGTGTCTGATACTATAATAGAAGTAAGGCTGAAATGTATTTGTTACTGTCATGTTGAAGTCTGATAGAGTTCAGAAGAAGAGTGTCAGAATCAAGAAAACAAGTTAACATATTTTCTTCCTGTTGCTAAGATAGGCCCTTAGACCAAGGAGCTACAGAAAGACTTTTTCTGTTTTTCTCTTCCTCTTTTGCAGTGTTGCATTTTCACTGGTTTATAAAGCGGGAAAAGGAAATCTTGATTGAAAAGAACTGGAGACACCATATATAATACAAAAAATTGAGACTAGTTTCTGAGGACCTGTGTATTTTAGGAATTTGTTTTCTGTAAAGTATTTCTAAATATGGTTTAAAATAGTTACAGTACAGCAAATTAACTAAAAGTTAAAACATTAAAAAATGAGTATTTTTTTCTGCATAAGGAAAAACCAGGGAAATTCCTCCTTTTTTTTTTTTTAAAGATTTTATTTCTTTATTTGACAGAGAGAGATCACAAGTAGGCAAAGAGGCAGGCAGAGAGAGAGGGAGAAGCAGGCTCCCCACTGAGCAGAGAGCCCGATTCAGGGCTTGATCCCAGGACCCTGAGATAATGACGTGAGGCAAAGGCAGAGGCTTAACCCACTGAGCCACCCAGGGGCCCCAGAAGTTCTTCTTTTTTTTTTTTTTTTTAAAGATTTTATTTATTTATTTGACAGAGAGAGAGATCACAAGTAGGCAGAGAGGCAGGCAGAGAGAGAGGAGGAAGCAGGCTCCCCGCGGAGCAGAGAGCCCAATGCGGGGCTCGATCCCAGGACCCTGAGATCATGACCTGAGCCGAAGGCAGCGGCTTAATCCACTGAGCCACCCAGGTGCCCCAGAAGTTCTTCTTTTAAAGGGGTTGATGTAACCCCTTTAATAAAATATTGTATATATATTTATATATCTACATTTTATATATATATATATTCTATATAATAGAATAGTATAATAGAATATTGAATGAGGATCAGAAAAATGTGGATTTTCCTTCTAGCTGCTGCTTAATGGAAATAATAGATAGGGTGCCTCTGTTTGGTCCTCCAAAAGTTATTTTTGTTTGTAAAATTGGGAGGTAGACCTTTACTCTGCCTTTACTTTACCATAAGAATGAAATATATGTAAAAACATTTGGACAATTTTTAAGCCCTGTTTAGGCACAGAATGTAGAAAATCATAAAATTAGATTGTATATTAATTTTCATAATAGTCTGACATATAAGTTAATAGTTAGAAAATGTTTAACCAAATAATTTAGGATTATAATCTGGCAGTGGGGAGCAGAGGGAGAGGGACAGGCAGATTCCCTGCTGAGTGTGGAGTCCGACACAGGGCTAGATCCAGGACCCTGAGATCATGACCTGAGCCGAAACCAAGGATGGGACACTCAACCACTGAGCCATCCTGGTGCCCTGGCTATCTTTTAAGCATAGGGAGGAACTACTAAAACAAATAATCAGTGACATATAAGTGAATACTTAAAAGTACTTTATTGAAGAATATATACCATGATCATAACTATTTTATCAAAGTATGCACCTAGAAGGTAATATACACAAGAAAAAAAGGGAAAGATTAAATTATAAACTATAATTTTCCCCGTTAGCTTCATCGAGGAGCCCAGGTACTAAAGGATTGTGCAGTGTAACAATGAGTGTTAGATTGTTTGGAATAAAAATTAAAATTTTGATCTCAGGGCCCCTTTTTACTTGGGAAAAATCCCAAAACACCAGAACCCAAAACATTGAGGACTTCAGAGAGGATTTATTTATTAGGCTTTAGTTCCATCAGTATCTACCATGATCAGGGAACTTTTATTTATGCATGTTATTGGATCTGTCAGTATTTATCACATTAGAAATTAAAACTGAGGAAACCGGGATGCCTGGGTGGGATAGTTGTTAAGCATCTGCCTTCGGCTGAGGCCATGATCCCAGGGTCCTGGGATTGAGTCATACATCAGGCTCCCTGCTCATTGGGGAGCCTGCTTCTCCCTCTGCCTGCTGCTCCCCCTGTTTGTGCTCTCTGACAAATAAATAAAATCTTTAAAAATAAAAACAAACAAAAAAACCAATAAAACTAAGAAAATAAAAAATACTTAATTCACTTAAAATAATTACAGTTGTAGAGGCGCCTGGGTGGCTCAGTCATTGGGCGTCTGCTTTCAGCTCAGGTCCCATGGTCCCAGGGTCCTGGGATTGAGCCTTGCATTGGGCTCCCTGCTCAGTGGGAAGCCTGCTTCTCCCTCTCCCCCTGCTTGTGTTCCCTCTCTCTCTGTCTCTGTCAAATAAAGGAATAAAAAAGTAAAATAAAAATAAGTAAAAATAGTAAAATAAAATAATCATAGTTGCATGTTAATGTAAGTAATAACAAACTATTTAATTTTTAAAATTAACATAATGTATTATTTGCTTCAGGGGTACAGGTCTTTGAATCAACAGTCTTACACAATTCACAGCACTCACCTTAGCACATACCCTCCCCAATGTCCATAACCCCAGCTCCACTATCCTTCCCCTCCCACTGCCCAGCGACCCTTGGTTTGTTTCCTGGGATTAAGAGTAAACTGTTCAATATTAGTAACATTTTAAATGAAAAGTAACTTTTCCACAGTATAAAACAAATGTAGGGAGAAGACTGGCATTGTTCTACATTTTTGTAAATCTCAATAGTTAATTGAAGCTTAATGTAAGACATTCTCATTATCAGCTTCAGTATGTTGTTACTTTCGTTGAAGCCTGTGAAGCAAATCAGGCTTTATACAGATAAATAGTTGGAAAAGTGAGGCATATTTTAATAGCCTTTTCAGATAATTATGGATGTTGTTTTTTGACACTGTACCAAAATTGGACAAATAATAATAGTTTTTTAAAGGTTAGTTGCAGCGTGGTGTCTGAAAACTTAATGATGAGCTTTTCGTAGTTTTACATTAAAATCTATTAGACTGTTTTGCACTTCAGATGTTTACCCGTGCATGTAAGTTGGTCATTTGGAAAATATTGGTTCAGTGTGCTATGACAGGTCGTCCAAATTTGATATTTTTCATCTACGTATTGGAATAGCCAGGAACGTCACACTTGTTAATATCACCACTGTTCTGATTATAAAAATTGTAAGTTTTGGGGTGCCTGGGTGGCTTAAGCCTCTGCCTTCAGCTTGGGTCGTGATCTCAGGGTCCTGGGACCAAGCTCTGTGTTGGGCTCTCTGCTGGGCGGGGGCCCACTTCCTCCTCTCTGTCTGCCTCTCTGCCTACTTGTGATCTCTCTCTGTGTGTTAAATAAATAAATCTTTAAAAAAATAAATAAAAATTGTAAGTTTTGGGAAATAGACAACCTCATGGTGATGAATATATTTCCTAAAATTCCAATTTATGCTTGAAAACTTGAGTCTTATCACAGGCAATAAAATACTGTCCATTTTCCCTCAAAATTGACAGGCTTATTTTGTTCATTCTAGGGGGAAAAAGTCTGCCTTATATATAATAATTGTAGTTTGTCTGACATTGATGGTAAAAACAGGTATTCTCTGAAAAAGTTCACAACAGTTTTTATTAGTACTTTTTCCTTTAGGCAACCATATTTTGATGTTTGAGTACCTTTCATTTTATTATGGTAATAATAAAAAGACCAGGTACTCAAGGGTTGCCTACTAAAATTATTGCTTTCTTTAAATAGTGGAATAGCTTTTAAAAATTACTGCTTTCTCAAGGACATTCTTTTTTTTTTTTTTTAAGATTTTATTTATTTCTCAGAGAAAGAAAGCACAAACGGGGAGCAGCGGGCAGAGGGAGGAGTAGACTCTTCGGAGAGCAGGAAGCCATAACAGGACTCAATTCCAGGACCCCAGGATCATGACCCGAGCCAAAGGCAGATGCTTAACTGAGCCATTCAGGCATGCCCTTCTTAACAAAATTTTTTTAACTGTGAGAGGTTTTTTCTTTTTTTTTTTTTTTAATGTGAGCGCATAGCCATGAAGAATACATTGATTAGTAGTTCACTACTACCATTTGTTTCATTGCCTTGACTTGTGTTAAAGTGCCAGCAGTTTTACTCACTAATGCTTCTCTGTTGTACCAACAGTGCAAATGTCCATATAGTGGAAAAAAAAAATGGTGTCTTGTATTCTTAAGAAAATAATTTTGAGGGGCACCTAGGTAGCTCAGTAGGTTAAACCTCTGCCTTTGGGCATGATCTCAGGGTCCTGGCATCGAGTTCCGCATCGGGCTCTCTTCTCGACAGGGAGCCTGCTTCCTCCTCTTTCTCTGCCTGCCTCTCTGCCTACTTGTGATCTCTTTCAAAAAAATAAATAAATTCTTAAAAAAATTTTTTTTTTTTGGGCACCTGGGTGGCTCAGTGGGTTAAGCCTCTGCCTTCAGCTCAGGTCATGATCTCAGGGTCCTGGGATCGAGCCCCATATCGGGCTGCCTGCTCAGTGGGGAGCCTGCTTCTTCCTCTCTCTCTGCCTGCCTCTCTGCCTACTTATGACCCCTCTCTCTGTGTCAAATAATAAAATTTAAAAAAAAAAAAAAAAAAAAAAAAAAATTTTTTTTTTACTTCCCATACCCCCTTGAAGTTTTTTTCAGGGATGCTCAGGGGGTTCATAGACCATATTTTGACAACTTGTAGTTTGGAAAAAGAATGTTTTAGATTTAAATAGTGAGAATGATGATGACTTGGAATAATTAGGAAAGGCTACCTGAGGCTGTAGAGTTTAAAGTCGAGTGAGTTTGCAGAAGTTTGTGGAGAATTATTTAAATATGCAGTGGTGAGGAGGAAGTGTATTTTAGAACCCAGGATAACCTCAATAAAGACAAAAAAGCAAAAATGAACATAAGGTGTTTGGGGAATGATAGTGAGGTTGAATTCAGTAGTATGTGGGATTTATAATGGGAAACTTAATAAGCGACAAATGTAATTTGTAGATTCTCAAGAATTTTGAAAGCTGGGCCAAGGAGTTTAAACTGAAAAGGGGAGCCATTAAAGATACCTAAAATGTGAGGGAAGGAGTGTCTGAAATTTTTTGTGGAATTTATGTGGCTCTGTTCATTTTTCTGGTTGTTTCTCGTCAGAATTCCCTTTTTATTAAAATGATTAGTAGAACAAAGTTAATGATGTATTTTATCTTGAAATGGTAGAATATAATTTCTTCACATTTCATTTAAGAGATTAAGATCCATTTTGTTTTAAGAAGTTGTTCAAAATGTGTATTATATTCTTTTATATACTTGTCATAAGCAGTAGTCGTTGCAGAGAAAGCAAATTAGCAAAAGAATTCTAAGCTTTCCACCTGGATTAGTTATGTTAACTTTTGTTTGTATATAACCTGTCTTTTCTATGCATTTAAAATGGACAAGAACTAAATCAGCATTTGTTATAATGTGTTTCCAGACACTCTGCCATTCTGTACATATTTTTATGTCATGATATGCTAGGTTTTTTTTGGGTCATCTGGTGTTCATTTATATAGACCTAATTTATTACACTGTAGGTTTTCCTCTTTCTAGTTTTCAAATGTATTTGCTTTAACGTATTAACATGTTCTAAAAAACTAAATGTTGCCCATTTATATGTTTTTTTAAACTTAATTTATAAAGTTTCTTTTATTTTCAGTTAAAAAATTGATTTTCTTCTACTTGTTCCAGTACAGCTATTGGAATCAGATGTAAAGATGGCGTTGTCTTTGGGGTAGAAAAATTAGTCCTTTCTAAACTTTATGAAGAAGGTTCCAACAAACGACTTTTTAATGTTGATCGGCATGTTGGAATGGTAGGTCACATTTAAAAAATGTTCCTTTTTGCCTTGTCCACTTTGTTGTGAAGTTACTGTTTGGATAAGAGAACCATTTATTACTTTACGCTGAGGCAGAAAGAGATGAGAGAGCAGCCACAGAAGTAATCTCAGAGTTACTGGCTTGTGAACAGTTCACTAAGAAAGGTAATGTTCTTATAACCTGACTGGAGACATATATGAGAAATCAAATTGCCTTAAGAAAAGGGAGGAGAGGAGAGAGGTGGGAAGTATGTGTAGAAAAGAGATCTTGGCAGTATAGGTAAGGGGTATGCTTGAGAGGCATAGAATCTTCAGCTTTTCATCTCTTCTGGGAATCACTGTCAAATTGAAGATGTTATCGGGTAGAGAATACCTGACTAAAAGGTGGAGCACCAAGAAAGGATGTTTAATGAAAGGAAGAGCGAACACATCCTTTTGAATAGCGTCATAGACATCACTATTTATTTTGTGCAGATGGAGTCTTGAGTGACTGCCTTGCATAATTGCAGGTGAATCCATAAATACATTACTGGTATATACTGAAGTCATTCTATGTAGATGTTAGACTTTGTTTAATCAGAACAATAAGCAAAACAAGTAATGGAGTGATTCTAACCCTGTTTAAGTGAGAAGGCAAGGAAGAAAACGTGTGTGCTAGAACCATTTCACATAAATTATCTTGTTTAAGTCTGACATCCCAGTGAAAGTAATATTAATCCCATTTTTACAGATAAGAAAACAAGACTCACAGCTGGTAAAGAAATAAAATGGGATCAGACTTGGGTCTGCATGGTCTGCATGTTATTTCAGAGTCCACTCTGCAGAGTGAGATGTTATAGGCCCCACTTATTCTGCTCTTATTTTTTGTATTTATAAATAAAATGTGTTACACATGAACACAAAAGGACCAATAAAATATAAGCAATAAACTATAAAGCTATAGGTAATTTTTTTTTTCTGAACATATATTCTCTCCAGAACAAATTTATTATTGCCAGTGAAACTGACATGGCTTTTCTTCTGTCATTTTGGACCTCTGTATTTATTTATTTTTAGAATTTTAGTTGATACACAATGTGAAACTGGTGTGCTTTGATGAAACTTGCCAGATTGTAACCCAGCTGCTAGGAGGGAACTAGTGAATTATGCATTCTTTCACTTAGTAAAAACAAACTTCAGGTAGGTGTATTTTGAAAAAAATCATGTATGCTTAAAGGTACTTTAGTGATGGGAAAACTTTGTCTTAGAAATTTAAAATTTGTTATATTTGTTATTTAAAGCCAGGAAACTGATGCCATTCCTTATAGCTGAATGGCAAAACATCACCTGTAGAAGAGGGTTGGAGATAATGAAGGGTTAATATTCTGTCTCCACAGTTGTCACAAGTGGTTTGAGGATTATTGGACTTCACAGTAAGCTTTCTCCAAAGCAATAGAAGATTCTTTAAATGGTGAAACTTACTGGCTGGGTAACTTTGGGGAAGTTATTCTAAACACAATTGCCTCACCTCAGAAGTAGGGTAAATAGGACCTACCTCCTAACAGTTGTTACAAGGTTAAAAATTACTAGAATGCCATAGCATTCACTATGTATTAGAAATTTTCATCACTACTACTACTAATAGCAGTAGAAAAAGTGCTGTCATTCTGGTATCACTTACTTTTAAATTCTGTAAATCTCCTAAGCTGGTGGTTTCTGGACTTTCTTGGTTCCCAGGACTAAGTGTTTCAGTAATGTTTTTTAATGGCTTTCCTGCACCAAAAGAAGGACCGAATGGTTCGGATTATGCATTTAGGTCTAAATAACTTGATGTTTATGTTCTAAAAACTTAGTAGCTGTAAGAGAAAAAATACACATACAATTAAAAATATTTTTATTTTTAAACAAACTTCCTAATATGCACCACACAACTTCCTAAATTTTGGAATCAGATTATGTGTGTCCCTCCCCTCCATTTCCTGCTCCACATGCATTTTTGTGTGGTACTTAACTTTTTTATCATACCAACCCAGGAGCACAACAATACAATGGCATTATAAGGAATACAGAATGATCTGATGTTGAAACTGAACTACTTCAACAACTGTATCCCCCAAATTCCAAATGTTTTGTAATTGAGTTCACTGTAGTGCCCAAGCATCTCTCAGCACATGGTTTAGTAACTGTAGTTGTAAGCTACTAGTCTTGGAAGATGTATGGTTTGTCATTGCAGTTTATAATAGTCAATAAGCTGAAAAAGATTTGAGGTTGTGCCTTTTAGACCAAAACTTAGTAATTTGAACATAGAACTGCTTTAAATAGAAATCAGTCCTGGTCTATTTTGGTTGTTGCCTATTTATAGTGAATTGGTAAACTGGGATACATGAAGGATTAATTATAGAAATATTCCTTGTAAATGTCATCATTCAGCAAACAATGAAATCACGCTTGGTAAATTTCTGAATTTTAATTCCATACTTTTATTTAGATCTCACCCAATCGGAATGCCAGAATGCCTTATAAAGAGCTTTAAGTCAAATTATTTTTAGTGGTGATGCTTGTTAAAATATTAAGCCTACAGTAATTACACACTTTCCTTGATTTTTGATAGGAATGTATTTATCTACTAATGGTACGTACTTTCTTTCAGGCAGTAGCGGGTTTGTTGGCAGATGCTCGTTCGTTAGCAGACATTGCAAGAGAAGAAGCCTCCAACTTTAGATCTAATTTTGGCTATAACATTCCATTAAAAGTAAGTTGATAATATGTTGATGAGCCTTTTGAACAGTAGTAGAAATTTGCTGATAAGCTCTTCTGTTTCTTCCCCTCATAGCATCTTGCAGACAGAGTGGCCATGTATGTACATGCGTATACACTGTACAGTGCTGTTCGACCTTTTGGCTGCAGGTATGAAATTTTGTGAGATTCAGTCAGATCTATACTGTTTTCCCCAGTATCTTAGCTTTTTAATACCCTTAGAAGTATGAGCTATGACCAAGAAGTATTAGGGCAATGATAAAATAAAACTCTGTACATCAAAACAAAAACTTTGAATAGTGAAAAAGACTCTACAGATTGGAAGTGATAATAAAACAGAGAACTCCTAGTAATAACTTTAATCTGATTATAATACATTTTCTGGAAGAAGGTGGTCAAAAGGTATAAAGGTTCAAATTAAGTGTTAGAGATGTAATGTACAGGATGATGACTATAGTTAACAATGCAGTGTGACTTACAGGAAGGTTGCTAAATACATTCTAAGAATTTTTGTCACAAAAGGAAAAGTTTTTTTCTCTTTTTATTTTATTTAATGAGAGGATGGATGTCACTAAACCTGTTGTTAGCATTTCACAATACATGTAAATCAGACCATCATGCTTTACGCAGTAAGTGATGCTTGTCGGTTATTTCTCAGTAAAACCAGAAAAAAATTCTCTGGTGTCAGACCCCAGCATTCTCAGGAAACAACAAATTGACTTTAAATATATTCTCTTTTGACATTAGAAGGTAGCCAACTAAAGGGAGATTTCAGTTTTCTCCTTAATTTCCATCGGCTACACTTACATTAAGCAGTTAGGTGCAAAGCTCTTAATTGATGAAGTGCTGGTATTTTTATTTTGGGGGAAAAGCTGAGATTCAATTGCATCAAGATTTGGAATACATGTAAATATTTAAATAGGGCTCAGAGACCTATCTTCACTCTAGATGTTCCTAAAAAGACATGTTTAGTTTGTAACATTAAAGAAATAAATAGTCCTGTTTGATCAAAGTAAAACATTTACTAGCATCTGATTGCTTGCCACTGTTAAAAGGCTATAGGAAGTTTATCAGCTATACTCCTGCCTTTCAGTTGTTTACAATCAGTCATATTTAAATTACTGAGGACGGATGTTAGAGAAAACCCAAGTTTTAGCCAGTAAGGTAGGCCTGCAGACATTTTTTATATTGTTGTTCTTAAGGTTTTCATTTTAAATTACATTGAAACACTTTGCTTTCAGACTTCATAGAATGCTTTTCAACTTCTTTTTAACCTTTGAATGCTCTGAATTCATCATTTCTCTAAGGGAGTAAGAATAGTGGAGAACTTTTTCAGTAAATATTGAATATATACTATGAGTTAGTCATAGATATTTGTGAGAGGACAGGACACTGAGAGGAGTATGTTTTCATTGATAGCTTTATAGGTGATAGCATATACACTGACTATAGTGGGCCCAGCACCAGTTAGGGAATGGCTGCTTCCTTGGAGAGATGGCAAGGAAAAGAATTGAGATGTAGGTGACATGGTAAGAGTATTTCATGAAAAGAGTATGAAACTACCTGGGCATTTCAGGTAATGCAGAGGTAGTCATGATTTGCTGGTGTGTAGGAGGGGTACTGAAGACGTAGGAAGGGGCAAGATCATACAGAAGTCTGTGTTCCATACCAAGGAAAACATTGAAGGGTTTTTAAATTACAACCAGTTATATATTCTGAAAGATAAGTTTTATGAAATGTGGAAGGAAATGATTGTAGGGCTGAGAACTGGACAGCTAGCTGGGTGTTATGGTAGTCTATACATGAACTGATACATAAGATGAAGCTGGTTTCTTTTCTTCGAGGGTAAACTAAATCACAATTTCAGAAAATCACTAATTTATGTGATTAACAGCCTAATTTTAATTTGTCGAGCATATAAAAATACATTAAATCAGTTTGGATTACTGTAGAAAAAGAACTGGGGGAATATTGGGGAATAGTCAAGAAAGAATGAGGGGTGTAATAAGAGTTCGAGGCAGATTAAATGTATCCCTGTTAGTTTTGTTATCTTGGCTTTTTCATGGAATGCCTTTACCTGTTGGGCCTTCTCATTGGTTTTCCATCTGTCATTACTCCTTTGTCTTCACTACTGTCTTCCCAGGAAAGTTTCATCAGCAAATTTAATACTAAAGAAAGCCATATAAATTTTGAACAGTTTCAAGTATGTACTAGTTTTTATTGAAATTACCTGATTAAAGTGTTTATTATGAGTTGTGTATTAGTTTATCTTAGAAGGTATTGTATGTTTGCTGAATTTTTAATATTTTTATGGTATTAAGGACCATGGTTTAAACTGTTACTTTCATGCAGTTTCATGTTAGGGTCTTACAGTGTGAATGATGGTGCACAGCTCTACATGATTGACCCATCAGGAGTTTCATATGTGAGTAATTTTAAATCATGAATTTCTATTTTTAGTTTAATGGTATCTCATTAGCATATAAACCATGTATTTGGATTACATAAAGTTTCTTTAAAATTAATTCAAGGAAAGTAGTAGTTTCTTGTTTATCATTAATAATAGCCTATAAATATGAGGCAGAGGAAAGATTTATTGTTTTCAGTGTGCTGTTTACAGAAACTGCATTTCAAGGTGTGGTATTTCCTTTATTGTGATAAATACTAACAATGTCCTAAAACTAAAACCTTCCTTTAAAAAAAAATGATTTAAAATGGGATTTCTTGCATCTTAGGTCTCTTCTGAGATATTTATGGTTTTTACTAATTACAAAAAAGACTATATTTTGTTATTATATGGAAGTATAAATGGGAATCCTTTCATTTAAAAAAACTTTTTCAGTATAATAAATGTTTTACAGTATTGAATTATCTCAATTTCTTTATGTCATAATGCTAAGTTTTTCCATTCCTAACCTCAAAAACATCTCTAGTTTATGAAGTAGAATATATAATGATGTTAACTTTTCTTGTATAGAACCTCTATTAAAAATAATCCACATTATTCTAGAATTTTTTTTTTAACCCCCTGGTGTTCATTAGATGTTTTGTATTTCTCTGTACTTACTTTTTAAAGTCATTCAGCATCCTTTTGTTAATCTTTAAATAGACTGTCATAGCCACTAATGATTTTAGGATAGCATATCAATTTAATTGAATAATATCTGTAATTTTTGGTGTGTAATGATTTTAGGATAGCATATCAATTTAATTGAATAATATCTGTAATTTTTGGTGTGTTTTTTTAAAAATAGGGTTATTGGGGTTGTGCCATTGGCAAAGCCAGGCAAGCTGCAAAGACAGAAATAGAAAAACTTCAGGTAATTTAATTCTTGAATTTTCCTGTAATATCATCCTCATGTAGTGAAATCTTATCACCACAGATGAAACCTTTTTAAGGATTCATAGAGTGTGGTTTGCTGTTCTGAGCAGAGTTTTCTGAATATTAGAAACTAAGAAATCTGGAGAATTTCTTTTATATATATATATGTATATATATATGATATGTGTGTGTGTGTGTGTGTGTACATATATATGATACCTGTAAGAGTTGTGTCATGGAGCCCTTTATAATTACGGCTACTGATAAACCTGTTAACCCAGAAAAGTTCATATGGAAATTTTCATATAATTTCACAATCCTTGGGGCACAAGGGTGGCTCAGTCAATTAAGCAGCTGACTCTTGATCTTGGCTCAGGTTTTTGATCTCATAATCATAAGTTCAAGCCCCAGACTGAACTCTACACTAGACATGGAGTCTACTTTTAAAAAATAATAATGAAATAATTAGGGCTTGAGGCCCATTCATGGAGGGAGCTCTGTGAGCCTTAGTGTGAGAACTCTGGTATTTCACTATTTCATTTCTTCTCTGGATCACAGCTTTTGTCTGTGCAGTCTATGTCATGGTGCTTCTCTTATCTTTGTTCCTGTCTCGGTAAGGCATAAAACCTGTTACAGCTACTCACTTTTTGTTCCCCCAAGAGCCATAATTTATTAGTGTAAAAAGTTTTGTTTTAATGTGCTGATTTTCTGTTCAGCCAAATTAATCAACTTAATGTTGAAACAGTATTTGCTCACTCTTATCAGAAACTTCCCTTAAAGGCATGCGTGTGTGTGTGTATGTGTGTACATACACTTGAAAATACAGTATTTAGAGCATCTATCCTTTCTTTCTGAGGTTAAATCCTAACAAAATACAGGAATAGTAACAAATCCTAGCTAAGAATGAAGAAACATCACTTTAATTGAGGAACATGTATGTATACTTAATGACAAAAACATGCTCTAAATCAGAGGTCAGCAAACTATGGCACACTGTCTTCTTTCTAAAGTTTTATTGGAACACAGTCAGTCAGTCCCTGGCTGCTTTCACACTACAAAAGTATTGTTTAATAGTTGGAACAGAGACTAAACACCATATGGACCATATGGCTCTGTATAGAAAGGAGTTTGCCAGCCTGCATTCTACGTCATTGCTCTGGCTTTTCTTCTGATGTTGCTTATGAAGAATGTTATGTTATGAAATAAAAATTTCATGAGCATATATAAAAATATAATTGTCATTTAAAATACGCTTTTTCAGGGTGCTGGGGTGGCTCAGTCAGTGAAGCGTTCAACTCTTGGGTTTGGCTTAGGTCATGATCTCATGGGTAGTGAGAACAAGCCCCGAGTTGGGCTCCATATTCAGTCTGCCTGGAGATTATCTTAGTTTTTGCTCTTTCCCCACACTCCTGTGCTTGTTCTCAAAAAAACTAAATCTAAAGAAAAAATAGGCTTTTTCAAAAAGTTTGCTTAAATTTGCCTTTATTATAAGATTAATTCACTCATCATACAACTTAACTATAAAGGGAAAAATATGAAGAGATATTGGGGAAGCCATGCCTATAAGGGGAAAATTATGAAGGTACTTTTTACTTCACCCCCAAATTAACATGAAAAAATGTAAACGTCAGAAAATAACACAACTACCTCCATGTACATTGAAGTTATTTTCCAGTTTTTTTTTCTTTTTGTTTTTTTTTTTTAAAGATTTTATTTATTTATTTGACAGACAGAGATCACAAGTAGGCAGAGAGGCAGGCAGAGAGAGAGGGAGGAGGCAGGCTCCCTGCTGAGCAGAGAGCCCGATGCTGGGTTCAGTCCCAGGACTCTCGGATCATGACCTGAGCCGAAGGCAGAGGCTTAACCCACTGAGCCACCCAGGCGCCTCTTGTTTTTGTTTTTAATTTTATTTTTTCAGTGTTCCAAGATTGTTTATGCACCACATCCAGTGCTCCATGCAATACGTGCCCTCCTTGATACCCACCACCAGGCCCTTCCACCTCCCACCCTCTTTTCCAGTTTTATCCATTTGTTTTTTTCTTGAACTATTTGAAACAGTTACAGTGACACTATATCCCTAAATTCCTCAGTGTTCATCTCTGTAGAGTATCATTATCACACCTAAGATATCAGATATTTAGTCCACAAACTGCCTCAGTATTCTCAAGTGTCATTTTGTAACTTTTTCAAACCATGATATAATTAAGACTAACACTTTGAATTTCAATTATATATCTTCTAAGTCTTACCTTTAAAAAAGGAGGGTGGTGCTTAGGTACCTCAGAAGGCAGTAGCGTCTGCCTTCAGCTCAGGTCATGATCCCAGGGTGCTAGATTGAGGGAGTTCTGCATCAGGCTCTCTGTCCAGCAGGGAGTCTGCTTCTCCCTCTGCCCTTCCCCACCCCGACTCCTGCTCTCCCTTCCCCTCTCTCTCTCTCTCAAAAATAAGTAAGTCTTAACCGTCTCCCAGTACCAGTTTGTTTTTTCAGGGAAAGGAAGATCTCAAGCAGGCTCTGAATGCAGAGCCTGAGTCGGGGCTCGATTTCACCAACTTGAGATCACCGCTTGAGCTGAAACCAGATTTGGACCTGAGCCACCAGTACTAATTTTTTGAAACCCATGCCAATTGTTTTTGTAGTTAGTCCCACATACTAGGTTTGTGTATTTCCTGACAAGACTGGTATTCTTTTTTTTAAGATTTTATTTACTTATTTGCCAGACAAGAGATCACAAGTAGGCAGAGAGGGGTAGGGGGGAAGCAGGCTCCCTGCTGAGCAGAGTCCAATGTGGGGCTTAATCCCAGGACCCTGGGATCATGACTGGAGCTAAAGGCAGAGGCTTTAACCTGCCGAGCCATGCAGGTGCCCCAAGACTGGTATTCTTAAATACAGTGTTACGGTTTTTGATTTTATGTCTGAGACCCTATGTCAAAAGTATGGGTTATTGACAGTTGTGAAAAGAATCTGAAAATAGTTAATGTAAGTGGAAAGTTCTTCTTTTGACTCATGACACAATATTTTATTTTCCATAGATGAAAGAAATGACCTGCCGTGATGTTGTTAAAGAAGTTGCAAAAATGTAAGTTGGAATTTTAATTATCATTGACAAAAATATTTCATTTAACCTTATATATTAATTCTAAAGGCCTGTTTTGTTTTGAAATAATGTCATGCCAAATTTTTAGAAGGTGAGTTTAACGTTCTAAAAAATCTCAGTAAGGAGAATACTCGTATTTCAAATGCTAGTGAATGGGATGTGAAAAAATAGCTTTTGACAAAACCATGTAGGTAAAAGAATTCAAGAGTAGGAGGATACAGTGTGGACCTCTAGGAGCTTTATTCGCTAGCTCCTACTCTCTCAAATCTCAGAAGTCCCAGTAATAGGAATTTGGTTTACAAACTTTATTTTAGGTTGACAGTTAGTTATTTCTACACATGAAGCTGACTCCTTTATACAGTCAGTTTTTTTGGGGGGGCAAGTACGTTAATCATAAAGGCTTTTCTAAGAAGATGAGAGGAGTATTTCAGTACATTTAAGAACAGCTTTAAGAAAGCCTGAAGTGGTTCATGTTCCTTACAGGTACTTAGTGTAGAATGCTTGTGTGACTACAGTAAGTATCAACTAAGTCCATAAACCTGAGTACAATGCTTCAGAATTCATGATTCTTCCAGATCAAAGAATGTAGGCATGGGGTATTTAAAAAAAAATCCAGTAAAATGCTAGTTTTGCAGCCAGCTTTTCAGATTTAAAAATAATAAACATACTGTTCCACATTAGAACTACATCAACATGGTCTAGTCAGTAGTTTGTGCAAATGTCTCAGGTTTTACAATTAATACATGCAAGAAAAATAAAGTCCTACAGGCTCTATTACATATTTAAATGGTATTCTTTTTTTTATTTTTTAAGATTATTTATTTGACAGAGTGAGAGAGCACAAGTAGGCAGAGAGGCAGGCAGAGAGAGAGGGGGAAGCAGGCTCCCCGCTGAGCAGAGAGCCCAATGCAGGGCTCTATCCCAGGACCCTGGGATCATGACCTGAGCTGAAGGCAGAGGCTTAACCCACTGAGCCACCCAGGTGTACTTAAGTGGTATTCTTAATCTCTTCTAAAACTGATAGTTGCAATAACATGCTTAAGTGTTTTATGATTTTGTCACCATTCTTGCTGCTATTATTATCTCCTCCCTACCCCCATTTGACCAAGAGACAGCTCTCCTCTTTCCAGTTGTGAAGCAGCAGAACCCATTCTATGATCGTCACTTAATAACACGAGGAGCTCTGGGAATTACCTTACAGTAGAACCACTTGGAAGATGAATCCTCACTGAGTTGTACAGCAGCTTATTAGTATTATTTTTTATTGAGAGGGACAGAACAGAGGTAGAAGGACAGAGAGAAACCTATGCAAGGCTCCACACCCAGTGCAGAGCCCAATTTGCTCAATCTCACAACCCTGTATTCATGACCTGAGTGGAAAACAAGTTGGATGCTCAACTGAGAGCTACCCAGGTACCCCTGTACAGCAGTTTAAATGTGATAAACTCCATTTCCTTCACTGAGGAGTGCTTCTGGAAATCAGCCCTTTAGCATACCCTTCTATGTTTAGGTGTAACAGTAGACACTAATTAGTTCTATTTAGGAAAACCTTTCCCTTATCATTTAATAAAATGGAGCACTGTGTATCTTTTACTTAGTCTAGAAAATTAAGATGCTTTCTTGTTCTATAGCAAGGCTTTAAAAATATCCTCCAAAGTAAAGAGTGTGAAGATGTTAGGAAAGGTAAAATAAGAAAGCTTTGCTCTGATACTTTGAATGTTGTGACAGTGCCTTTTTTTTTTTAAGGGATTTTATTTATTTATCTAACAGAGAGAGATCAGGGCAGAGAGGCAAGCAGAGGGCGAAGCAGGCTCCCTGCTGAACAGAGAGCCCAATGTGGCGCTCCATCCCAGGATCCTAAGATCATGACCTGAGCTGAAGGCAGAGGCTTTAACCTACTGAGCCACCCAGACGCCCCCAGTGCCTCTTTTTTTTTTTTTTTTTTTTAAATTACAGTTTGGCATGTATTATAATTTGAAGGCCAGGTTAAGGGGCATATAGTTCTTACAAAATGGATAAGGGGTTTAAAAAGACACCTGCTAAGAAGCTTCAGATTGAAGAGACCTATAATAATTGCAAGCTAATAATTTGTTTTAAAAGTCATTTACTGAAAGGAATAAACAAATATCCTGAAAAGGTAGAGTTGTAATAATGGCCTTTTCCCATTTGAATCTGTGTTCCTTTTGAGGTATCTTTTTGAGTCATGTGTCTACAACACAACAGTATCAAACAACTTGGGTTGTAAACACTCCTTTGTAGTAATTTTATATCCATCCCTGTGTATTTTCTTAAGGACTTTTAGAAGCAGAGCAAGAGTGAGAGCAGGGGAAGGGTTGGGGGTAGAGGGAAGACTCTTAAGCAAGTCCTGGTGCTGAGTATGGAGCCCATCTATCCTATGACCCTGAGGATTATGACCTGAGCCAGAATCAGGAGTCTGATGCTGAACTGACAGAGCCACTCAGCCTATATTCTCTTTTCTAGGAATGTTCCTAAATACAAACCGTAATGTGTCTAGTCTATAATTTTATAAATATTTTTGTTAGGGATGGGTGCTCTAATTTGTGCTGACTGGGTACATGTTTGTAGTGACCAAGTAAATGTTAATTTTCCCTTTTGTGTTCTAGAATTTACATAGTACATGATGAAGTTAAGGATAAAGCTTTTGAACTAGAGCTCAGCTGGGTTGGTGAAAGTAAGTTATTTTTGTACATTTATTTGCTCTGAGTCATCTGTACCAAACCTAATTTAAAATTGGGGGGCTTTTTTCCTTTTTAAATCTTAAAAATAATTTGTTAATGACATATATATACAGAAAAGTACACAGATGAATTGATGAATTATCATAACATGGATATACTCATGTAACCACTGTTCCCTCTCTGGTCAAAAATTAGACCAGTTCCCTTAGGTCTCTTTGAATTTATAGTTCTCTACCTTGTCCCCAAAGGTAACCACTACTTTGAATTCTAACTCATAGTTTTGCCTATTCAATTTTATGTAAGTGAATTATACAGTGTATATGTTACATAGTATATATATTCTTTTATCTCTGACTTACTTCAGCGTTGTTTGTGTACATCGTGTGTGGTATACAGTATTTGTTCATTTGCTTTGCTTTATAGTGTTCTGTTGTCAAAATATCACACAATTTATTCATTTCTTCTGATGCTGGTTAGTTGGGCTCTTTCATTTTTAACTATAGTGTAGCTGTGGATGTCTTGTGTAATAATTTTGGTACACACGTGTAGCATTTCTTTGGAAATATACCTAAGAGTCGAATTGCTGAGTCATGAAACATGCATAAGTTCAAGTGCAGTGGGTAGTACCAAACTATGTTTTACCACTCAGTGCCTTTCTAATATAAAGCAGTCCAGAACAAATTTACAAGGTAGTTATTTTTGAAAGGGAAGTTCTGCTTAACTGACTAATGTACTCTTTTGAAGCATCCATTTACTGAGAATCACCATTTTTTTTTCTTACAATATTAACCATGGAAGGGGTTTCAAAATTAATCAAATTAATTACTTTAAAAATTAATCATGCTGCACATTAATAAATGCTCAGAACTTATCATAGCATCAGGATAAATCACTGCATAATTTACTTGTTTTCATAAGAGCTAAATTTGGACAGATTTAATCTTACGTGGAGAAAACACAAAAAAGACTTCTGAGCTTGTGGTATTACAGTACAATTTTTTTTTTTTTAAAGATTTTATTTATTTATTTGACAGAGAGAGACACAGCGAGAGAGGGAACACAAGCAAGGGGAGAGGGAGAAGCAGGCCTCCCGCCAAGGGGAGAGCCCAATGCAGGGCTTGATCCCAGGATCACGACCCGAGCTGAAGGCAGACACTTAACGACTGAGGCACCCAGGCGCCAACAATTTTTAACACTAGATGGATTATACCTATGGATTAGGTAGATAATTGTGTTGGAAATCACAGTGTAGTCATCATTTCTAATTCATTTAAATATATGGCTTAATTTGCAGTAACCAAAGGAAGACATGAAATTGTTCCAAAAGATATAAAGGAAGAGGCAGAGAAATACGCTAAGGTAAGCTACAGCATGTGACAATTCTAGCTAAAGGTATGAAAGTAAGTGTTGAATAATAAAGGAACTTGGTTGATTTCTATTAAATAACAGGTAAGAGTTGAACTGAACAAAGGTTAGAAATTTTCTGGGTTATCTTCAGTGGGGGATAGGGTTGCCCTTGTTCCAAAAATGTTGTATGTGAAAATGGTAAGGATTTTTCAGGACATTTAATGCTTTCATATTGTTTGTTCTGTCAAGAATATTTCACGTTGTGTGTTCTATCAAGAATATACTCAGTTGATTATTAGAATAAGATACACTTAATTACCCTTTTCTTTCCTTGGGTAGGTTATCTTAAGTCATTGTTCATCTTCAGTTATAAAGAATTTTCAGTGACAAGTGCTTAATAGATTCAGGTTGTAACAATATTAAAAATTGATTTTAAACACTTTCTCTTAACAGGAATCATTGAAGGAAGAAGATGAATCAGATGATGATAATATGTAACATTTACTTCAGCACCTATTTTAAATTTCTAATACAGCCCCATGTAATAACTCTTTGGCCCTGTGGATTATCTACCAATTTTCATTAAATTTTTGTCTTGTAACAATTGAACTTGGTGGGAATATATGAGTACATATTTATTTACTTGGTATTAAAATGAAGGTTTATGCTTACTGAAAAATTCCTTAAGATACTGTAAAAGGCAGCTTTAGAATCATTAATTCAAAGCTCCATTCATCGTTCACCTGGAATATAAAGATCACTTACTGCTGGTTTTGTGCAGTTAAGTCCCTACCAACTCAGTAAGTGTTACTTGATGCCATTACTCAGTTTTGTATTTAGTGAAATGATTGCTGGTCATCAGCCACAGTTAACTTTTTTTTTTTTTTTTTAAGATTTATTTATTTGTTTGTTTGACAGAGATTACAAGTAGGCAGAGAGGCAGGTGGGACAAAGGTGGGGGGCAGAAGCAGGCTCCCTCCTGAGCAGAGAGCCCGATGCAGGGCTCGATCCCAGGACCCTGGGATCATGACCTGAACTGAAGACAGGCTTTAACCCACTGAGCCACCTAGGTGCCCCAGCCACAGCTAACTTTTAAGTGTGACATAAAAGAAGGATGTTTTAGATTGGAGAAGGTTGGTGAAGAATTTCTTTCCTCTTTCATTTTGGTGAAGAGTGGATTTAAGGATCCAGAAAGTTTCTCTTCTGTCACTTAAAAAATTTTGTGGTCTGTATAGTTCAATGAAAGTACCCATAATTTATGCAACATAAGAAGTTAGAATATAATCAGTATTGAGGCCTCCAAGAGCTATCATAATCTGAGCAGCAGTACTCAAGAAGAAACAATTTGTAACGTAGGCCAAGTACCTCAGGTATACACACCCTTTTCTGGGCTCATGCCAGGATCACTCCAACTGCTGCTTTCCTAAGAAGGTAATCTACTCACTGAGTTGCAGCAGGATACTGCTGGACTTTGAACATCTGTGAAGTTCAAATAGCAAATCATTATACATGAATAGCTAACTACTATACAAACAACACAAAACTATTATCTCATTATCACAGCTTTTATGTAAAATTACACACTACATTTTACAATTTACACATTTAACTAGGAATGACAAACACAAACAGTATTAAATTGGATCTATCTATACACCTAATCAATAAGCTGACTATCCCTAAGCCAATCTAATGGCCATTCTATACATTTCCAAAGTATGAATGGCACATAAATGTTCTAGGTGGTAGAGCATGTGACTCTTGAGCTCAGGGTTGTGAATTCACATCCCAAGTTGGGCATAGCTTACTTAAAAAAGAAAAAATTCACAACAGTGTAACTTATAGTGCTTTAAAAGAATAGACACAAATAAACCTAAGTTTGAATAGATATGCCACCTGAAACTATAGATGCCATAACATCACATAAATCTAAAACTGTATAATCAGATACACTTGGTTCTTTAACTATTACGAAGCAGTTGTCTTTTATATGTATTCTATATAGGGATTAATAACCTAAATTTAACATTGGGGGCACCTGTACTACGCTGCAGCAATACAATTAGCTTCTGGGGAAGGGAGGGAAGGCTGCTACATTTTACTACAGGGACATGACACTCCTGGGTGGCTCAGTCAGTTAAACATCTGCCTTAGGCTCAGGTCATAATCCCAGGTTCCTAGGATCAAGTCCTGCTGGGCTCCTTGTTCAGTAGGTAGCCTGCTTTTCTATCTGCCTGCCGGTCCCCTTGCTTATGCTCCCCCTCCGACCAAAAAAAACAAAAAACAAAAAAAAAACCTACAAATTTATTTTCAGGAAAGATACAGTACCGGGGGTACCTGGGTAGCTCAGTCAGTTAAGCATCTGCCTTCAGCTCAGTCATGTTCTCAGGGTCCTGGGATCAAGCCCTGCACCTAGCTCCCTGTGAGCATGGACACTGCTTATCCCTCTCCTGCTCCAGTACCTTATTATTATAAACCTTCCCGATATTCATACCTAAAAAGAGAAATCAAAAGTGTTTTAAAGAATAAACTTTTGAGAAAAAAAAAAAGGAATAAACAAACTTTTGGCTTAGAGATTACAAATAATAAAATATATTTAGGACTATTAAAGCACTTACATGATACGCCTATCCATTTGCTTCTACTTCCATTATTCATACAGAGATCTGAAAAATTAATGACAAAAATCAAGTTGTAGGTCATCAATATGTTTTGATCTTCAAATTAAGATTATGAATTAACATTTTCTTCTCAATTTGCAAAAACACCCACTTACCAAATGCTATTAAGAAACTAGAGTAAATCCACAAATGAAAATCAAGTCAATGTAGAACACTCAATCAGGTATTCTCTATTGAATTCCTGACCTTTGGAAATGGAACCCAAACTTGATCTCTATTTTATTTTACTTTACTCTATCATTATCCATATATACAATATGTATCTGCAATGCCTAGATTATTAAGTAGTTTTTCCTAAGGACTTCCACCACCTGCCAAAGAAGGCTTTCTAAAATGATTGTCTGATTCTCCCTCTCAGTCCCCTTTATGTGTTTCCCATAAAAGCTGTCAAACTATTTTTTTATATTTTTAAGATTTTATTTATCCATTTGGGAGACAGAATGACAGAGAAAGCATGAGAGGGGAGAAGTCAAAAAGCAAATCACCCCCTACCCCTGGGGAGAGCAGGGGGGCAGATGTGGGACTTGATCCCGTCACTCCAGGATCATGACCTGAGCCAAAAGCAGCCGCCCAACCAACTGAGCCACGACTATTTTCTTTTTAAAAAGGAAAGTTCAGGGGCGCCTGGGTGGCTCAGTGGATTAAGCCGCTGCCTTCGGCTCAGGTCATGATCTCAGGGTCCTGGGATCGAGCCCCGCATCGGGCTCTCTGCTCTGCAGGGAGCCTGCTTCCTCCTCTCTCTCTGCCTGCCTCTCTGCCTACTTGTGATCTCTCTCTCTGTCAAATAAATAAATAAAATCTTAAAAAAAAAAAAAAAAAGGAAAGTTCAAAACATCAAGTGTGCATGAGTGCAGCTATTCTTTTTTTTTTTTTTTTTAAATATTTTATTTATTCGACAGAGAGAAATCACAACCAGGCAGAGAGGCAGGCAGAGAGAGAGGAGGAAGCAGGCTCTCCACGGAGCAGAGAGCCCGACATGGGGCTCGATCCCAGGACACTGGGATCATGACCTGAGCCGAAAGCAGAGGCTTTAACCCACTGAGCCACCCAGGTGCCCCGAGTGCAGCTATTCTTAATCCTAACCAAGTAAAGCCTTTGTTCTACCACTGTGATGTGTATGCATCTATTATGGTGTTCACTATAATAAATTATAATTAATAAATAAATGCACTATAATACATTAATAAATTAAATCCAATTTAACAAATTAAATAATTAATAAATTAAGTGTACCCTCCTCCCCTGCCCATGGGAGTTGTTTGAAATCATGTCTTTATCTCCACTGGGTGTGAGCAGTCACATTGTAGGCACTGAAATGCTTAAAGTTACACATTTTAAAATAACTGAAGTCATAATAAAAATTGAAATAATCCTAGTTAGCTGGAGGATAAGGCATACTTTTTAAAAACACTGAGGAGACAGCCTGGGTGGCTCAGTCATTTAGCAGCAACTCTTGACTTTGGTTTAGGTCATGATCCTCAGGGTCATGAGATCAAGCCAGCTTTTTTTTTTTTCTCTCTGTGTCTCTCTCTCAAACACTGGATCACAACTGTATCCATTGGGGGCTTCTAATGGTGAACGTGATTTATGATTTGGACAGATCTATAAATCTGAAAACTCAGAAAATACATAACTTCTGGGGGATTAATTTTTTTTTTAAAGGTTTTATTTATGTATCTGACAGAGACACAGCGAGAGAGGGAACACAAGCAGGAAGTGGAAGAGAGAGAAGCAGGCTTCCTGCCCAGCTGGGAGCCCAATGTGGGGCTCAAACCCAGGACCCTGGGATCAGGACCTGAGCTGAAGGCAGACGCTTAACAACTGAGCCACCCAGGCGCCCCGAACTTTTTTTTTTAATGGAATCATTGTAATAGGACTTTTTAAAAAAAGATTTTATTTTATTATTTTATTTGACAGACAGCGAGTACAAGCAGGGGGAGTGGCAGGGAGAGGGAGAAGCCTGCTCCCTGAAGAGCAGACAGAGTCTGATGTGGGACTCAATCCAAGGACCCCAGGATCATGACCTGAGTCGAAGCCAGTCATTTAACCAATGAGCCACCCAGGTGCCCTGTTACAGGATTTTTCTTAATAAAAGAAGGGCTTCTTCTCTGCTACCCCTACTCAAAACAGCTTCAGAATAAGAAAACTAACATCCTAATTAAAACCAGGATAGCAGTTTAAATCCTTTGTAGGTTTCAGACGAGCTTTATCATATAATTGTGTCACCTTGGGCAAGTTAATTTCCTCATCTATAAAATAAGGATTATGTACCATTTAAAATGGTATCAAAAACAGGAATACTGAGGCAAAATTTAAATTTGAAACTTCAGGTTGGAAAATTATGTGATACCAACAATGAACTACACATAACCTTATTAGAAGATAGTACTGCCAGTTCTCCCTAACCTGATCTCTAAATACGATGTAAAACCCAATCACTTTGCAACATGCTTTTTGGGGGTGGTAGAAATCAACAATTTCTAAAATTTATAGGGGAAAAGGAATTAGAATAGCCCAAACAATTTTGAGTAAGTTAGAAGACAAGGCCCACACCACCTGGTCTGAAGACTTACTATAGATCTAAAGGTCATGTAATAAACATTAATGGAACAGAGGAAGTCTAAAAACAGACTCACAAAAATGGTCAATTGACAAAGTGAAAAGTAAATTAGTGGAGAAGGACAGTACTTTTTCACAAATTATGCTGGGACACTTGGGACACCTACATGCAAAAACACACCAAAAACCAAATCATAACTTATACCAAATATGTTAAGTCAAAGTGATCACACACCAAAATACACAACTAGAACTTTCTAGGAAGAAAACAGAAGATCTCTCAGACTTGTGTAAAAGAGTTCTCAGATACCATACCGAAAGCATGATAATAAATAAAATAATAAATAAAACTGACAACTCAATTTCACCAAAATTAAAAGCTTCTGCTCTCCTAAAAACAGAGAGAACGAAAAAAAACAAGCTGTAAGGGGAAAATATCTGCAAATCCCGACACACGACATGTGTCTAGAATGTATAAAGAACTCTCAAAATTCCAACAATGAGAAAACAACCACACCAAAATGGGCATATATTGGGGCACCAGGGTGGCTCAAAGTGTCCTACTCTTGATTTCAGCTCAGGTCATGATCTTGGGGTTATGGGATTGAGCCCTGTGTGGCCTCCAGCACTTAAGATCTTCCTCTCGCTCTAAAATAATAATAGTAATTTTAAAAATGGGCAAACACGGGGCGCTTGGGTGGCTCAGTGGGTTAAAGCCTCTGCCTTCGGCTCAGGTCATGATCCCAGGGTTCTGGGATCGAGCCCCGCATCTGGCTCTCTACTCAGTAGGAGACTGCTTCCTCCTCTCTCTCTGCCTGCTTCTCTGCCTACTTGTGATCTCCGTCTGTCAAATAAATAAATAAAATCTTTAAGGGCACCTGGGTGGCTCAGTCGTTAAGCGTCTGCCTTCAGCTCAGGTCATGGTCCCAGAGTTCTAGGATCGAGCCCTGCATCAGGCTCGGTGGGAAGCCTGCTTCTCCCTCTCCCATTCCCCCTGCTTCTGTTCCCTCTCTCGCTGTGTCTCTCTGTGTCAAATAAATAAATAAAATCTAACAACCAAAAAAAAAAAAAAAGGGCAAACACTTGAACAGACAATTCAAATAACAAAACTAATTACCTTCTTAAACTATACCAACCCCCCCTTTTAAAAAAGATTTTATTTATTTATTTGACAGAGACACAGCAAGAGAGGGAACACAGCAGGGGCAGCGGGTGAGTGAGAAGCAGACTCCCCACTTAGCGGGGAGCCCAATGTAAGGCTCAATCCCAGGACCCTGGGATCATGACCCGAGCCGAAGGCAGACACTTAACAGCTGAGCCTCCAGGTGCCCTATACCACACCCCTTTCAAGAGGTAACCACCATATTTATATGTATCCTTCCACTCCATAAATACAAACTTTTTAAAAAATTTTTAATTTTTTTAAAAAAGATCTTATTTATTTGGCAGACAGAGATCACAAGTAGGCAGAGAGGCAGGAAGAGAGAGAGAGGAAGGGAAGCAGGCTCCCCGCCCAGCAGAGAGTCCAGGACCCTGATATCATGATGTGAGCTGAAAGCAGAGGCTGTAACCCACTGAGCCACCCAGGCGCCCCTAATTTTTAAATATTTTGAAAGGATTTATTTTACAGAGACGGGGGGCACAAGCAGGAGGGGCAATAGAAGGAGAGGGTGAAGCAGGCTCCCCACCAAGCAGGGAGCCCAATGCGTGGCTCAATCCCAGGACCCTGGGATCATGACTTGAACCAAAGGCAGACACTTAATAATCTGACCAACCAGGTGTCTTAAACACCAAGTCTTTAAAAAAGTAAATGCTGGTATACTGTGGTTAGTACATTCAGGTTGCTGAAGAGCAAGGGTCCTCACACATCTTGAGTCTGTCTGAGGTATATGATTTGAACATTGATATTTATTATGTGGAAACAATTTTATTTTATTATTTTTTTTAAAGATTTTATTTATTTACCTGACAGAGAGATCACAAGTAGGCAGAGAGGCAGGCAGAGAGAGAGGAGGAAGCAGGCTCCCTGCGGAGCAGAGAGCCCGATGCGGGGCTCGATCCCAGGACCCTGAGATCATGACCTGAGCCGAAGGCAGCGGCTTAATCCACTGAGCCACCCAGGCGCCCCGGAAACAGAATTTTAGAAGATTCACTTAAATAGGGAGCTCAACAACTACATAGTCCATATGGGAAAGGGAATTATTAAAAACTTTTAACCAGGAAAAGCCAACAAGGTTTCAAGATTAATGTATGCTCAGAGAAAAATTCTTAAGACATCACCAAGAACAGGTGTTTGGATGGCTCAGCTGGCTAAGCGTCCCATTCCTGGTTTCAGCTCAGGTCATGATCTCGTGGTCGTGAGGTGGAGCCCCAGGGCTCTGTGCCAGTCTGCTTCAGAGTCCCTCTTCCTCCCTTTCAATTAAGTAAAATCTTAAAAAACAAACAAAAAAACAGCATCCAGGAAATACTAATAATTTAGAGAAAGTGAGATGGTATACAAGAACTGGAGGTATAAAGACCTATCACCTTTAGTAGATTGGCTGGTCTGAGTCAGTAGCAACCAAGTGACCACAAGATTGAACGCAAACACGTGGATGCCTATAATGTATCATAACGCCAGGAAAGATTAAATATAAACAAGTAAGATACAATTCTTTATCCAGTGGGAAAAACAAATCATTAGCGAGGTACAGGTTTCCCCTGGCATCTAGAAAAGCAGAAAGTAGAAGTTTCTTATGAAACCTTTCATAAGCCAAATTGGCATAAGTGAAGAAATTATAATTTATACTGAAAAATTTTTGAACATTCCCAGACCCCAAAAATAACCTTTCTTAGTCCTTTCTGATACTTCAGCATGCATCTTGCTAACAGATGCACAAAATATATTGAGACAAAAGGCAGATGATCATAGACATAGTTTAAAGGTACGGCAGTTGGATGCAGAGCGCCGTTCTCATGGAAGAAGCCTTGCACTGCCACTCTCCCTGCTAGGGTACATGTTAACAATTTGCTGCAAAACACAATGAACAATTTTTGCTTTTTGCCTTTTTTGGTAGCACTAACAGGTACTGATATAGGTCTGTCAGTAAAAAAGAAGTGCAGGGGCACCTGGGTGGCTCAATTGGTTAAGGCTCTGCCTTTGGCTCAGGTCATGATACCGGGGGTCCTGAGACTGGCTGGCATTGAGCAGGGAGCCCAATTCTCCCTCTCCCTCCCAGATCTCCCCTGCCCCCCCCCCCATTCAGGCTCAATAAAATCTTAAAAAAAAAAAAAAAAAAGTGGCAGAATATCAACTTTGGTGAGTTTGGATTTTTAAAGATTTTATTTTTAAGTGCTCTCTACCGTCAGGCTTGAACTTACAACCCTGAGATTGAGAGCTGCATGCTCTACCAAGTCAGGCAGGTGTCCCATGTGTGCATGTTTTAGTGTTGTGTATATATACATATATATACACATATACACTGAACTACAAATGTGTATGTTGGGAAGGGGGAGGAAGATAAATTCTGACAAACAAGGAAGGGAATCTAGGACAATTTCCTAGAGATCTGGCAGATGAGATTTCTAATCAGTGAATTTAGGAGAAAAACTATAGATGTCAATAATTAGCAGGAAAAAACTTTTGAGATGCCAATAATCAAAGTAAAAAAAGGCTAATCTATATATAAGATTGTCAAGAACAGAATCTAAATGACAGTGGGAATCATAACGGTTTTTCCATCTAATTCAAAGGACTAAGAATTCTCCAAAGATCTGAATTTATAAGGTCTTAAGTAAGGCCCAGGATTCGTATTTTGAACAAATATCTGGTGTGATGCTTGTGAATACAGTAAAATTTGAGAATCACTGATTTGGATTTAGCAAAAGGAAAATATAACAGGGTTTCAAGAGATGTGATTTCTGTAATAAAACAAAATGGAGAATGAAGTTGCAGGGCATGATGGTTACTGATGAAAACCTTCTTTCACTGGATTTTATTTTATTTATTTTCTAAAGATTTATTTATTTATTTGAGAGAAAGAGAAAGATCACAAGTAGGCAGAGAAGCACGCAGAAGGAGGGGTAAGCAGGCCCCCTGCTGAGCACGGAGCCCGATTCGGGGCTCCATCCCAGGACTCTGAGACCACGACCAGAGCCAAAGGCAGAGGTTCAACCCACTGAGCCACCCAGGTGCCCCTTTCACTGGATTTCAAAGAAACGCAGGTCTTAGCAATAGCATGCGCGCGCGCGCGCACACACACACACACACACACACACACACACACACACACACTGAAACAATGAAAAGGGACGGTTCTGGGGGTCCTGGAATCAAGCCCCGCATTGGGCTCTCTGCTCAGCGGGGAGCCTGCTTCCCCCTCTCTCTGCCTACTTGTGATCTCTATTAAATAAAGAAAATCTTTAAAAAAAAGGGGGGGGGACGTTTCTGATAAAAACTTCATACTAGATGGTTTAAAATCTGATTTAGCATCAGTTTCCCGAATATTTCCAACATGAGGGTGGACAAGGAGCATAAATGCACAGGGACTGAACAGCATCGTTCTTATTTTACTGACAGGTCAAAAAAGAGAAACCTAGCTCTGACTTAAGGACGATCAGGTCAATTTAGCCAAATAAAATTTTCAGAACTTGGTTCCCAGTGCAAAAGAACCTTAACACAAGATTCCCTTACCAGCAATAGGAGGAGATTCTGGTTTACACTGGAAGTATGTTCCACTAACACATTAACACCTAATCAGAAGTTCATTTCACGAGAAAAAAGTAACAGACAGGGCACCTGGCTGGCTTAGTTAAAGAGCATGCAACTTTTGATCTCAGGGTCTTGAGTTGCAGCCCCATGCTGAGTGTAGAGATTACTCAAATAAACTTAAACACACACACACACACACACATAATTCATCCTGTATAACTAAATGTTCTATTTAGTCATAATTTCAGTTGTAAAAGAATTCTTAAAAATCACTTCACTGCAAACTCATCCTCCAAAGATACTCAATATTCACAATGTAGCCAATTTCTTCTTGAATCACCATTTGACCTTTCACCTGTCCCTACTGAAAAAGGAGTAAATGTGTGGCTGAATGAAGTTTTTCTGTAATTCTAGAGGAAAAGTCTACTAGAAATGAACATAGATCCTTCCTTCAGAGGCAATATAATGATTCATTCACTAAGTGAAATACATTTGACATGGAAAGCCTAAAGGCAAGACACAAAGTTGGCAAGTCATGCACTAATTATTTCTGACAACAAAAAGTTTCTTTTTCTTCCCAGCATCCCTCTCTTCCAGGATATAAAGCCAAATGAAGCTTCCTGACAAATGACTTCACTTGTAAACACAATGTGCCATCCCCTCATCCCCACCCCATCTAGATAACTGGGTGGCTTCCAAACTGAAATTCAGAGGAGATGCTTTAAACATGAAACTCAGGCTCGTCTACTCTAAATCCATTCTTTCCCCTAAAAGGAAATCTGACAAAACAGGAAGTACTTGGCAGCATATAGAAGCAAGTTCTGTAGCTTAAGTATTTACTGGTAACAGACTAGTTTTTCGTGACTGTATAATAAAATGCAGAACTTCACATATAAGAGGAAAAAAAATCTGCCTTGGTTACCAAGGTTTCCTTGGCAATTTAAAGGTCTTAAGGACAGTATCACACAGTACACCGAGGAATAAAAAACGGGAAGATGGCTTTTATTTTGTTAAATTCTTTCAAATTCACTCCCCCCATCCTGTCTGACCAAGATCTAAGCCACCAAAATTATACAAACACTGGAGGCAGTTTTAGGACTGCACATAAAACTACGAAACACAAATATTATAAAGAAAAAAATAACATTTTTGGTTTGGTTTGAGGGAATCAACTTGGGAGAAAAGATTTTGTTTTATGCTTCCACAGGATTGGATAGCCCTAAATACAAATAAACATAAATCCCTAAGTGGGCCATTACGATGAGCAGACTCAATAACACACTACGAAACAAACCATAAGCCAACGAAAAGAAAGAAAATAAACCACACTCCATGATGTCTTTCAGCTGTTCCCTCTATCCTGCCCCAACAGCACAGCCCAATTCCCTTGCTCTTAAAACTGGAAGTATCTCTAGGTAAGACTTTCTATATCATTCTATCTTAAAACTTTTAAGCTATTATACTTATGAGTACAGTAAACTAACAAATGATGTAAGGCATTATTATCTAGTCCATTTTTCCCACCTAAAATGCAGGCTGAGATCCACAGTAAGTCATGAATTCAACCGTCAGTCATAACAGTTTTTGCTTTTTTTTAAAGTGAACTAACAGAATATACTGGAGAACACTGTACTTTCATTTGCTATGTGTGGGCAGTACACACAAACACAAAACAGAAATTTCACTATAATGAAATTCGTTACTGATCTTCCTTAGCTATTATTTCAGCTATCTGTTTTACCCAACAATGAAAGCAATTAGAATGACTATTAACTGCAACAATGAGGCAGACAGGACATTAAAGCTTCTGTGAGAATTTGCTCCGATGAGATAGGAATCCCATGGGATAAGAGTAGCAGTAACCTCCCTAAGTGATAAAATTACTGGGTCAATGCCTGATACAGATTCTCACAGGTTGTTAAGTATCAGTTAACCTTTCAGGGACACACAGATATTAGAAGCATGCTTGGTAATTCTTACTTGAAAAATACGGTGCTGGATTGGAACTACCAAATATATATATATATATATATATATATATATATATATATATATTTTTTTTTTTTTTTAAGATTTTATTTATTTACCTGACAGAGAGATCACAAGTAGGCAGAGAGGCAGGCAGAAGAGAGAGGAGGAAGCAGGCTCCCTGCGGAGCAGAGAGCCCGATGCGGGGCTCGATCCCAGGACCCTGAGATCATGACCTGAGCCGAAGGCAGCGGCTTAATCCACTGAGCCACCCAGGCGCCCCGGAACTACCAAGTATATTAAGAGTTGTAAGTATCTAGCCCTGTGCCCTTTATCTCTAAAAGCAGACACTCAAGCAGAGTAATGTATCCCAGGTCACAACCAAGGAGAACAGGCTTATGATTAGAACACAGAACATATGGTTTTCAAATGCAGTGTTCCCATATTAAGATGCTTATTCAACATCGCACTGAACTATTATAGAAATTTGAGAATTTCTGAGCTAAGAGTACATATTTGCCACTTTAGCTTTATGAATGCCTAATATGAGCCTGATATTTTGACTTATCTAATTTCCCATCATTCCCATTTCTTCTAAATCTAGAGGTCAAGACCCTCTCATTTCAGTAACTGTAAGTGTCCTCATGAAATATCTCACCCAGTTCCTCTTCCGATTACCCCTACTTTTTATGCCTAGAAGCACCATGGTGATAAGAAAAATGTTACTTGTAAGTGAAATTATGGACTGAGCCAGGTGGCTTATATGTTCTGTCATGATAGCAGATATACTCTAAGTCCTGGGAAACTTTTCACAAATTTGGACCACTGGTGATAAGGAAGATTTGTGGGTGGGCAGATCTGTGAAAAATCAGTTATTTAAACAAAACAAAACAAAACCTCCAATCCCTCTGTAGTTAATTAGATATACCCCTTTAAAAAAAAACAGCATGAAAACATTTCAGTGAAAACTCCTGACCTGTGGATAGCAACCCACCTTCCACCCCGTGCTCTACTCCCTCCATGTTCCTGAATCTGACTTAATTCTAAAACCTCAAGCAATCTCATTTTAAGTAACTGATCAGGCAAGATGTTCCTAGTGTACAAACACTGACAAAGCATATTTTCACTGGCATGCATCTATTAAATATTACCTTTTAAACTGCTATCCATTTTATAAGCTTTCACTCCACAAGTGAGGGCCTACTAAGTGCCAAGGTTTGTTATAGGTTCTAAACTTACAAAGGTGGATAAGGTACAGTTCTCAGTCTGTAACAATGTCCTAACTTAGTGAAGGATATCTAAGTGAATAAAAAGCTACAATATAAGATAAAGTGACAGGAATCATGTTAAGAGAAAATACATGAAATTCATATGGACACATTACCTAAAGCTGTAGAGGTCATCAACGAAGTTTCACTTAAAAAGCAGTGTTTGAATATGTAGTAATAGAGGAACACTCCAGACCGTGGGAAAAGTATGAATAAAAACAAAGACTAGGGAAAACAGAGTTTGTACAGGGGAACCATGGACAGTTTTAGTGTTATTGCAAATTAGTCTGGAGAGAGAGGTCTAGAATGGGAGGCAAAGAGTCTAAAAGCTTTATTTCTGTATATAAATATAATGTATTCTTCTAAAAGCTGTTGGAGTGACAGTACGTAACAGCATTAGACACACTAACACCATCTAGTATCTGTTTCCTAAATGCTTTGCATCGTTCTAAGCACTTTACATGTATTAACTCATTTAATACTAATACCAACATAGGGCAGTTTCTACATATATTATCCCCATTTTACAGATGGGGCAGAGAAGTTAAGGAATTTGTTGTAAACCACCCTTCTCACAAAAAGCCTGGTCGCACTACACATTTGAAAACTGGAATTATCTTCTTTGCTACCCCTGAACTATTTTTAAAAGCTATCATTCTAATGGGGGCATGGAGAAGACCTAAATCCCGTAAGTAGTTCCAATCACTTACTCTTTAAAAAATAAAAGGTATTGGGGCGCCTGGGTGGCTCAGTGGGTTAAAGCCTCTGCTTTCAGCTTGGATCATGATCCCGGGGCCCTGGGATTGAGCCCCACATCGGGCTCTCTACTCCGCGGAGAGCCAGCTTCCTCCTCTCTCTCTCTGCCTACTTGTGATCTGTGTGTCAAATTAATAAATAAAATCTTTAAAAAATAAAATTAAAATAAAAAATAAAAGGTATCAAAGTTAAGGGATGAATAAAAGGAAAGTAATGGAAACATACATATAACCACATACTACAAACTAAAAATGCTGAAAGTGTTATAATACATAAATTTTTCTGAGTGTATTAATTACTTTTCCTCAATCTGTAAACATTTTGTAACTCAAAGCCAGCAGTATGATGGGGAAAATTTCAAATAATTATTTAAATGAGATCAAAGACAATTTTGACATATGTAACAAAGTGGCTCAAATTTCATAAGCTCATACCCCAAATGGGTTAGGTTTTATAAAAATGGATTAAAAAGGCAAAAAGAAAAAAAGGAAAAAAATAAATACTGTGATTGATAAACTGATATTTAAAAAGCTTGTTTTTTCTAAAACAAAATCATAACTCTTCCCTTGCTAAATAGCAGAAAACATAAGTTTTCTAAAGCCCTAAGAAAAAAGGGACTGAGAGAGTAACTGGTAAAAGTAAGCTCTTTCTCTTGAAGAACACTCAAAAATTCACCTAATCCATGTTTTGTCATTTCTAATTTTTTTATATTTCTAATTGTTAATCAGTATAAGTGATAAAACAAAAGTGGTTTCCAAAAACAATTAACATCTTAACTTGGATTTTAGATAGACTCTTAGCTAAACATTCATCTTCCACACACATCACACCTCTCTGTATTTTGCTAAAAGAAAATTAAAAGAAAACACACAAAATTTAGTCTGTTGAGAAAGAGGAGGTAAAGATATTTCACCCCATATATCTGAACAATTTAAAAACACACATGTATTTTTTAAGATGTTATCTTAAAACTGTATTTTTTTTAAATAATGAAGAACCTCTCCTTTTGAGAATCATCTGGCTTCCTTGCATTTCTTTTACTTACTAACCCACTTTTTTTTCCTAATCAAGTTCTACTGTTTTTTTAAAGCTCATTTATTAATTTAAGTAATCTCTAAAACCAATCAACGTGAAGCTCAAACTCACCATCCTGAGATCAAGAGTCATATGCTCTTCTGACCAAGCCAACCAGGTTGTACTTTTTACAAATCAGAAATAGGAAGGCCTTGATACAAACACTAAAATTTAACTGAAGAATGGAAAAAGAATTCAAAATTCAAGAAACAATGTAAGGTAGAGCATTTGCCTTGTCCCAATTAGGGACCTCATAGGCACTTTGACAAAGAATAAATGTTTATCAGACGTTTCAAGCTCTAACTAGCATGTTTAAAACTGATTTCATTTTCCTTACTAATCAGTGGCCTTTCCCGACCTTCCAAATTTGTTAATGGTATGAACTATTCCCCCCTTTTAAAAATCTAGAGTGGTTTCCTTTCTACTTTACCTCTGCAATCAAGTAGAGATCAAATTCCTCCCGCACCCCTTCCTCACCTATTCCTTCCTGTCTCCCCAGATCCTCCTTTGGTTTCAGGCATGCAGATGCATTGTAACAGTTTTTTCTTTTTTTTTTTTTTTTTTTTTTAAAGATTTGGAGAGAGTGCACTAGCAGGAGGGGGAGTAGGAGAGGGGGAGAGAAATCCAAGTGGACTCCACACAAAGCCCAGAACACTTCAGGGGACACTTAACCAACTGCAGTGCTCCCACTGCAACAGTATCTTAACTGTCCTCCTAGCTCCAATTCCTGTCATTTCTTCAGTCACACTGGACACTGTTACCAAATGATTTTCCAGTAGTACATCTTGGGTACATTGTACCCCTCTGTGTCTATTCAAAAACCGGCAACCGAAAATAACTAAAATAAAAAAGGTCTGTACAGAAACATTATCTGCAGAAAATTACTACTAAGTATATAATAAACTCAAAGAATTAAGAAATATCAAGACTCCTGCAAAAATGGACAGAGATCTTGAAAACAACTTGTCTCTTACAATGAATCAGTAAGTGAAAACTACAGAAAAAGGTCCCACTTCACTAGTTAACAACAAAAATATTATAAGGAAAAGGAGTGCTCAACATATTTTGCACCTCTTAAATTAGCGAAAATGATTATAATTATAGGTTACCCAGTGCTGATAGCTAACCTAAGGGAGGGAACAATCAATCCTAAAAGAAAAGTCCAAAAGACAGGAGATACTATATGCACACCAATGATAATTCTAACACAATACCAAAAAACCAGAAACACAAAAGGTCAAGCAATAGAAAAATGAAGTTGAAGGTGAAACAGTTTGATGGAGTATCTTCAGACATTAAAATTATAACAGGGACTGTGTGGTTGCACTGAATGCTTACTACAAGTTAAAGGACAAAAAAAAGGCTAATCTAATAATAAAGAAAACATATGCATATGGACAAGGAAAAAGTAAATTTAAAAAGTCTGATGTTAGAGTGGGATTAAAAATGATTTTTTTGCTTTAGTTCCATTTTGATTTGTAAAATTTGAGAATAAAACAAAAATAATTTTCCTTTCCTGCTCAATCTCAGCTTTCAAGGCCCTCTCAAGGTTCCCAAACCTTTACAGAGGATAAGCACCCCACATAATTCTGATGCGCGTTAACTGTAGAAATGTTGACAAGCTGGCCTCACACAATTTTTCCAATGTATTATTTAGTCACTCATCCTCTCCAAACTGGTTTACTCACTACCCCAAACATAACCTTTTTTATGTAACTGAATTCTTGATCACAACTTTCCATCCACTTAGGAAGTCCAAGATCTTCCCTCTTCTGATTTTATATATTGTATTTTACTAATCTTGAAAGGTCTTCAGTGATCACTAAGTAAATTTCTTTTTGTTCTGCATTATTAAACAATTTGGCTTGGGGCGCCTGGGTGGTTCAGTCGGTTAAGTGTCTGACTCGTAGTTCAGTTCAGGTCATGATCTCAGGGTTATGAGATAGAGCCCTATGTTGGGCTCTGTGCTGAGTATGGAGCCTGCTTGCCTGCTTAAGATTTCCTCCCTCTCCCTCTGCCGCTCCCTCTAAAAAAAACCCCAAACACCAAAACCACAATTTGGCTTTTAAAAAACAATTAGATTTGATTGTATACTGAACTTTATCAAATCTACTATTCTCATAAGTCCTGATTTAAATCTTTAAAAACTTATCTAAATTGATCGAATCTTTTGAAATAACTATATTAACTTTCCATGTTTTATTAGGTTTTCTTTTATTAATAAATAGTAAGCTCCATGAGCATAGATCCTTGCCATGTAGAAACATCACCAGATACCTATATCAGCTTGAATTCAAATCCTAAAATATGATGTCACTCCAGTTCAAATTATATGTGGAAAACCCCCAGTCACCGATGCCTCCATGTGGCCATAAAAATCAGCAGTGACTCCTAATTGGGCAAAAAGACTACACAGGGATTGCAAAGATTGCTTGGTTAACAAATAAGCAAATTATGTAACTTTCCAAAAAATAACGAAACCATTGGAAAGCAGGTACATTCAACATAGCAATCTGTTATACTTCTCAACACAGACATTTACAGAAACTGTAAGGTGGAACAAATTCTATCATTTTTCAAGATACATATATATGTGACATACATATATAAAATAGCAACAGCCAATCTTAATTACTAAATAAAAAGTAAGTAAAACTGCATCCAGAAACAGAATTTTCTTTCTTTTTTTTTTTTTTTTAAAGATTTTATTTATTTATTTGACAGAGAGAGATCACAAGTAGACAGAGAGGCAGGCAGCGAGAGAGAGAGGGAAGCAGGCTCGCTGCCGAGCAGAGAGCCCGATCCCAGGACCCTGAGATCATGACCTGAGCCGAAGGCAGCGGCTTAATCCACTGAGCCACCCAGGCGCCCCAGAAACAGAATTTTCAACAGCAGATCCAGGTTTGTTTGTTTTTTTAAAAGATTTTATTTTCTTGACAAAAATCACAAGTAGGCAGAGAGAGGAAAAAGCAGGCTCCCAGCTGAGCAGAGAGCCTGACTTGGGGATCAATCCCAGGACCCTGGGATCACGACCCAAGCCGAAGGAAGAGATGCTCAACCCACTGAGGCACCCAGGTGCCCTGATCCAGGTCTTCTAAAACTGAAACATGTTCCCTCATTTTCCCACAAAATGAGGCTTATTCTAAAAAACAAAGACTTGCTTAGTTTCGAGTATGCCACAGTCCTCAGAACATAGACTAATTTATAATCTCCTTAAAAAAAACAAAGAAACAAAAACTTTTAAATAAATATTGATGAGATCCCTGTATGTCAACTATTTTAACGTGGGCTCAAAAAAAAAATCAGGAAAACGTTCAGTGTTCCATGATTAAAAATCCGGAAATGGGAACATGGATAAACAAATTGATAGGAATGTTCTAATTTTGAGATTTCAGTGTAAAATACTACCTTAAAAAGCTAATTACAGAGCTTCATTTGAAGCCTTGACCAAATAAATCATTCTGCTTTCAAAATAGCTTTTTCATCATTGAAACACCATTAAAAATTGTGGTGATTTCGATTTTGTAGGGAACATTATTAGTTTGGGCTCACTGAAATACAAAAAACAAATCTGTCATAATGAAATTTTTTTCATTAATACCTAAGAGATGATCTAGTGACTGTTCAGTTAATATTCATCTACAGTCACCCTCCATTAATATACCATAAAATCCTTAAGAATTCTCAATGGGCTCTAAATCTGTATTACATTAGCAATTATAAATCAATTCAGTATTAAGAAAATTTTGAGGGCTAAGATAGCATCATCTGTGGAACATAAAAAGTAATGTTCTACTACTACTTCTAGTAGTAGAAAAGTACTACTGTTAAAACATTAAGATGGTTTACAAAAGCACCAAGAGAATGCACACAAAGATGGAAAACTTTAAGGATGACTACGAGGAAACATAAAATAAACTCACTAACTATACCATAAAAACAGTATTTGTTTTTAGTATCCTCTAATGTCACTTCTGTGTAGCAAAATATTCCACTGTACAAATGTCTAACTGGAGTGAAAAATACATTATATTTAAGAAATCACTTATAAGGGCCAATAAAAATTCTCATAATTATTTTATTGTATGTGTGACTTAAACATTATAATTCTGCTTGAATAAAGAGACCCAGGGGAAGAAATTGAAAAATAACGCTGAAGAAATAAAACAGAAAGAAAAGAAAAAGGACAACAAAAAATATAAGCAGTAAGAACAAAGCTTTCTGATGGAAACTATACAAAGACGAAAGACTTAACTGTATAATCCTTTTGGCCTTATGTTTCCACTTTTAGGAATTTATTCCAAATAATCAAAGATATACAGTAAGATCTAGATGCCTAGATATTTTAGCAACAGACAACAATTCTCAGGCACAATCTTTTGTAAAACATGCACAAGGACAACCATACATTGTTATTATAGAAAAACTAAGGTATCAGATCATATAAAGTATGGTACATCTATTCTATAGAACACTATGCAACCATGAAAAATGCTTTATGGACAAAGTGTTTCCCATGTGCCAAGTATCTTCCATAAAGAAAAAAACACAAGGGATAAAATGAGTACAGTACCAGACTAACCTTTATTTTATAAAACAAAGCTGAAGAAAAAGAGAAACCCCTCTGTATTATACAGAACTACAGTTTAAACTGTAATTAACTTTTGGTGGAAAGAATACAAGAGATTTTTGTTCTCTTTTTTGGGCTTTTTAGTAATTTCCCAATGCCCACTGACACGCATTATTTGTATCAGATAGTAAGTTTTAAACTGGTTAGTGGAAAAATAGGTGATTACCCCCTGGACAGTTCAGCAGTACTTACTGTTTTATTAAGAAAAAATAAATCACTTCTTTTCAACTTTTATTGACATATCTTGTCTACATGCCAATTTTTTTAATTAAGAAGAAAAAAAATCATGGAAATATTAATATTATCTGTGATAAAAATGTTAAATATTTAAAAATTCAGAAATAGGAAATACATAGATAAAATTCATAAATATGTACTAAATTTGAGATTTTATTCTACAAGATCACATCCGGAAGCTAATTATACAGATTCATCTGAACCCCTGGTCAAACCAAGTTTCTTTTAACCATGGTTCTTCCGTTTTTGCTATTTATGGCTCTACTGGTACACAGCACTGGTCCATAAAAACTTTTCCACACAGTCTACCCAATTTTAAAGATTTTTACAGAAATTATAACTTACCTCAGTAATACTTAGGATATTTCACTGAAGGTCTTGTTTTCTTCAGACCAACTGCCAAAAAACCGCCAATAAATTATTAAATCACACAATCGTTTCTAGTCTAGAGACCTAACAATATGGGTCAATTTGAGCAACAGGGCTCAAGAGAGAGACAGAGAGAGAGAATAATTTTAAGCAAGTATCCAGACCAGTGTGCCAAAAATACCTCATTCCACTCTCAAGTAATTTTTAGAAAAATCACTGCTGTGAATGAAAATTTTAGTTGGACAGTTTCTCTTTTTGAGTAAATTTACTCAACGTAGATTTTCAACGATATTTCACATTTTAAAAATTTCATTATTTAAAACGACTTGCCAATTCAAATTTCACTTCCACCATTTCAAATGTGTTTTAACAGAACACAAAGATTCTGCTAAAAGCACAAAATCAATGGCTGCCCTGAGCAAAGTTCCCATAGGGGAGGTCTTCTTATTTAAAGTGTTCTCAGTCCCTACAAAACCACTACCATTTCCTTTCAGAGCAGCATCAGCCTCGTGCTGAATGGCACAGGACGCCTATCTAAAGTTAGAGAAGCAGAGCCTGGGCTAGGTATCCACACCCCGCAGATTCCTGCAGTTTCCCCAACGCTTAATCGTGTGAGGAGCACGCGGAAATCTCTCTCCCCACGCTGATGGGTGTAAGCAACTTGGCCTTCCTCGCGTTTACTGAGGAGGCGCCCACAGCAGGTGGCACTCGGCTGGAAGATATAACAAGCTCCTGAAACGCACTTCCAAAGGGAGGAAGAACTGATCGGAAAGGAGACTCCAGAAAATCTCTGGAGAGGCATGCAAAGGACCCGGTCGGAGAAAGAAATCTGCACATCTCCTCCGCCCCTTTCTCTCTCGCGGCGGGAGAGAAAGCCTCGCCCCCTTTCAACCGGCCCGCCTACCCGCTCTCCACCCCGCCGTAGGGAGACCTTACTTTGCCATGGCCGCCGCGCGGCCTGTCCACTTCCGGTGCCGGTACCTCTAAAGCTGCGCCATCCCCCAGTCCCTCGGACATCCACAGCTTCCAACCGACCTTTTTGACACGTCCCCGACTCCTCCGACCTTCACTAGGTGCTGTCCTGGAATGAACGGCGGATAGGTGCCGCACTAAAATGAAGCTACAGGATAACGCCCCGGTTCTCCTCTCTCCAGAAACATAAAAAGCGATAGACTTGCGACCACCACCGCTCAGACAAAATGGCGCCGAGAAGCCGGTTTAGCGCAGGCGCCTTGGAAAGACCCTGCCCCGCCCCCGTCCAAATCTTGGCCGCAGCTCCGGGTTCGGTTTCCATGGGACACTTCGCCGCCAATCCTCGTGCCGAATTGCTCTTCCTGACCCCTCAATTTACCAATCAGTGCTCGGTCAAGCACATCCGGAGTCGTATCAACCAATCACTTTTCAGGACCTGCTTACTCAATACCCGATTCTCCAGTAACGTTAGCCTTCGGAAACAGCCAATCATAAGTGGAAGATGTCCTACCTGCTGTTTTTCGCACCAATCCGTGAAGTTTCACAGCTACATCCAATGAGGACGGCAGGTAGCGAGCTCCAATCCGAAGCTCTTCGGCGTCATGAGCAGCCAATAGGAGTTCGTGTAGAAGCGAGTCTGCTCAACAGCTTGTTATTTGGTGGATTGTGGCAGTAAATCGGGCGAGTGGGGAACCGGGCGCAGGAACTGCCGCCACGGCCGGGAGTGGTGCTGCCCGGACGGGGGCCCACGGGGGTCAGTGGGGCGGAAGACTCGGGAGCTGACAGCGCGCACTTCACCCGCAGTTGGTAGGTGGGGAGAAGGGAAGTGGGGGATACTGAGTGGACGAAGCGGCAGTAGCAGCTCGTGCTGCTGCCCGGGGTCCCGGTGCAGTTGGAAGCTTCGGAGGTGGGGAGGGGGTGCTGGGCAAGCGGTGCGGCGAGCGCAGGCGAAGGGGCAAGTCGTGGAGCAGCGGCAGCAACTGCAGGAACCGCCGCCGCAGCCACCTCCTCGGCGGCTTCCCCGGGAAAATGGCTGTGGGGCTGGCCGCGCCGCTAAGTTTGCTTCCGCGCGGTGAGGAGCGGGCTGCTTGGGGGAGCCGGTCCCCAACTCGGCGGCGCGTCCTCCCCTGTGGAGTCCGTGGCAGGACCCGAAGGGCCGGGGGCAGGTACCTCTCTGGGCTGTACAAAAAGTTGAGGCGGGCGCGGGGAGGAGGCGGCGGCTGCCGCTGTGCGGCTCCCCTCCCCTCCCACACCCTCTCCGGGCCACCTCCCCTCCTCCTCTCCGCCCCCCCTCAGCCCCCTCCCTCGCGCGGGTCTCCCCTCACTCTCGCGCCTCCGGGCTGAAGGCCGCGGCCCCTGCCCCATCGGTGAAGAAGCGCTTCTCCTTTCTGACATGGTGCAGAGCGGAGGAAGGAGAGCAATGGCGCCGTGACACTCCGCTGCCGCCACCGCGGGCCCGGGGCGGGCCGAGGGGGCCGAGCGGCGGAGGCGGGGCGCGGGCCGAAGTCGAGGTATCTGGGGGGGCGGCTGAGCCAAAGCTTGGCGACCCTGCCTGGGGGGGGACCTGGGGAAGCCCAAACGGCGCCCTGCCCTTTTCCAGAGCGCTCGGTCCTGGGGCGCCGAGTTGGGCATTTCGGGTCAAAGTGGCGAGCGAGGCGGGGGCGCGGTGGGCCGCTGGCTAACTCCGGGGAGGAACGAGCTGCCCTTTGGCGCCCGAGGGGTTCTCGCTGTTTCCTCAGCTCCTGCGTCCTGGCTGCCCTCCGGGGGATCTTATCCTTCGCGGGTGAGGGTTCTGCCCCTCCCCGCTGGCGTTTGTTTACTTTCTTTCCTTGGGTCGCTCCCCTCTGTTGACTGATTCTGTGCCTGTCTTTCCCTTCCCCGTGGTTCTAGCGACGGAGAAGATAGCTCGTTGAGCTGGAACCCCACAGATCACCAGTAAAAATGAAGGTGAGTGGAGTCAGCGCTGCTCTGAACCTCGTGCCCTGGACACTGCTTGTCGTGAGGCTAGTGCTGTGGAATGTCATTTTTTTTTTCCTACTCAAAATTGATTCCTCTACTAAGCAGCGCTTTCTGAAAATGAGGACGTGTTGAAAGGGTGAGAAATGATCATTGTGTCTAATGCAGTCAGTCCGGCTCCTCTCTGAAGCAGTTAGCACTTTGGAAAGCCTGGTGCAGCCTTTCCATTGTTGTCCATTGGGCTAGTATTTTTAAACACTTCCTGTGTTGGCAGCAACCTTTGCAGAAGTAAAGCTTTTGTCCTGTTTTGGTTCTTTGGGGGATTTTTTGAAATTTTTTTTTTTTTTCCACAGTGCCAGTATGATTTTCTAAGGAAGGAATATGTGCATTGTGTAAAGGAAAGGTCATTTCTTCTATGAATAATTCTGTAGCTAAAATATTTGAAGGTGAACTGAAACTAATGTTGTTTTAGTTCAGTCATTATAGTAAACATTTTAAAACCAAGATACATTCTTCTGAAGATAGCTAATAGTGCACACATCGTATGTGATATTTAAAGGGAAAGGAAGTTATAGCATTACGTAGTACAGTGGCCTTTAATATTTCGAGTCAGATATTTATTTGCCAAAGTGTTCCTCTTCAATTTGCATTATTTGTAAATGCACTAATTTTAAAAGGTACTTGATTCCTTATTCATTTACTGTTTCATTGTATTAAACTCTGCAATATTGCATTTCCCCAAACTTCATCTTCTTGTCTTTTGGAAATGACACATTACCTTCTTTAATCTTATTTGGGAAAACTTACTGGAAAAGGAAAAATCATTTCTGCTTGCAAGTGTTATTTCTGCAGTGTACACTGTTACCTTTGTGCTTGGCAATATTGAATCGAGACTATATGAATACATTTAGTTTTTGAAAAGAAATACTTAAAGTGACATAATAATCATTCTGTTACTGCAAGATTAAAATGAATGGTAGAATGAAATATCCCACATTTTTCAATGTATCATTCTGATCATGGCCATTTGGTAAAAGTAGAAGATTTTTAGTAAAGCTTATTTTTTTAACATACCAGGAAGATTAGGGTGATAAACTAGGTATAGCCCCAAGTTTTGAGCCATTAGTTCATATATCTGCATTTATCAGCTGAATTTAGACTTGGATTTTTTTTTTAATGTAGATTTTAGCCAATGATTCCCCCAAGAAATGCTCTCCTTATGGAAAGGATTGGCTTCATTTCTTATCTATGTGGTTATACCGTTACCAAAAAGATACTGCTTTAATGTAGCTGTGTTAATAAACATTTAACTACATATTATTAGCATTAATCTTAATAGCAGTATTTCTAATTTGAAAACAAAACTTTCAGGCCATAATTAAATAATTTAAAGTTTTATGAGGCACTTGGTATGAATATACCTTTTCTGGTTTGGGAGGCTTTTTTTAAAACTTTTTTAAAAAAGATTTTATTTATTTATTTGAAAGAGAGAGAATGAGAGAGAGAACATGAGAGTGGGAAGGGTCAGAGGGAGAAGCAGACTCCCTTGACAAGCAGGGAGCCCGACGCAGGACTTGATCCTGGGACTCCAGCATCATGACCTGAGCCGAAGGCAGTCGCCCAACCGATTGAGCCACCCAGGCACCCGTTTTTTGGTATTTTGTACTTTATTATTATTTTTTAAGTAAGTTCTGTACCCACCATGGGGTGTGAACTCACCACCCAGAAATCGAGAGTCACATGCTCCACTGACTGAGCCAGCCAGGTGCCCTTGTTTTTTGTTTTCTTTTTAAATATGTTCATTTCTTAAATAAATTGTAGAATTGTTGAAACATTTTGTATCTGGACGAAAAACATGATCATATGACCTTACTGAAACTTCTCAGTTAAAACTTAAAATGTTTTGTTGTCAGGACATAGTTTATAGTAGTAAAGGAATGTAATTGCTTGCTTTAGGGGTATTTTTCAAATTATTAATTATTTAAATTATTAATAATTATTTTTCAAATTATTAATATTATAGTAAACAATACTATTAATGTTCTTACTACTTTAAATATAGAACCTTTTAATGAAAGAGGCTTGAGGTTGGAGTAGGGGAGAATAGTAGTGACATTCACATTTTATGTTCTTCCATCAGGCGGCGGATGAGCCTGCCTATCTGACAGTGGGAACTGATGTCAGTGCCAAGTACCGAGGTGCCTTCTGTGAGGCAAAAATTAAGACTGTGAAAAGGCTGGTAAAAGTTAAGGTAATTTTTTTTTTTTTAAATTTAAATGCAACCTGTATTGAAGAGAATTCGGGATGGGGACACTGCAAATCAGCATTTTATGTGAAAGGCCTATTGTATACAAAACTATAGGAAAAGCACATTAAAAATTACGAAATAAGGAACTCAGAATGAGAAGTTATTCCAAAATGCTTCTCTGAAAATACCATGTTTATGAGACTTATATTTGGCTCTCTGCTGTTGTGGCATGTTTACTTAGGCTATGATCTGTTTTCTTCTCTTTCATAATGTTCAGGTAGAGACGATGTCAAGTGATTAGGAAAAATAATGTAATTGAAATTGTTTTTAAGACATTGTTAAAAATGATTTAAGAATTTTTTATTTTCAAGATGCTTTTATGAGCAGAAAAAAGTCACCACATTATTCTGGTGCAATATTTGGAAATACAGAAAAGTGCCAAAGGATTAATACCCATAGCTTACCTCTCAGAAACTACTATTATCATTTTTGTGTTTCTGTCCAGTAGTATTCCTATATAAATGCTTTTAATAATCTTACTTAAATTACAAGTGTAATCCATGTTTATTATAAACATTTTTAACATTACAGAGCTGTATAATAAAGTTCATGAATGTCCTCTTCGATACTACTCCAGAGAGATTTGATATGGCCTATCAAATACTGTGCAGTGCCTACCGTAACAGTATTATTGTTGTTGTTGTTGTTGGATCATGTTGTACTTTCAGTTTTGCAGTTTGCTTTTCACTTCCACATCTAATCTTTTCCTATAAGAATTAAGCACCATAGAAGGAGGACATGTTAGACTTGTTCTGCCCTCAACACTAGAGTAGTGCTTGATACATAATAGGGCACTATACATAGTAGGGCACTCAAAATATGTTGAATGAGTAAATGACCTGGAACAGTTATTCTGAGTGTGGCCTTGGACCAGCAGCATCATCCTTATCTGGGAACTTGCTGGAAGTGCAAATGCTCAGACCCAGACCCCAGACCTACTGAGTCAGAAACTCTGTGACCAAGGTCCAGTGATTGTATTTTAAGAAGTCCTTCAAGTGTTTCTGCTGCATGTTGAGTTTGAGAACCATTGAACTAGAAGAATATGATCTGTGTGGCAGATAAATAGATTTATCTGTGATTATTATGAGATTTCTTTTTAAATTTTGATCTGATGAAATTTTTCTTCTGGAATTGTTACAATATCATTTGACGTTTGTTTCTTCGTTTCATTTGGCCTTTTTTACTGTGTCAGCTATATGGGATTTGATTACTAAATATTTACTTGGATTTCGTTGAGAATTTAAACTTTCTGTTAATATTGTGGTTCTTGATATATTTATGTAAAATCGGTACAGTGATTGGGGAGGACTTGTTATACATTATAGGGAATTTCAGTTTTCATATTTTGAGTACTTGGTCTGTGTGCATGATTATTACACTGCATGTTTGGGAGGATTTATAGTAAAAAAAGAGCTCTTAGTTGTCACTGAACTACCTATCATGATTATTTAAGTTTACTTTATAAACGACCAATGGTGTTCTGGTTTTAATTTACCTTGAATGTGGGCAATAAAAGTTTGATACTGTTTTTTATATACTTTGTGACAGAACCTTTTATAACTTGATAAAAAAGAAGGCAGTTTTAAACTTTTACAATAATCACTACAAATTATAAATCTTACATAGTTCATTAATTCAGCAAACATTTATGAAGTGCCTGTAATATGCACTGACATTTGCTAACTGCTGAGGATATAATGGTGAAGGAGGATTCTAGCCCTCAAGGAGCTCACAGTTAATGAGAGAAACAATAAACACAAATATAAGACAATGTAAGAAGTAAGTAAAACAGAAGTAAGCCCAGGATGGTAAGAACATGTAGATTAAAGACTGCATACTTCATAAACATGTTGTTTTAAAAGTAGTATGCAAATTATTGTGCAAAAAATGTTTTCCAGGTACTCCTGAAACAGGATAATACTACACAATTGGTGCAAGATGACCAAGTAAAGGGTCCTTTAAGAGTACGTATGTTCAGCAGTTTAAAGTTTGTAATGATAAATCACAAATACATATGGTCAGTTACTGAATTTTACTTTCATAGTTTTAAAATTTATAAGAATGTTAATAAGAAAAGAAAAATACAAATGAAGTGTTAATAGAGATAGTATAGGGGCGCCTGGGTGGCTCAGTGGGTTAAAGCCTCTGCCTTTGGCTCAGGTCGTGATCCCAGAGTCCTGGGATCGAGTTCCACATCAGGCTCTCTGCTCAGCAAGAAGCGTCCTTCCTCCTCTCTCTCTCTCTGCCTGCCTCTCTGCCTACTTGTGATCTCTGTCTGTCAAATAAATAAAATCTTAAAAAAAAATTTTTTTTTTTAAATAGAGTTAGTATAAATTATGTTACACTGGCTGTATCCTTAGTTTAGGAAGATAAATCATCTTACAGAGGGTAATTTAGTATACATAGACATGAGTTTTTAGCCACCTTTTGTTTTGAACTCTTGGATTGAATATCTTAGCATTGTCGTCAGAGATATTTAGCCTGCTAAATAATACACTAGTATCATAAATTTGAATCTTTTTTTGTTCTAACGTATCAAGTAAAGTATATTTACTTCATAATTCAATTTAGTGGATACGTATATTGTGTTTTCCATCGATTTCTGGCCATTTGTTGATATAACAAATTTTTGTTATGTCAGAGTACCACTTCGGTTAATATCTCATATCTCTGATATATCTGATATGGAAGCTGAAAGAAGGTCAACTGATCCATCCCTCTTTCTCCAGGTGAACCTTTATCTAAAAGGTCCCTTAAAGACGAATGCTGAATCCAATATTCAGTATTTCTGTGAAAGAAAATTGAAGCTACTTTTGTTATCTTACAGTTTTCTGGTTCTTGCATTCCACAATTTCCTTGAAGGCAATGTGATGTAGTATAAAAGTTCTGAAGTAAGACTTAAGAGACTGGGTTCTTGTCATCTCATCTGAGCCACAGTATTCAATGTGTAAAATAAGGGTAATAATAACCTTACATGGTCAAAGCATTTTGAGGTTCAAATTGCATGATAAATACATGAGCACTATAAATGATAAAGATCTAAGTCAGTGTGAACTAGAATTATCATAGGTATTTTTTTCTTTTTAACCCAGGTCATATAGTTGGTGGGAATGATTTGGTTTATTTAAATTTGATAATAAAATTTTGATACTGGGTTTTAGGTTGGAGCTATTGTTGAAACAAGGACATCTGATGGATCCTTTCAGGAGGCTATTATCAGCAAGTTGACAGATGCTAGTTGGTACACTGTGGGTAAGTAGTTAATTTAACACGTAGAATTTAATTTGGGATTGCATATACCTGTATTTTGTAAATACACTGAATTATGTTGAGAAATATGTATTTTTTGTCAGTTTACTTGATATAGTTGTTAAAATTTTAATGACACCTGCTGGCAACAAAGATAATTACCTCTTTGGTCACTTGGTACTCTTTCATCCAAGAATGTACTTCTTTTTTAGGCTACCTAGATTATTTCTTTTTTTTTTTTTCTTTTTTTTTTGTTTTGTTTTGTTTTAATTTATTTATTTTTTCAGTGTAACAGTATTCATTGTTTTTGCACAACACCCAGTGCTCCATGCAATACGTGCCCTCCCTATTACCCACCACCTGTTCCCCCAACCTCCCTCCCCCAACCCTTCAAAACCCTCAGGTTGTTTTTCAGAGTCCATAGTCTCTTATGGTTCGCCTCCCCTTCCAATTTTTTTTTTTTTAATAAACATATAATGTATTTTTATCCCCAGGGGTACAGGTCTGTGAATCGCCAGGTTTACACACTTCACAGCACCCACGATAGCAAATACCCTCCCCAATGTCCATAACACCCTCCCCCTCTCCCAACCCCACCTCCCCCCAGCAACCCCCAGTTTGTTTTGTAGATTATTTCTTTTTAAGAAAGTTAAGTTATATGGTTATTTTCTTCCATTAGAAAGTTGATACAAGTTAGTATTAAACTAATCAGACTTTTTTACTTTTCCTGTAATTACAGTCAAGATTGTACAGTTGCAGTCTTTTATTGTATTGCTGCCTGTTTTAAATAAGGGTACTACAGATGTTACCACGGAATTTAAAGCCTAAAAAAATTCTAATCAGAGTAGATTCAAGTCTAGATGATCATAGATTAATTTTTGATTTTTTGATCCAGTCAGGTCTCCGTACACCTTTCAGGAAAGATACATGTGCTACTAATGAGAATGCATACTTAACATTCCATGCATAAGCTTATACTGGCTATAAAAAACTTTATTGCCGTGAGTAGCAACAAGTGTCTTAATACATGTAAACTAAAACCTAAATGTAGTAGTTACATAGTTGCTGTCATTATGTTGATAAAAATAACAATGATTAACATTTCCAAATCTCTTCTCAGTACATTGAAACTACACAGTCCTGTGGATAATAATCCAGTCCTTTGTTTTACACTGAACATCTATACCATTGTTTGGTTTTTACATTTATGTCCTGGTATAAGTGATGTAATTATGGTGTGGTTTCCTTAAAGAAGGAAAATAAGTGATCCTATAGGTTTACTTTTAGTTTACTTGAATTGTTGCTTTGGGTAAAAGTCATTCATCTTCAGGTGATGCTCAAAGCTGTGAAGTACATGCTTTGGTTAAAAATTGTTCTTCCTAGATCTTAACTCTGCAGTTTTTATTAGCAGTAACAATTTGTTTTATGTAACTACTATTTCCTAACCATTTTTGTTCTTCTTGAACCTCCTGGAAATTGATGTTGGTTCACAACAGTGCTGGTATTCTGAACTACTTATTTTTAGGTAGCTTAATTGTGGCTGTTGATAGTTGTTAGAGATTTAAAACCAAGTTTAATCTTAACTCTTAGAGATCAAGTAAATACAATTTTACTGTATTAAACCAGTGGTAAAAATTACAGGTATTCATGTATGCAAAATTATGCAAGATTATATGATGTGTATTCAAATACTAATATTGCATCCTATTTGGTACTTAATATCGAGGCTTCATTGACAGTAGTTGTGAAGTTTTACTGATATAATGCTTATGCTTCTGCAGAAGTGATACTTTTCAGGTTTTCACATTTTGGGCTTCTGCACTCCAGAATAACAGATCTTTATCCTCTTATGAATGGCATTTTAGCATTTCTAAAAGCTAGTTGCTAGTGAGCATTCTCTGTGGTGATTTTCTATGATGGGTAATTACAGAAGAAATTGTATAATTCTTGTTCTGAAAGAGCTTAGAATCTTAATTGCATGTAATTCGTGTATCAAGCATTTGTGTACGTAAGAATCACTTGGTGCTTGTTTTAAAAAATGAGGATTTGAGGACTTCAGATCTCTTCAATTTACTAGGTCCTGGGATGGCAACCCAAGAATCTTTCTTTTTCTAATTACATTGGGTGAACTTAATGCAGGTAGTACGCATTTAGTTACAGTCAATACTTGGAGAAACAGACACTTATTCAGGAGAAAAATTCAAAATATTTAAGTGTTTTTGCATCTGCATAATGACAGCAAGTGACCTAAAAAATTTAAGATGTTAAAAAGCATTGTTCACTTAAGTATGTTTAATAAAACACCCTGCCATAAAGAATATTTAGGTCCTGAAGGATGTAGCCCATATAAAGAATGATTAAGAGCATAATGAGCCTAAAAGATGGCAAAATAAAATGTGTCCTCTCTCACAGATCCTGAGTGTTCTATATTTTTCTTTAATTGAGTGACTACTACCTTGTGGGTTTAATTCCTTTTTTCTGAAATTTTTCTTGTTTTCTACTTCCTGGTGAGGTATTATCTAAGTAGAATCAGAAAGTTACACAAAGTATTATGATTTCCGTATCATTTTTTAATTTGAAGTGACCTCAAAATTTGACTATTAGAAGCAAAAGAAAAGAGGATACCATGCTACCAGTTTGGATCAAATAAGAGTTGTGATCATTGGTGATCAAAAATTATCTGATGAGTCTGATAATAACTTACATACTTAGGTATTTTTTCTTTGATAGTTGAATAGCCAGGTTTTAATTGGCTAATATAACCTAATTTTTAAAAAAACCTAATAACACCTTTCCCTCTAATATTGAATAATAAATAGCTCCAGCTTATGGATTTTTTTTTGTTTCTTTGAGCCTCAGAAATAGTTCCTCTTCCTATCATAAAACAGTGTTTCCTAGCATAATTTATTCACTTGGCAGTTCTTCTCTTTGCCTGAAAGATAAGATATGTGTAATGTATGGAAATGTGTTACCTGTCTAGTCATTCAAAAGGTATCAAAATTAGGATTTGGAATTTGTATCTTCACTTGAATGTTGCCATGAACTCTTGGTAAATACAGTTGTCAATAGGACATTCTAAAACTATTCTTCTTTTGCCTTTTTGGAATGTAAAAATAACACAGTGTACTTGAAAAATAGGAAAATGTAAAGGACAGAATTGTTATTTTAGTAATTTACATATAAAATGCATATACACATATATGTAATGTATCAAATTTTACACTAAAATCTATTTGATAATGGGGCACCTCAGTGGGTCATTCGGTTAAGTATCTAACTCTTGGTTTCAGCTCGGGTCAGAATCTCGGGGTCCTGAAATTTAGTTCCGTGTTGGTCTCTGCACTCAGCATGGAGTCTGCTTGAGATTCTCTCTCTACCTCCCCCTTCATGCTGTTGCATGCGCTCTCTCTCTCTAAAATTGAAAAAATAAAAATCTATTTGATTATTTATATATTTTTGTGACAAATGCTTTTTAAGACTCAGGATTTTTTTCTGTCTTGTGATTACTGTTTTGCATGTTAGTTGGATCAGATCTCATGGAAGTTCTAGTTAATGGAGTAGAGGAGGTTTAGATTAAACTGGTGAATGGACTGATTTTTGTAGCATGTGCTTCTGGTTTATAAGGCTTTTTAATTTACTTAGAACCTCTTAACGACTAGTTTTTTTATTACCAACATCGTCCACGAATGTTTTCAAAAACCGGTGGTTATTCCACTGACTAGAAAATCATTAAGAAAAAAAGTACTAAGCCAAAAGAAGCCTATGCATTCCTGTGATACACTTTAACCTATTGTTTAAATAGCCTTCCATAAGAATTGGCATTCCCATGATACTTTGTCAATTTCATTATACATTTGAGTGCTAATTTCTTAAGTTTCTTGATTTCTGAAGTTTTTGATCTTGGCTGCAGAGGGACTTCTGTATCACAGATAATTTTATGTAACAGAACTATTGGTTATACCTAAGGTATGTAATTTTAAAGTTTTCCCATTATGTGAAATATTAATTAATATGTAAATGTAGATATAAAATATTTTACTAATTGTAACTGCTATACACAGATATAATAATATTTTCTTTTTGTAAAGTCAGAATTCTTGACTTTTTTTCCTGTGTTCATTTTATGCCCCTGCTTCATGCCTATTTTGATCTGCCTTAACAAAACTGTAGCTTTCAGATTCTCAGTTTCTTTATAAAAGCAAGATAGTGATTCCTACCTTGCAGAGGCTGTTGTGAGGATTAATACATGATAGAAGCTTAATAAGTGATAACTAATTATATCTTTAGAGAGATAAAGTTAATTTACTGTTGTTATCTTACTATCCTCCAGCATCTAACAGTGAATGTGATCACGGGTAGAGCTTTTGTATTTAGTAGATAGATCCCTGTTGCTTCTGTTTCTATTAACAGTTTAGAGTTAGGGTTTGTGTATTTGTTTGCATAGGCATTGTTTTGTCTAGTATGAGCAACATTTTTTTTTTTTTAAAGATTTTATTTATTTATTTGACAGAGAGAGAGATCACAAGTAGGCAGAGAGGCAGGCAGAGAGAGAGGAGGAAGCAGGCTCCCTGCGGAGCAGAGAGCCCAATGCGGGGCTCGATCCCAGGACCCTGAGATCATGACCTGAGCCCAAGGCAGCGGCTTAATCCACTGAGCCACCCAGGCGCCCCTGAGCAACATTATTGAGAGAGACTTAGCTTGAAATTATGTTTCAGTATTTACAGCAATACAGTAATAGAGGTATCACTTTTTTTTTTTTTTTTTTTTTAAGATTTTATTTATTTATTTGACAGAGAGAGATCACAAGTAGATAGAGAGGCAGGCAGAGAGAGAGAGAGGGAAGCAGGCTCCCTGCTGAGCAGAGAGCCCGATGCGGGACTCGATCCCAGGACCCTGAGATCATGACCTGAGCCGAAGGCAGCGGCTTAACCCACTGAGCCACCCAGGCGCCCCGAGGTATCACTTTTTAAAAAATTATATATTTATTTGAGAGAGAGCACATGAGTGGCTGGAAGGGGCAGAGGGAGAGGGAGATGCAGACTCCCCACTGAGCAGGGAGCACAACCTTGGGCAATCCTAGGACTCCGAGATCATGACCTGAGCTGAAGGCAGACACCTAACTGATTGAGCTACCCAGGCGCTCCCAGAGATACTGCATTTATACTCCTTTGCACTCAGCAGTCCATTCAGATGCCAGTTTTGACGAATATAAAATATTTCATAGAATTACTAAATCCTTATAGTCTGAATTTTTTCTGTTGGCATACTTTAGTATACATCTTGAACTAAAAAGAGCTGTATTTACTGTCTACACCAGTTAATTGTTTCGCTCTTGCCAGAATGCCAGAGTCATTCCTCAGTACCTGCAAATTTGGTGTTCTTTAGATGATACTTCTAACACGAAAGTTCTAGAGGAAGTTTTTTATGGATGGAACTTCCTCATGATTTTGATAATCAGGGATGTCATGACTAATAGTTTCACTATGATGTTGACTTTTCCATCGTTCAGGAAATCTTGAATGGTTACATAGCATTTCAAACTTGTATATAGTACTTAAATACATGCCTTTGTAAAGGTGTTTTAGGAGTTAAAAATAAATTTAAACCTTTTCTCTTTGTTCTCTCAAAGTTGAAAGTATTCCTGTGTAACACTGTGAAACTGTTATTGGTACTATAATTCCCTTTAGAGAAGTTCTTTTTGTTCTTACAGTATTTCTACCCATGATAAAGTATATTGAAGTGAAATGCATTTTTTCCTTCAAAAATCTGATTTATTTCGAAGTGATTTTTTTTTTTAAAGCAAGAACTAAAGATACTGAAATTTTTCATCAGAGGGCCACCTGGGTGGCTCAGTCAGTTAAGCATCTGCTTTTGGCTCAGGTCATGATCCCAGGACCTTGGGATTAAGCCCCATGTTGGGCTCCCTGCTCAGTGAGCTTGCTTCTCCCTCTCCCTCTATTCCTGCTCTCTCTCTCTCTCTCTCAAATAAATAAAATCTTCAAAGAAATTTGGAAATTTTTCATTAGAACAATGAAACACTGAAAAACATCTTATTGCATAAATTTAATATTATTCACTGGTCTTATAGTCTTATTTTCCTTCCTCATACCTCCACTTAAAGGTGTGTGCATATGAGTGTGAATGTGTGTCTGTTGTTACCATCTTTCATATTGTAGGCATTAAGGAACTTTTAAGGTTTCATTCTTTAATATATTTAGGGATATTAATACATGAATTATTTTACGTTTGGTACAATAATTTCATGATCTTGGATTTTTAAAGGAAGAGTGGTCGATTCATTAGACTTGACACCATATGAATCATAGTTTTGTTACAAATGTTTAGAGCACTGTTAATCAAGTGTAGATTAGTAATGTGATTGTTAGAGGATGTTGTGTTTTATCCTGTCATTGTGTCTGCAGGTGGTCATTAATTTCTGCATCGTTGACAGAGTATAACACAGCTCCTTTTGTGGAATCATTATGGTTCTTTGAATATGTGCTTCAGGAACTTTTCATTTTCTCTGCATTGTCTCCTGCATGTAAGAGAATTTAAACTAGATGTCTTTAGTCTAAGAGAAGAATTGACTGAGATAGATAAATATTGAAGAAGTTCAGTACTCTTATATAAGTTCTTAGCATGAAAAAAATAAGTTTATGATTAAATATTAAAGTAATGTAGAATTTCCCTTTATTAATACTAACTTACTCTGTTAGAATGGAAAAACCTCTAGAATTGTATTGGAATTAAATCTTAACGTAATTATTTTTGTCTATATATGCCTTCCTATGTATATGTTATTTTCATAAGATATACACATATTAATTGATATTTGTATTATAAGTATCTGAGGTAGGGATCTCATCTTTTTTATATTTTATTTCTTCATAATGCTGGGCAATCAATCCCTTACCTTGAGAGGGTATTGCAAGCATCAGACCTACCTTTAAACACTTTAAGAATAAGGAAATTTTTTTTTCTGAGAGCATTTTTTAAAAATGAACTTTGTATATGTTATATGTTAAAATAAGAGTGCGTTTCTGAAAAATTAAACCTATAAAAATAATATAGCTAGTTATATGGAGAATTAAAGTGTTAAAATGTTAAATTCCTTACCCCCATTCCCCTGAAATGTTTAAACATAGTTTCCACGTAGTATGATTTTTTAAAAATGTAGTAAAAACTTCTGAGGAAGCTTCTGTGCAATTATGACTAACATTTTGAATTTTAAAAAAATTTCATCTTTCTGATGTTTCCTTGTTTCAACTTCTATTTCTAAACTTTTTAAAAAATATTTTATTTATTGAGAGAGAGAGAGAGCAAGTGAGCAAATAGCAGAGGGAGAGGCAGACCCCCCACTGAGCAGGGAGCCCGTTATGGGGCTCTATCCCAGGACCCTGGTATCATGACCCTAGCTGAAGGCAGACACTTAATCGGCTGAGCCACCCAGGTGCCCTATTTCTAAACTTCTCGCATCCTCTTCTAGCAAAAGAAAAAAGTTGAATCTTAGGACTTTAGAATTTGGCAGCCAGTACTTCTACTATAGTAAGTTACCATGGAGGTAAAAAGAAGAGTCCAGTAATCCAAGAAACATTACCAGAAGGCATACAGTTTCTGGAAGTAAGAGGTACTTCATTGATAACTGTTGGGAACAAACCCACAATACTTTTTTTTAAACTAGGTTTTTGCTCATTTTTCTAGGATTAAAGATAATAATTCTTGCTTTGACTAGGTTGTTAATGGTTTAAGGAAGGTGGTTCTGTAGTGATAGACATTGAACAAATGAATGGAGACACCTAAGCAGTTGGGGTCAGACATTTAACCTTCATCTCTTTGACAGCTACAGAATGAAAAATGTAGTATGCACATTTTTTTTTTAATTTAAAATATTTTATTTATTTATTTGACAGAGAGAGATCACAAGTAGACTGAGAGGCAGGCAGAGAGAGAGAGAGGGAAGCAGGCTCGCTGCTGAGCAGAGAGCCCGATGCGGGGCTCGATCCCAGGACCCTGAGATCATGACCTGAGCCGAAGGCAGCGGCTTAACCCACTGAGCCACCCAGGCGCCCCGTAGTATGCACATTTTAAAAGGTTTTGAAAAATAACAAATAATGATTCTTACAAATGTTAAGCCAGGATAAATAGCAATAATAGCATTCTCTGCAGTGATATTTTTTCTCAGTGTGCATTAATTCTCTGGTATCTCTTGCTTATTTTAGTGTTTGATGATGGTGATGAGAGAACACTGAGACGCACTTCACTTTGCCTAAAAGGAGAGAGACATTTTGCTGAGAGTGAGGTAGGGTGCCATCAGTAGGCTTTTTGGGTTGAATAACTTCTGACATCAAGGCAAAATTTGATTTAATTTGTCTGTTGTTTCTTACCTAGACACTTGACCAGCTTCCCTTAACAAATCCAGAGCATTTTGGAACTCCAGTAATTGCGAAGAAGACAAACAGAGGAAGGAGGTCCTCTCTTCCTGTGTGAGTGTTTTCATATACAGTAATGTTACAGTTATTACAAATTAAACAAATGATTTTTCTAGGATGGCTAAAATTGTTCAGGTAACTTTTCCATAGTATCTTGTATCCTTACATTAGACATTTTACCTTGAGCAGATCTTGTTCTTAATTATTCCCTTTGCTTTGTCCAAGAATTATCACAACGCCTTTTTCAAAAAGGGTATTTTGTCTTGAGTTACTTTGCCAAATTCCTTAATTGATAGTTTTTTTCTATTTTAAGTGAGTAAATACATTTTTCAACCTTTTCATCTCAAAAACACTTCAAACTTAAAAATTATACATAAACTTTCGGGGCTTCTAGGTATCTCAGTCAGTTGAGCATCTGACTTTTGGTTTCAGCTCAGGTCAGGATCTCAGGTTGTGAGATGGAGCCCCATGTTGGGCTCTGCACTCAGCAGGCAGTCTGCTTGGGATTCTCTTCCTATCCGCCTTTCCTTAACCCCATTTGTGCACATTCTCTCCCCTTTTACTGTCTAAAAATAAATCTTTAAAAAAAATTACACAGTAAGCTTTCATATACTTATCATTTAGATTCACTAACTTAAAATATTTTGCAACATTTTGACTTATTCACTCTGTAGGTATATATGATTATTTTTTATTTAATGATAATATTAATTGGTCAAACCACCTTGAAGAGGGTATTGCAAGCATCAGACCTACCTTTAAACACTTGAAGTTTAAGGAAATTCTCTTACATAGTCAAAGTATGATTATCAAATTCAGATTATCAAAATTTAACATTAATCGAATGCTATTATCTAATATGTAATTCATATTTCAGATTTTGCCAGTTGGCCCAATAGTAACCTTTAGAAGCATCCCCTGAATCCAGGATCCAATCCAAGGCCGTGCATTACATTTAGTTTATATGGTTCTTTTTTTTTTTTTCTTTTAAGACTTTATTCATTTGAGAGAGAGAACAGAGCCAGAGTGAGAGAGTGAGTGAGCATGAGTAGGTGTGAGGGGCAGAGGGAGAAGCAGACTCCTCGCCGAGCAGGGAGCCAGATGTGGGATTCAGTCCCAGGACCCTGAGATGATGACTTGAGCCACAGGCAGATTAACCCTAACCCTAACCCTAGATGCTTAACCTATTGAGTCACCCAGACACCCCTGGTTTATATGGTTCTTAAATCTCTTTTCATCTGGAAAAGTTCTTCAGCACTTTCTTTCTTTTTGCCTTTTCATTACCTTGACATTTTTGAAGTGTACAGGCCAGTTTTGTAGACTTCCTCACTGTGAGTTTGTCTGCTTATTTTATTGTCTAGGTAAGTGAACTTAAACCCTCACATGTTTCTTAATGTGATCTTTTCATAACCTGTTAGGAAATTAGAGTTATATTATCTGGCACCTGGCATGCATAAAAAGTAGGAAGGACAGTCTTTTTTAAAAAAAAATGCACTGGCACAATAAGTAGTTCGTGGTGACATGTTTATACTTTTCTGTCCCAGCTGGTGGTTGGCATAAGAGCAAAGTCCAAATCCTCATTCATCTAGTGACGTGGACTCAAGAGTTACCACGGATAGCTCAGGACTAGTTTGGGACTAGGGAAGTATCTATCTCTTCAGTTTCAATAAGAATGAAGAAACTACTACTCTGGAGTAATCTACATTAGAAATTGAGTTGTAGGGGCGCCTGGGTGGCTCAGTGGGTTAAGCCTCTGCCTTCGGCTCAGGTCATGATCTCAGGGTCCTGGGATCGAGCCCCACATCGGGCTCTCTGCTCAGTGGGGAGCCTGCTTCCCCCTCTCTCTCTACTTGCCTCTCTATCTACTTCTGATCTCTCTATATATATCAAATAAATAAAATCTAAAAAAAAAAAAAAATTTGAGTTGTACATGTTAAACTCACACCACTCTGTCTCAGCAATGGCTTATGTGAAGATCCTGATAAAGTTATTCTGACTTTTAGTAATGAAGATGAAAAAGAAGAAGAAAGTAGTGAGGAGGAAGATGAAGATAAGCGACGTCTCAATGATGAATTATTAGGAAAAGTTGTAAGTGTGGTATCTACGTCTGAGAAGACTGATTGGTATCCTGCCTTGGTGAGTCAGATTTCTTTGCAGAATTAATTAACCATTTAAAATATTTCTTAAAGGGGGTGCCTGGCTGGCTCAGTCGGTAAAGCATGCACGTCTTGATCTCAGGGTTGTGAGTTCAAGCCCCACATTGGTGTGGAGCCTAGTTAAAATTTAAATAAATAAACAAACAAGCAAATGTTTGACATAGATTTTTTAAAAATATTTAAAATATTTTGAAAGTATTACATAAATTTAATTTGGACTTCATTGCAGAGTTGAGCAATCCTACTTAGGTCCCACATACTTCATTTTCTTCTCTTGTTATTTTCTTTCTTTAATTTTCTATAACCAGTTGTTTACTGGGATTTTTCAGCTCTTCTTTCAAAATGTGTCCAGTGGTCTCTTCTTATTCCTATTATCATTTTTTACTCACGTTATGGTAATTACCTGTAAGTTCCCTTAACTTGATTCCTGACCTTTTTGCTAAATTCATATTTTTCTAGAAGCAGTTTTTATAGAGAAATAGTTTTAATATACTGATTTAATGATGATAGTCCCATTCTCCAAAAAACCCCCAATAAAACATTCACTGACTGCCTTATGGATCAATTCTGCATTTTTTAATTTTTTTTGAGATTTTATTTATTTATTTGACAGAGCAAGAGAAAGAGATCACAAGGAGACAGAGCACCAGGCAGAGAGAGGGGGAAGCAGGCTCCCTGCTGAGCAGAGCCTGATGTGGGGCTCGATCCCAGGACCCTGAGATCATGACCTGAGCCGAAGGCAGAGGCTTAACCCACTGAGCCACCCAGGTGCCCCCAATTCTGCATTCTTTAGATGGATATCTAAAGATATCCTAGCTCTTAGTTTGTTTCCCATTTTCAGTGTAAGCTCTGTCCTCGGGTCCTATCTTTTTTTTTTTTTTTAAAGATTTTTAATTTATTTATTTGACAGAGAGAGATCACAAGTAGGCAGAGAGGCAGGCAGAGAGAGTGAGAGGGAAGCAGGCTCCCTGCCGAGCAGAGAGCCCGATGCGGGACTTGATCCCAGGACCCTGAGATCATGACCTGAGCTGAAGGCAGCGGCTTAAACCACTGAGCCACCCAGGCGCCCCTCGGGTCCTCTCTTAACTGCTGCATGTCAGACACTTAACTCTTCTAAACCTTTACCCTTGCCTTAAATCAAATCAATTAGTATTTACTGAAGATATGTAGTGAGTTCAGCTCTAAATTCCTTAGAAAAGAGAGAAGTACGAATTTTGTAACACACTGCCCTCAAGAATCAATTATATATAATTAGAGATTACATAGCTATTAAAGATTGTATAGTCCTTTTTCTTTTTTCCATGAAGCCTAACACAGGGCTTGAACTTATGATTCCTAAGATCAAGACTTGAGCTGATCTTAAGAGTTGGACACTTAACAGACTGAGCCATCCAGGCACCCTTCTGTCATCATCATTTTTTTTTTTTTAAGATTTATTTCTTTGCCAGGGAGAGAGAGAGAGAGAGAGTGCGCGCGCACAAGCAGGGGGAGTGGCAGATAGAGGGAGAAGCAGGCTTCCCGCTGAGCAAGGAACCTGATGTGGGACGTGATCCCAGGACTGTGGGATCACTACCTGAGCTGAAGGCAGACACTTAACCGACTGAGCCACAGAGGCATCCTCCTCTATCATCATTTTTAAAACTTAGTGCAGACAGTAGAGTAGAACAGGGTATTGGGGAAAGGAATGGTACACCTAGGTTTTGGAAATGGCAAGTCTGATGGGTTGGTAGAGAAATCTAGTCTTTGCTTCCTCAGGGAAGGGATGAGAAGAAAAGATGGGCAAGAGAATTATTTCATGAGCGGAATCAATAATACTTGGTAATACTTGTTTTCATTTTCTCCTTTTCCACTCCTCTCTTCTTAAGATTCAGCTTGAGTCCTACCTTTTCTACAGAGTCTCCCCTAACCACTCTAACATAACTGTGCCCCTTCTCTGAATTTTATTTTTTGAATTTTGCTATCACATATATCTCCAACAACAGTGTTGGCACAAAAACATGTCCCAAATTAGATCCTTTAAAGAACCCAGACCATTTTTTAGAGGTTTTTATGTGCATGTAAGTACATTATTCAGTTGCTATATATAATAGATTTACTTTACATAAGAAAAGTCTGGAAATCCTTTGAGCCTTTCAGTCACACAGGCAGATAAGTAAATGGGTTAGGATTCAGAATATTTAGGTCATAATTTGCCACGAGATTTTTTAATATTTTATTTATTTATCTGACAGAGAGAGATCACAAGTAGGCAGAGAGTCAGGCAGAGAGAGAGGGAGAAGCAGGCTCCCTGCTGAGCAGAGAGCCAGATGTGGGGCTCCATCCCAGAACCCTGGGATCATGACCTGAGCTGAAGGCAGAGGCTTAACCCACTGAGTCACCCAGGCGCCCCATGTTTTTTTTAATTCCTTATTTACTCAGCAGACTTAACTGTTTGCCAAGTGATGTAGAAAATAAAAGTAAGACACCAACCTCACTTTTGATAATTTCATAATTTAATGCAGAGAATAATTCAAGTAACTATATATATAGTAGTATATGTTCAACATTAGGACATCTTGCCTTGAGAGATGACATTTATATAAAGGAGACCCAGAACACCTTCATGAAGCTGTTGCTTTTGAACTGAGCCTTCATGGTTTTAAAGTTAGTTAAAGCTTCTCTAGAGGACTTTCTTAGAGGAAACAAGATAAGTAAAAGCAGAGAAGCAAGGAGTTTGTTAATTAAACTATTTGCTCTCGGAATCCATTTGGCTAAATATTGGGCACAAATAAGGGAATCATAGGAAATAAGACTGGGAAGATAATTTGGATCTAGGCAGAAGAGGGCCATAATTCTGCATAGTATTTTGCAGAAGAGTAACATCATTTGAGCTGCATGTTTTGGGATGTTAATGAGATAGTAGTATGTTGACCAGATTGTTGGAACGACTAGAAATGGCAGGAATCAATTTGGAGGCTTATTTAGTGGTTCACAGGTGAGGTAATTAAGCCCTGTCTGTGCCTACTCATCCTTTAAGACCGGACCTTAAGCCTTTGCTGCCATACCTTTTCCTTTCCTCAGTTGGGTTGAGTCTTCCTCCTAGGTGTTTTCATATTTCCGTACTTACCCTCCTTGGTGTTCTTTTTGTGTTTACCTCTCCATTATGCTGTTAGCTCCTTGAGGACAGACACAACTCTGTTATTAGTCTAATAACGACCAGCACCTAGCAGACAAGCATTTACTGCCATCTGATGTTAAAACAGCCGATAGGACTGTGAAGAATTTTTAATTATCTGGATATAAACCATTTAATCTGATAGCCATGAGTCCTAAGTGACTGTATAAATTTAAATGTAACTTTTTTTTTGAAGATTTTACTTATTTATTTGACAGGGAGATAGAAAGCACAAGTAGGCAGAGCGGCAGGCAGAAGCAGGGAGAGGCAGGCTCTTTGCTGACCAAGGAGCCCAATGCAGGGCTTGATCCCAGGAGCCTGGGATTATGACCTGAGCCAAAGGCAGTCACTTAACTGACAGAGCCACCCAGGTGCCCCTAAATATAAATGTAACTTAATTAAAACTAAACAAAATTAAAAATTCAGTTTCTAAGTTGCACTAGCCACCTTCAGGTGCTTAGCAGTGCACCTACAGAACATTTCCATCATTGCATAAAGTTCTGTGGATAATGCTAGGTTGTAGCAGAGGAGCTGGTGGTAGGGATGATAATGAGCAGATAAATTTCAGCAGTTTATTAGTAGACTAATTTTTTTTAAAAATTTAAGTGCTTTAAAAATTATAGAGAGATTAGCTATTTACTAACATTAAGACATTTGTTATTTTTTAAAATTAAGAAATTAGGGGCACCTGGGTGGTTCAGTGGGTTAAGCCTCTGCCTTCGGCTCAGGTTATGATCTCAGGGTCCTGGGATCGAGCCCCACATCATCAGTGGAGAGCCTGCTCCCCCCCCCCCCCCGCCTGCCTCTCTGCCTACTTGTGATCTCTCTCTGTCAAATAAATAAATAAAATTGTGAAAAAAAAAAGTTAAGAAATTAAAAAGTTCTTAGGGGATACCTGGGTGGCTTGGTCATCAAGCTTCTGCCTTCAGCTTAGGCCGTGATCCCAGGGTCCAGGGATCAAGCTGCGCGCATCAGGCTCCCTGCTCATCGGGGAGCCTGCTTCTCCCTCTCCCTCTGCTCCACCCCCTGCTGGCGTTTCCTCTCTGACTTTCTCTCTCTGTCAAATAAAAATAAATAAATAAATAAATAAGATCTTTTAAAAAAGAAAAACGTTCTTACTCAGATTTTCTTTGATTTGTTTTCATTACTAAAATTTGTAATGCTCTGGTAAGAAAGGGAACTTAGGTGTTTTTTTTAGAATCTAGGTGTTTGAACAAACAGGATTTCAAAACAGTTCTTGATTGAAGTGTATTTTTAAAACATTATAATATGTTGGAATACCTGGGTGGCTCAGACTCTTGATTTTGGCTTAGGTCATGATCTCAGGTCCTGAGATTGAGCTCCGAGTTGGGCTTTGTGCTCAGCGTGGAGTTTGCCTGAGATTCTTTCTCTCCACTGTCTTACCACCATGGCCCTCCTCCACCTCACACATACTCTCTTTCTCTCTCTCTCTAAATAAATAAAATCTTTAAAAAAAATTATATTCCGCATTTTCATCATGGATCATATGTTTTACTTTTTGGACAATAAACATGTAGCTTAGAATAAATCCTAATTTTTGGAAGTGGTGGTTACATTGTAATTTATATTGTATTAACTATTCACTGTATAATCTAATGACTGAATAAATTTAATATCTAGAAAACCAGTGTACTAAATAATTAAAAATAAATAAAATAAAAAGAAGGCAGCCTTCTTTTTTTTTATTTAAATTTTATTTATTTTTTATTTGTTTATTTACAGCATAACAGTGTTCATTGTTTTGGCATCACACCCAGTGCTCCATGCAGTACGTGCCCTCCCTATTACCCACCACCTGGTTCCTCAACCTCCCCCTCCCCCCCCCACCCCTTCAAAACCCTCTGGTTGTTTTTCAGAGTCCATAGTCTCTCATGGTTCATCTCCCCTTCCAGTTTCCCTCAACTCCCTCTCCTCTCCATCTCCCCATGTCCTCCATGTTATTTGTTATGCTCCACAAATAAGTGAAACCATATGATAATTGACTCTCTCTGCTTGACTTATTTCGCTCAGCATAATCTCTTCCAGTCCCGTCCCTGTTGCTACAAAAGTTGGGTATTCATCCTTTCTAATGGAGGCATAATACTCCATTGTGTATATGGACCACATCTTCCTTATCCATTCATCCGTTGAAGGGCATCTTGGTTCTTTCCACAGTTTGGCGACCGTGGCCATTGCTGCAATAAACATTGGGGTACAGATGGCCCTTCTTTTCACTACATCTGTATCTTTGGGGTAAATACCCAGCAGTGCAATTGCAGGGTCATAGGGAAGCTCTATTCTTAATTTCTTCAGGAATCTCCACACTGTTCTCCAAAGTGGCAGCCTTCTTTTTTAAGTAGCTCATTTATAATGGAAATTATAATGGAAATAATAAAAAATAAATAAAATAAATAAAAAGAAGGCAGCCTTCTTTTTTAAGTAGCTTATTTATAATGGAAATTACCAACAATGAAACTATTTCTTTCAAAAGGTAATTAATTTGAGATGTGAAGGGGATCCAGAATTATTGTTTTCAAAAAATTATATGTTTTTTTAGCAAGGGAAATTAGGAACCAAACTGTTCTTCTTTTATATTTCAGGTAATATCTCCCAGCTGTAATGATGACATCACAGTGAAAAAAGACCAGTGTTTAGTTCGATCATTTCTCGATTCTAAATTGTGAGTCCCTTAATAGTGTTACATTGGGAGAAAGAAAATGAAAGCACAATGATAAACTCTTCCACAGTCCAAGCTTTATTTTTAAAAGTCTGATCATTTCATGAACTGAAAAGTCATTACATAATATGGTTTACTTTTTGTAATGTAAGTTATTTTTTCTGAAAAATTTTATATAAAAACTGAACAATATGTGAGAATAATATTTAAAAAGTTTCATTAAGCATGGTATTGGTTTTCTCTTCAATTGTAAAAATTTGGTATTTTTATTATGTATACTATTTCATATGATGAACTATGAAACTTTTCATAGGATTTTCTTAGAATATTACTAAAATAATTATTTTGACTTTTTTTCTAATTAAGTCACGTTTTTAGAAACTTTAATCTCTGCTTTGTTTCCCAAAAAGGATGTAAAAAAAAATTATATGCGTGTGTGTGTGTGTGTGTGTGTGTGTGTGTCTAGAGAGAGAGATGTAATTCTCTAGAAAATTTAATATATCTTACAGTGATAAAAATATTTTAATATTACCTTCTACTAAGTCTTTTCTTTTACTAAACTGAATAGTAAATTTAAGAAATAACAAAAATCAAAATAGACATTGTAGCTTCTATAAGGAAAATATCATGCTGATAGAAGGTACTCCATACCGTGTGTAGGAAGGTTGCATAGATTAAAGTATTATAAATGTGAGGTTTCATACTGGTGTATTTTGATTATATGAATTTTAAGAATTAAGATACTAGTTTTGCGTATATTTACCTCCTGCCCTTTATTAAGGATTTGGACATATGTGGTCTTTTTAAAACATAGGCAAAATAATTTTGATTTTGAGGTTTATATTTTTCTATGTGTTAATATTATTTAAGTGATAATTTTTATTTAATAATGGTTTCCCTTCCCTTTATTCTTCTCTGTAATTAGTTATTCTATAGCAAGAAAAGATATCAAGGAAGTAGATATTCTCAGTCTACCTGAATCTGAGCTCTCTGCTAAACCAGGTAAAATAGGAATGACTCAATCCATTATTTCATGATGTGGCTTTAAATGGCAAATAGTGACTAAACCAAGACTGAATATTCTCTGGTGCCATTTTCATTGTTTAGAGGTAATATCTACTCTTATTTGATGGCTGTTTTTTTAATGTCTAGATAAAATATTTTATTTGTAATTTTTAAGTAAATTTTTCATGTTTTACCATTAATTTTTTTAACAGTATCTTCTAGAGTAATAATAAACATTAATATAACACTATGACTCAGATATATTGAAGTCTACTGTATCATTTTATAAGGGACAGCTGAATTTGAGTCCAGATCTTCTGACTCTGAATGTTATTCTATTATTCTATGTTGCTAATTCTGTAACAACTGTTTATTCTTAGGGCTACAGAAAGCAAGCATCTTCTTAAAAACTAGAATTGTTCCTGATAATTGGAAAATGGATATAAGTGAAATCCTTGAATCATCCAGTAGTGATGATGAAGATGGTCCAGCTGAAGAAAATGATGAAGAGAAGGAAAAGGAGGCCAAAAAGGAAGAAGAAGAGGTGGTAGGTGAAATTTTATGTTTGTGACATAAAGACATTTTAATACTTTAAAGTAAAAATTACTGCCTTTGTATATTTTCCTCATTTAGATGCTCTATATTATTTGTTTCTGCCTTTTTCTAGCTCAAACTGATTTGTGATTTTCTTGGATTCTAACTTAGTGGGTAAATCAGAACTAATTTTTTTTTAGCATACAAAGAATTTTCCAGGTTAAATAATCAAGTACAAACTTTCCAAACAACCATGGAGAAAAGAAATATAACTTTTAAGTATATTACATGTGTTAACTCATTTAATAATTGTTACCATGTGGAATAACTAGTACTATCCTACTTTAAAGGTGGGGAAAGTGAAGGTCACAAAGGTTAAGTAACTTTCCCAAAGTTGCACGGCTCACATGTGGAGAATAGGGATTTTAACCCAGATCTGATCTGTCTGAATTTAGAAACCTTACCTCTTTCAGATATTTTACAGTATCTCAAGAACAGTGGGGATTAAAAACCTATCCAAACTGAAAGAATATTTCATTTGACAGTTTGATAAATCATACAAAAGAGATTGTTTTTTTAAGTGCTAATGTGTTTTTTGGTAATATTATGTCATTTAGGATATATATCTATAAATGTAGGAAATTATTCATGGGCTGCCAACATCATAGCTTATATGAATATTGTTGTCTATTTATACAGCAATGTTTTGTTAAGTGGGATGAACTGGTAGTATATTTTTGGTTGTTATGAGGTAAAGAGACCTAGGGACAAAGAGAATGAGTTTACCAAAAAGAAAACCTATTTGAGCATGAAAAATATTTGCTTGGAAAACGTGGAATGCTTGTTTCTGTTTTACATATACAGTTATGAATTTATGAAATAAAATGAGTATACTTATATGTGATGAAGGGCATGTGATATTTCTTTCCTTTTACTTCCCCTGCAGTATTTGGGTTTTTGCACTCTGAAATCAGAATGGCGGTTCATACTTACAGGCTGCCTACAGAGTTGCCATAGTAACGTGCTGTTGGTTTTAAGTGAGCATGCTCGGAAAGACAGGAAGGTTTAGCAGAGGCTTGGCAGGTTGCCAATGGAGGTTTGCCAGATGCTTTGAAATGGGCTGTCTTTCTTTTCCTTTCATGTAATGTCTGATTTTTATGTGGAAGAGAATGTAAGTAGTGCTGTATAACCCTGCGGATGCTATGCCCTAAGAGGGAAAGCAAATATTTGCAAGTCAGACTGAAAAATGTTCAGACACTGTACTGATTAAGTAGAAGGGGAATCTAACCATTTTGCATTTGAAAGAAAATGCAGCATATAGGTAAGATTTTTTTTCTAAAATATATTTAGTTACCATTTTGATTGCCAAAAACGGGGTTAGATAAGAATTTTAGGTGTTGATGATGTGGCTAATAATGGTAGGGCTCATAACCAAGCGTAATTGTTTCTTGTAAAAGAGACAGAAGGAGTCTATTTTTAGAATATCAGAGGATGAAGGCTATTTTTCTGAAACATAAGATAGATTTTGAAATGAAAATGATAATGGGAGAGTTTGGCAGAATTCAGGATTTAAAGTCTAAATATTAAATGTGATTTTTGTATTTTATTTGTATTTATTTATAGATTATATGTTTTCAGGATAAAATAGGCCACATTTTCAGGGTGTGAACTGTTGCAGTCTGGTTTTGCTTTTTTTTTTTTTTTTTAAAGAATTAGCATTAGTTAGGATCTGATATTGACAAAGATTGAAAAAAGATTAGTTTATTTTTGCTAATACTTTTAATTGGTATCCCTTTTAGAATGCATTTTCTTTACTCCCCACCCCCCCAAAAGCAAACCCTGAAATCTTAAACAAAGAGAGTTAAAAGAGCTTTGTAGTAAGATTAGAAAAGATGGCTATAAAATAGTAAATAGTAAATAGTGTTCTTATTACAGCTATTAATTTCATAAAGATCACAGCGTTTTATTCAAGCTGTTAGTAAATGTTAGAAAAAAGGAATGAAGAGCAAAGGCAAGCTCTGTTACCTATTGTTTCAGGTAATAAGTAAAATTTAAAAAGGTAAGGACATTTGTAAGGGATAGTATCTTCTTAAAATGTGTTACTTAAATTATGAACCTGTTAAAATTAAGTGGAAAAGAATGCTTTTCATCTACTGAAAAATAAAAGTAAAATTACCACATTTAGGCACTGAGTTGTCTGTTAAATTATTTTCCAGATGGCCAATTTCATAGCATCTACTTTATTGAATTACTTGACAGGAACTAATTCCTCTTTTTTTCTGGCCATAGAGGTAGATTTCTTGAGTGAGATTTTGGTTGCTTTAGAAAAAAAAAAATCAGCTGCATTTCTTGCCCTTGGATTTAAGATTTAGTTGCTGAATCATTCTAATTTGTCTTGCACAGTAATTTTAAAAAATTTAATGTATTGATAAACTGAAAAGCTATTTAGTCTATATTATAACAAAGGAAAAAAAGTGGGTCTGGTATAAAATTAATTAAAGTCTGATAAGCCAGGGCCTACCTGGCTTAGTCATTACAGGCCTTTACCACATAGGTGAGGGTAAGCTGTTGTATTACATTATAGATTATATTCTTCCTGAAATGTAGTAATGCTATGCTTTTCATGAGAATTTATTGTTGCTTTATAATGATAAAAAAGCTCTTTAACATTGTGTAAGCCACCATAACAGGACTTTAGCTTGTCATTTGATGTTTGTAAATTTTATGCAGTAGAATCATACAAGTGTTAGATACTTCTGCAGTGTTAATGGATGGTGGACATTGTTTTCATGTTTAATGCTTTGAGTACCCTAAAATAGCCTAAATAAGATTTGAGATTCATGGCTTCACGTGGAGGAGCATCTTTTTTACTTAATATTATTTCGAATTCCTAAGCATTTGTAGTTCAGGATTGGAATACAAGAAATATGTTTCATACTGTTACTGGGTAGGAAAAGACCTGAGAGTTTGATAGGAAGTAGGTCCAGTCTATATTGAGGACTGTAAATTTTAGCCTGTTGGTAATTATATTGAGAAAAAAGCCCTGGAGAATATTTTTGTAGGCATTACTTAAATGTCTTTTGTTAGGAAAATTTTCTATTAGAAAAGATAACACTGATTTCCTTTTGAGCTTTGAAATTGAAAAGTCCATGTAAACGTAAGTAATTGTGTTTATTCATAAGTTATTCATTTATTCCTTATATTCACTTTGGATGAATGTGGGAGAGTTGTCTAAGGATAAAGTGAATAGGTAAAGACATTTAGGGGGATTTGACTAGTTGCTGCCCTTCTGTCCTTTTAGTTTGCTATACGTAGCTTTATGTGTTGGGCCCTTACAAAAATCTCTTCTAATTTCATATTTAGTAATGAATGTAAGAATTTAGTGCATTTTTATAAGAGATGCTCTTTTTTTTGTTGAGAAGTACGGACACCCATTTCTCCAATCTTTGAATTTTCTGGGGAATCACTATTATATCTGTTGACTAGGATTAAATTCCACTATTATAAAAATCAGAGTGCTTTTGTTTTTTTATTTATGGAAACTGGAATTTTTTCATATATGTAAATCAAGTGTTATTTGTATTTATGTTGCCTTGTAAAGGCAGTTTTTAGTGATCTTTCAAGATCACTTTGGGTAAAAACCTACAGTAAATGCTTGATAACCCAGGAAAATTAATACTAAATCAATAAAAATTGAAGAAAAATTTAAAGGTAATATTAGCATTTTAGGTATATCTAGTAACTCCAGCTGTCAATCATGTTTCTAAGCAGATTCTATAAAGTCAATTTTCAATGAATAATTGAGATTTTAACTTTCAAATATAACTTATTTGCAAAAGTCTTGAAGTTTAGCCTATTGGACAAGCAAACAAAAATGTCCTGATGTGTTTAGCAAGTCCTTACAGAATCAGTATAAGACCAACCACATTAGGTTCACTTAATCAGATTAATGAGGATTGCACATTTGTACACACAATTGTAGCTTTATTTTTATGTATTTACAAAAAGCCACATCTCAAATCAAATTATTTCATAGTTGTGGTAGCATGAAAGAGGGTTGACTGAATATAAAGCCTTAGATGTGATAGTATCCAAAGCATAGCTTGATGATTAGAATGTGTGTACCTTTTCATGTAGGGGGAAAAATGATTAGTCTTAGTCAAGTCTGATATAATACAAGAGTCCTATAATTGTTTTAGGCAGGTGTTTGTTGAACTGTTCAGCGAAATTAAAAAAGTATCTTACCACATGATGAATATATCATGCCATCTTATGTATTCCCTGAAATTTTCTGTTTCAGTGTACACAACAGGGAAGAATGATACCACTGTAAATTTTATGACTACCACCTTTTGTTGAGCCTTCAACACCATTAGTCAGTTCCCAGTTTCTATAATCAAATCACTATGTCCTCCAGCCCTGCCCCAGTCCACTCCAACTTCAGAAAGAAACTAGGAATATCCAGCTGGGAGTATGCACTACACTTCACTTGCCTGTTCTCCTTCCCTGAAGTACAGTTGGCGATATGTTGCTCTCTTCTATATGATGAGTCCCTCAGTTTATGCTCTGGATCTCATTCATTCTCTTTTTTCTTATCTTAAAGTATGAACTCTCACTTCTTTCCAGACTCTAACCTATTCTGTTGTTTCCTTCTCATCAGTTTTTAAGAACATGCTTCCGTCTCTCCCAGCCTTCTGACATCCCTTCCAGATACTGTCCTCTGTTAACCAGATTATTCAGTTATATCCAATATATTTCCCAACCTCCTGTTCACTCTTAATTCGCTGTAGTGTGTCTTGTACTCCCACCTCAGCTAAAACAACCAGTGACCTTCAACAAATTTTCTGTACTAAATCCAAAAAATTTTTGTCATGATCTCATTTGACTCCTTAGTAATATTCAGCATTGTTGACATGCCTACCTTCATCAGGCACCTGACATCGATGACATTACATTTTTTTCTAGTTTACTTCCTAACTAAATGATACAGTGACTCCAAATCTGTATGTACATCAAAGATGTCTCTTCTTAGTCCCACACTTATACTAACTGCTGACGAGGCTTATTTTGTAAGAACTCAAACTCAACATGTACAAGAACTGTTTTCATTTTCCCCCTGAAACTGGTCCTTCTCATGGTTGTCCCTAATTTATTTGAATAGAAGCGTGATCCACCAATTATCCAAACCAGATACATGGCAGTCACCTTAATCCTCCCACTCTTGCCCCTCTAAGCAATGAGACACCAAATCTTTCTTCTGCTACTTGATAGCTTTCAGGGTTACCCACTTCCCTGTTTCTACTCTCTGCCACCTTAGTCCAAGCACTATTCTCCTTTACCTGCATGACTGCAGTGGTAACCTTCCCATGTCCCTGCTGGCCTCCTCCAGTCTTTTCTCTGCACTGAACCTAAGCAGATTTTTTTAAATGAGAAATCTCAATGTGATTCTCTTGGAAAAAATTGATTTTAGGGCATAGAAGTAGTAGTATTTATTTTTGTCACCTCTTTCTAAAAGTAGTATACTGGACATTACTTAACTTCATATTTACTCAAGATGTAATTATGGTAGTTTTTTTTAATACAGTGCTGTCATGGCTTTTAGCTCTTATCCTAAATGATCAATGCCTATGAAGATTGTGAATTTTCTCTGTTTCCTTTCCTCTAAAATCTATATTGTCAACTGATAGTTTTTACATATGATAACTTCCTGGACAGTTTAGAATTCTGCTTGTTGCGCAGGGCTTTACTGGTAGTCTAGGGGGAGTAATTTTGACTAATGGATCACCAGAGTTACCAAACTTACTGTTACGGGGTTTTTTTCTTTTTTTAATTTAAGTTTTCAGTTTAAGTTTTCTTTTCTTTCTTTTTAAAAATTTTTTAAAAATTTATTTGACAGAGATAGCACAAGTAAGGGGAGAGGGAGAAGCAGGCTCCATACTGATCAGGGAGCCCAACGTGGGGCTGGATCCTAGGACTCTGGGATCATGACCTAAGCTGAAGGCAGATGCTTAACCAACTGATCCACCCAGGCACCCCTAAGTACTCTTTCTTTCTTTCCTTTTTTTTAAGATTTTATTTATTTGATAGAAAGAGACTCAGCGAGAGAAGGAATACAAGCAGGGGAGAGGGAGAGGGAGAACTTCCCGCTGAGCAGGGAGCCTGATATGGGACTCGGTCCCAGGACCCTGGGATCATGACCTGAGCCGAAGGCAGACGCTTAACAACTGAGCACCCGGGCACCTCTAAGTTTTCTTTCTAAATTTAGGTTCTCATTTGTTATATTTCACTAAGGTGTTAGGACAAAAAAAATATGTTATAGAGCATATGTCATCAGTAAGATGTGGCTTTCTTTATACCACAATTAAAATATTTAGCTTTTGTAGGAGATAGAAACAGGTAAAGATGGGTACACCAAATAATGTTCTCAGCTTAGTTTTGGAGACTTAGTGACTTTTAAAGATTGTTTACTGAATCCTCACAACAGGATTTTTTATGAGTGATGAAATGGAGGTGTAGAGACATTACAGAAGTTTTCACGGACCTTTAAAAATTTTTTCTCTTCTCTCCATTGTAAGGTCTATGAAAACAGTGGATGTCAGGTTTTTTGTTTGTTTTAGTCTTTTCCTTTTCCCACCAATATACATATCCATCAACTACCTCAGAGCTTGGCTAATATTAAATTTTCATTAAACAGTTTCTGAATAAATGAATGAGTGTGGACCATACAGTTATCCTAACATACTGCTATTTGAAACAAAGTGTTTGTAAGTGTTGTAAGGCTCCAGAAAGTTCACTTTGGAAGAAATCCCGGGATAAGTTATCTATCTTCCCTTCATAATACATGCTTTCTTTTTTCTATAGGCAATCTCATTTTCTTACATAATTTTATGAGCTTTTAAATTAATTCTTTTTGGCTTAAGCTACTTTGGGATACTTTTCTGCCACTTGCAGTAAAGGTTCTTGACTGATACTCCTCTTCCTTTGTATCTTGTCCCAATTATTTCGGGTATCTTCCGATAGGTCTTTTCCCCTCCAATCCATTCTTCACAAAGTTCCTGCTAGAAACCCTTGAATGGCCTCAGCACCAACGGGATGAAGATTGGTCTTTTACTGTAGCCCCTTATTAGTTCGGCCCTTCATAGTTAGAACTGTGCCCACTTTCAGCTCTCCCTGCCACTATTCTCCAGCAATATGTAACTTTTTTTTAACACCCCACCACCCCATATACACACCTTTAGATTTTGCTCAGAAACTGTTTGTTGAGTTTTCAGATATATTTCATTAAGTATCACTCTTCTGTTGCCCATCCCTTTAAACAGGATTAAATATAGTAGGGCAAATAAAAGGAAGGTCGAAAAAACTCAGTGATATTAAACAGCTGAGATTTAAAGAATCCAAAAAGAATCTACATAGAATCCAAGATTTCTGTATAGGAACAAAGAGCAGCTCTACTTGAGTTAAGGTTCGGTATGACCTATAAATATTCTATACATTCACCCCAGTCATAAATTATTCTAGCATTTATTGCATGGTTTTAAAAAAATCAGTATGGCTGTTTGGTATGTTCCAGACTTAAAGTTGGCTACAGTAAAAGCATGAGCAGAGCTTCTGGTGTGACTGCTTCTTTTGTGCCCGTCCCCCAGCCCAGGGGCAGCTGCCGAGTTGCCTCTTTGGTTGTGCTTCTCATGGTGCTTGGCTCTGCAGAGTACAGCTAGGTGCCCCCCATCCTCAGCCATTCTTATTTTTTCTTTTCTCAGACCCCCGTTGCATTTATATTATCATTAATGCTAGCTGTGAAACTCAGCAAACGTAATCGAAGAAAATCTCCCCAGTTTATTTTCACAGATATTGCTTTCATTCACATACTAACAGAATGTCTTAGCTAACTGCCAATCTCTGGTGATAAAATTGTGGGTAAAGTAGGCATGTCTTTAACCTTTCAAGCCCTTACAATGTGTGGAAACTTTCAAGATTATAAACATGAGTAACTTAGACTTAAAAAGAATCTCAGCATTTACTCCTCTCTCTGTTTCTCCTTCTGGAGTAGGGGATCATCTTTCCATCATCAGAGAGCAAGACTAATCCAAGCGTTGATCCTCTTCCTTGTGGATTCTTGCAGTCGCTTTCCTTTCCCTTCCAATCCATCAAGCTCATTATTGGCAGAGAGCTTTTAAAACACAAATCTAATATAATTCCTCTTCAGCTCTCTCAGATTCCAGTTCTGATCCTCTAGCATATCATTAAAAAGTGCTTTCTTAATCATAGCTTGCCTTTGCTGGCCTCCTGTTTATGCTGTTTGCTCTAGCTCCTGGGCTGTCTACTCTTCACATTTTGAGGCTTTCCCTAGTATAACCACTATCACCCCGTCTCCAGCAGAACCACTGACCCCATCCTGTATTCTTTTATGTATTTTGTGACACTTTTAATGTTGTATTACGTTGGCTTTTCGTTGCTGCATCCTCTGCTAGACTCAGAGGGTCAAAAGTAGAAGGTGTGTCTTATTTTAAACACAGTACTTTTGCATATTCTTCCCTGACTCATGGTTGCCATCAATAAATGTCTGAAGTGAATTTGAAGATACAGTTTCCAAAGTCAGAAAATTCATAATTTACTATATATAGATAGATGCACAACTACATATATAACACAAGGTAGTATATATTGATGTTAAATAAAATTATAAATTTCTTAAAATTATGATCTTGTTCATCCTTCTTCCATATCCTTAATCCTGTTCTCCATCCTGGCATTTTACTGGGTACATAATTCCTTTTCACATACTTGACTGAATGAAAGGAAGAAGGCATATCAGCAGTCTAGTGGACTTTACCTCTCATTATTACAAGCTTCTCTTACTCTAAAGCCCTTTAAGAATGGAACACCTTCTGGTTACTGACCAGGAGAGAGATACCATAGGTATGAAGGTACCACGAACAGGGCCACCTGGCTGGCTCAGTCAGTAGAGCATGCAACTCTTGATCTTGGGATAGTGAGTTTGAGCCACACGTTGGACATAGAGATTACTTAAAAAAAGAGAAATCTTTAAAAATAGAGAACTTTGCATTTAAAAATACCATGAACAGAGAGAGTACACCATAAGAGCAAACATGAGCCCCCATAAAAAAGCCATGAAGGCAGATTCTTCTAGTTGGAGGCGTTTCCTAGCATATGCAGTTTTAGTCCAAGGTGACTAATAACACAGCTGTTTGCAAAAAAAAAAAAAAAAAAAGATTGTGAAGAATTAGTTATTGTAAGAAATTAAGCAGTTTTAATTTTTGCAATGACCATCAGGTAAATTTTAAAAGGTGTTCCTATCATCTTTTTTCTTGTGGAAAATTCTTCTCAAGCAGGTATTTATTTATAAGCAGAATTCCTTATTCATTTAAGTCTTGTTTTTACATCTGGTAATTGCACCTGAACTCAGAAATTTATGGCCGTAATTTCTCATTGAACTTAATACATTCTTGGACATCTACTTTTATTTTTAAAGGTTTATTTATTTATTGGAGAGCATAAGCGCACAAGTGTGCGGGGTCTGGGGTGGGGTTGCAGGAGTGGATCTTAGGGAGACTCCCCACTGAGTGCAGAACCCGAAATGGCGCTTGATCCCAGGACCCTGAGATCATGACCTGAGCCTAAATCAAGAGTTGGATGCTTAGCCAACTGAGCCACCCAGGTTCCCCAGACATCCATTAACTTTAAGATCAAATATATTTAAAACACCAATTTTTATCTATAAAACTTAGTAAGAATTTATGAAATGTACAACCTTAATACCTAATTTGCAGTTGATGGTTTTTTTTTTTTTTAACTTGTTTTGGAAAAAATTTTTATTTCAAGTCAGTGCCTTTTGAAAAAAATACTTTTTTATGTATATTGGATACAGTGGCTTTATTTGAATTCTGCAAGATCATAACTACTGGAAATGAGGTATTGGTCTGAGGGGAAGCTATTGTGATTATGAGGGAGAAGCAAAGCATAGGAGTGGTCTGGCATAAGGTGTCTCCCCCGCCCCATAACAGAAGTCTTTAAAAATAATATTTGAAATAATATTTGAAATGGTTCTTGGGCTAGTGGATTTTTTTTTCTTTTTTGAGTTAACTCATTGGTCGTTGTTCTAATTACCTTGCAAAAGCAAGACTTTTTAAATTCACAAGGGGAAAAAATTGCCATCTTTTGATTGGAACATTTAGTGATGACCCCTCTTGACTCCATATTACTAATTTGTGAGGCTTAGAACTTTGACTTAGTTTCTTTGTATTTGTTAAAACTCAGAGTACTCCGGTGCTGTAAATCATTCTGAATGAATGTACTAAAAGATTTTACTCTCTTTCCCTTGATTGCCTCATGGTTTTTTAAATTATATATTTTAATCAACTGCATGTTCATTGACTCTGACTGCTGTATTTTAGCAATTAAAATTCTTAATACATAATTTTAAAGGACCTGTTGCCCTCTGGACGGTGAATACTCTATTGGCTGATAGTTAATTTTGCTTTGATTATGGCTTTGAAAGACAAAAATCTAAATTCTTCTTTTGGAACACAGAAAAGCAGTACTCTGAAATTAAATTATGATAATATATGTGGACAAAAGATATTGTTTTGTTTCTCCTTCTCCATAGTACTGTTAAATTTTAAGTAAGAATTTTCCCAAGTATTCGTTTATAAGTAGTCAATCAGGTAAGGGAATATTTTATTGAAACCCATAGTCTGTTTGTTTGACTAGAGCCAAGACTTTGACATTATAAGAAGAAATTGTTAGATTTATATAATTAGTATAATTAACACTTAGATAGGTACTTGCAGAGAGAGTAGTTTTGTTTTTGTTTTGTTTTTTTACATGAGTGTTTCCATTGATTCCCCACCCCCAGGAATGAATTTGTGGTTATGAATCTAGTTTCCTTCCTTAAGAAATAATTTTCATTTTTTTTTCAGGGCTTGCAAAGTCTTTTTTACAGAGGCTGTGCAAGAAGGGCAAATGAGAAAAGCAGGCTAATGTGATACAAGAAGGGATGGTGGGGCCTGAGACAAAATGAAATTATATAAACATCTTTAAACCACTATGCTATCAAAACAAAAAAACCTTTGCCATGTGACTTTGTAACCTCTAGTTTATATTCATTCAACAGTAACAAATTTTAACATTTATATGTGGGGTTTGGTTTTTATTTGCTTTCATTTTATTTTATTTATTTTTCTTGATTTTTAAAAAATTTTTAATAAACATACAATGTATTAGCCCCAGGGGTACAAGTTATGTGGGTTATTTTTAAATAATAAATATGTTTGTAATTATTGTGCTTATCAATATATTTTTGTGGGCCACATGCTATTTTGATGGATTTAAAAAGAAAAAATAAACCAAATGAAGTGAAAACACTCTTACTGATTCTTGAACCTTTTCCTCATGGCTACTCTTAGTCTCTGTGTTGATATTCAAGCGTAGGGTTAGAATGGTAGATGGGTAAAGGGTAGATATTGTGTATTTTGACAGTTGTATCAACTCAGCTCTAAAAATATGACTTAACGTCTAGCATTATACAATTTGGAGGAAATTCATATTTTCCAGCTTAATAAAATTCCTCTATGTTGTGTTCATCAACAACAACAACAACAAATTAATCTCACCCTATTCATTGTTCTTTGTATTTATATACTTTACTTTTACAGCCTGAGGAAGAACTCGATCCTGAAGAGAGGGACAACTTCCTCCAACAGCTTTATAAGTTTATGGAAGACAGAGGTATTTCATGCTCGTTATTTAAAAGTAGTCATTTCTTTTACAGTTTAACATTCTAGGTTTGTTTTTTTTTTAACATTCTAGGTTTATGCATTATTTTTATTAGAGTCATAGGTCTATGGATTATATGGATTTGGATTTTAAGTAAAGCCTTAAGAATCAGAGTTGAAGAGGGCACCTGGGTGGCTCAGTGGGTTAAGCCTCTGCCTTGGGCTCAGGTCATGATCTCAGGGATCGAGTTCTGCATTGGGCTCTTTGCTCAGCAGAGAGCCTGCTTCCTCCCTCTCTCTCTCTCTCTGCCTACTTGTGATCTCTCTCTGTCAAATGAATAAATAAAATCTTTAAAAAAAAAAAAACAGAGTTGAAGATAAATATTTGGAATAAAAACTACTATTAATACTTATTTTGAACAGAAATATATATGAAAGTTGTATAGGTATAATTATACTTAGTCTACTTGAGACTTAGAAAACCAAAAATTGTTATAATAATATTGCAGTAAAGGAAAGGGAACAATAGTAATATTAATCTACACACCCATTTAGTTATTGGTGAGGTCTTTGCAGCAAGTAAAATAGCCTGATCCTGGATCTCAACAAATGAAACAAAATAGGAGATCAGTTCCTATCTAAATATAATAGGATTTCTTCTCTTCTTTCCCTTTTTTTTTTTTTTTTTTAAAGATTTTATTCATTTATTAGACAGTGAGAGAGAAGGAGCAGGGAGAGTGGCAGAGGGAGAGGGAGAAGCAGACTCTTTGCTGAGCAGGGAGCCCAACTTGGGGTTCAATCCCACAACCCTGGGGTCATGACCTGAGCCAAAGGCAGACACTTAACCAACAGAGCCACCCAGGTGCTCCAAGAATAGGATTTCTAATAGTTAAAAGAAATATAGCCTTTATAAATTATTCTACTTTTTGACTTTACATAAGCCCTGGAAAATCCTCTAATAAATTAGTCCTAGGAATTCTGTGACTTTGAGAAATCATCCTTCAGATTACTACTAACAGTCTTAAAGTTTGTGTTCAAGCAGTGAAAATGGATGCATGCCCTCTATTGTACCCTTTCCGTTGTGTATGTTCTTGCCCAGACTTCTTGAACCAGCAGCATTGTTGGCTGTGCCTTGTAGTTGAAGGATTTAGTTCTACCTAATTCAGAGACAGGTGATTTTATTAGTTGTGAGAGATGTGATTTTAGTAATCATAGAGGTAAATCTAAAGACTATCACAATGCAGAATAAAGAATATAGAGAATATTTTGTAGGTCTTAAATAATTTAGAGTTCTTTAAATATATGCTTCTGATTAATAAAATTTGGGAAATTAGAAGTTGGAAAGCTTAGATTGATAGCCTTGTAATAGCATTTTCCCTTTGAATAAAAATTTTATTTCTGCCTTCATGTTAAAAAGGTACTCCAATCAACAAACCACCTGTTTTGGGCTATAAAGATCTCAATCTCTTCAAACTCTTTAGACTGGTTTATCATCAAGGCGGATGTGATAATGTAAGTAAGGATGTAATGAAAAGTTAAATTATCTAATGTTGCACTGTTACATGCACTGTAGGTAATAAGCACATTTTCTTAATGAACCTAGAATATTAGTGTAAAGATTATTTCCCTTTGTAAATGTTAACAAATAAAAACTTAATTTTCCAGATTGATAGTGGTGCTGTATGGAAGCAAATTTATATGGACCTTGGCATTCCTATTTTGAATTCAGCTGCTTCCTACAATGTAAAAACTGCTTATAGAAAGTAAGTAGTATAGTTTATTCCTCAAAGAATACATATTACAGGAATATTTTCCATTTAATTTGTTGACAGTTAAACAACATATCAGAGAACATTGAAGTTAGAGAAAGTATATAAAAAGGTTTAGGTTAATAGATACATGTGACTGAATGTTATTTCATTGAACCAGGTCTGCTTTACTCCATTTTCTATATTGTCCTGATTTCCTTTTCAAAGTGAAGGATGATGCAGCAGTGTTAATAATCTGAAATGGTGATACATGTTATAGAGCTATATCGCTTATGGTGAAATAGCCTTCATATCAAAACTATGATAGCTATATGTTCAGTTATCACAGGTGCAGATTTTTCGGGAGGAAATTTTATGATCAGTATTTCTGTTGATAACCTGTATAAAACACTGAGAAATTAGTCACATAGGAAAAGTACTTAAAAAAAAAAAAAGTCTTGAGTTTTACTTTTAAAAATCTGTGTGTGTGTAATAATATAGTATTCAAATTAAATGTAAAGACTAAGATTTCCTAAAATGAAATATCGTTTCTTTAGGTATCTCTATGGTTTTGAGGAATACTGCCGTTCTGCAAATATTCAGTTCAGAACTGTTCACCATCATGAACCAAAAGTAAAAGAGGAAAAAAAAGACTTAGAAGAATCAATGGAAGAGGCTCTAAAACTAGATCAAGAAATGCCTTTAGTAGAAGTGAAGAGTGAACCTGAGGAAAATATTGATTCAAACAGTGAAAGTGAAAGAGAAGAAATAGAATTAAAATCTCCAAGAGTAAGTAGTTAACATTAATTTTACCTGCTTTTTTTTTTTTTTTTTAAGATTTTATTTATTTATTTGACAGACAGAGATCACAAGTAGGCAGAGAGGCAGGCAGAAAGAGAGGAGGAAGCAGGCTCCCTGCTGAGCAGAGAGCCTGATGCAGGGATTGATCCCAGGACACTGGGATCATGATCTGAGCCAAAGGCAGAGGCTTTAACCCACTGAGCCATCTAGGCGCCCCAGTTTTACCTGCTTTGTATTAAACATTACTTATATTTTTTTATTTTGGACATTTTCAGATATACACAAAAAATGGTCCAATTAACCTGTTTATTTTTCAGTATTGAGTCGTGCTTTAGGCAGACTAGTGTGGCTATTTTTTTTCTAAATATAGCTCATATTATTTCTTCTAGCTGAGAAAACCATTCCTCCTATTGTTTTCTGTTTATGTCTGTTGAAGTCATTCTCATCTGGGGTCAGTCTCACATAGGTACTTCCTTCAAGTCTTGCTAAAAAGTCACCTCACTGATGCTTATCCTGGTAATGTTATCTAAACTTGTAACCTACCACCTCTCTTTGGTATTTGCAATCCCTCTAATGTTGCTCTTTTTATCTGTAACTTACTTTATATTCTCTTTTTTATATTTGTTTCTTCTACCCTGGTCTGCACTAGAATCATAATCCATGAAGGCAGGGATTAGTGTTTATTCTGTTCATTGACGGGTCCCAGGCATTGCGATAGTGCTTGATCTATAAGGAAGGCCTACTAAATAGTTGTGGAGTGCATGAATCTCCTCCTTGTAATACTTGTGCCTCCAGCTGGGTGGGGAACTTTTCTTTCTCTGTTACCTGCAGCGCATTGCACATACATTTCTTTTTCTTTCTTTCTTTTTTTTTTTTTTTAATTTCTTTTCAGCATAACAGTATTCATTGTTTTTGCACCATACCCAGTGCTCCATGCAACACATGCCCTCCCTAATACCCACCACCTTGTTCCCCCAACCTCCCACCCCCCACCCCTTCAAGACCCTCAGGTGGTTTTTCAGAGTCCATAGTCTCTCATGGTTCACCTCCCCTTCCAGTTTCCCTCAACTCCCTTCTCCTCTCCATCTCCCCTTGTCCTCCATGTTATTTGTTATGCTCCACAAATAAGTGAGACCATATGATACTTGACTCTCTCTGCTTGACTTCGGAAAAATTTATCACACTGTCAAAGGGGTTCAGTTACTGTTACATCTTATTTTTGAGTGAAATCATATTTAGTGAAAGAAAAGATGAAATTCCTCTTTTTGGTGCTTAGAAACCATTTTTTCAAACTGTCCATTTTAACCCTTATCTAGTAAGTAGAATCTTCTAGTGAATTTAATGAAACATTCAAATGGTTTGTTTCATTTCTTTTTTATTTTTAATTTAAAAGTTTGTGGTAAATATACATAATATGCATCATCGATTTTTAAATGTACAGTTCAGTGGCATTAACTACGCTCATATGTTGTGCACTCATCACCACTGTCTATTTCTAGTACCTTTTTCGTCTTGCAAAACTGAAACTGGACATTAAACAGTAACCTCCCATCCCAGCTTGTGGCAACCACCATTCTACTTTCCGTCTCTATGAACTTGATGACTCTAGGTACCTCAGATATGTGGAATCTTACTGTTTCATCTTTTTTTTTTTTTTAAAGATTTATTTATTTGACAGACAGAGATTACAAGTAGGCAGAGAGGCAGGCAGAGAGAGAGAGGCGGAAGCAGGCTCCCTGCTGAGCAGAGAGCCCGATGCGGGGCTCAATCCCAGAACCCTGGGATCATGACCTGAGCCGAAGGCAGAGGCTTTAACCCACTGAGCCACCCAGGGGCCCCTCTTTTTTTTTTTTTTTTTTTTAAGATTTTATTTATTTACTTGAGAGAGAAAGATCACAAGTAGGCAAAGAGGCAGGCTGGGAGAGACAGGGAAGCAGGCTCCCTGTTGAGCAGAGAGCCTGATTCGGGGTTCGATCCCAGGACCCTGTGATCATTGACCTGAGCCGAAGACAGAGGCTTAACCTACTGAGCCACCAAGGCGCCCCTGTTTCATCCTTTTTTGACTGGCTTATTTCACTCAGTATGTCTTCCAGGTTCAATTCGTGTATGTGTCATAATCCTTCCTTTTTAAGACTGAATAATATCCTCCATTACATGTATTTGGACATAGCTTCTTGTTATTAAAGATGTTCCTCATCTTACAAAAAATACCTGCAGAGTACTACATAATATGGATGTACTGTAAATTTACCTTCCTTAAGATTTTCTCCTAAATTTTTTACGATTACAAAAAGTGCTACAAAAAATACCCTTGTAAAAATTCCTCCTCATTTGTCTGAGTATAAAGGGCAGAATCCCAAGAATGGGATTTCTGGGATGCCTGGCTGCCTGAGTCAGAAGAGAATGCGACTCTTGATCTTGGGGTTGTGAGTTCAATCCCCACGTTATAAAATTACTTAAATAAATAAATAAACTTAAAAAATAAAATAAAAGTGGGATTTCTGGGACAAAGGTATATAGGCCTAAAGTCTGATCGATAGCAGTTGTTTTCATTCATTTGCCTACAAGTATTTAAGGAACAGCTGCTCTGTGCATAGGATATAGAAGTGAAGAAGACAGAGTCTCTGCCTTCATGGGACTTATATTCTAGTTCTTTGTGATGAGAAAAACACATGTTTCTTCTAACTTTGAAGTTTAAATAGCACATAGGAACAAGGGAAAGCATTTGTTTTACTGAGATATTAATTGTAATGTAGTCTAGTGCTCCTTAAGTTGTTGGCCCCTTTTATGTCCTCGCTTTATTCCAGATAGAGGGGAACTCTGTCAGTGTGAGGAAGTGAACTTGAGGGAGAATTTAGGAGAGAATGAAATGGCTTACCAGTTTCATGGTCAGTTGAGCATGTAGGAGGCTAGATGAAAGCTTCTTGGGGGAAGAATAAGTTACTGCCGGCCCAGTGAGCTCTCCAGACACTCATTCAAAGAAATCAGCTCACTTGTTGGTCATTGATGCAATTTAGTCTTTCCATTTTAAAAATCTATTTTATTTTTATTTTCTTTAGAGAAAGAGAGCAAGAGAACGGGGGTTGAGGAGTGAGCAGAGGGAAAGGGAGAGAGAATCTCAAGCAGGCTCCATACCCAGTGCAGAGTCTGATGCAGGGGCTGATTCACAGCCCTGAGGTCATGACCTGAGCCAAAATCAAGGGTTGGACACCCAACCGACTGAGTCATCCCGGTGCCTCAATTCAGTTTCTTTAAAATGTAGTCACACAGAAAGTGGTAATGTAAATTTTATTTTAAAAATGGAAAATTAGAGATCACAGAGCTTTTGAAGAGTCCATAATTTAGGGGGCTGGTTTATTATTTTTTAAATTATTGTTAACTTGTGTCATTGATATTTAGTTAATTATTTTAGAACTTTTACTATAGTCAAGAAATACTAAAAAATGTTATAAAATAATGTCAAGTGAAATAAACCTACAAGGATAAATAAATACATGTGGAATCTAAAAACAAATGAACAAACAGAAACAGACTCATGAATACAGAGGGATTACACACTAAGAGTTATCAAATAAATCACAGGGATGAAAAGTATAGCATAGGAAATATAGTCAGTAATATTGTGATGACTGGTGACAGATGGTAACCACACTTATGGTAAGCACTGCATAATGTATATAATCGTCAAATCACTGTGTTGTACACCTGAAATTTATATCACATTGTATGTCCACTATACTTCTATTTAAAAAAATCATTATAGTCAAGAAATAATAAAACTGAGATAAAATAATGTGGACAAAGGAGGAAATTTTTGTTTTTTCTGTAGTATGTATCCAAGGATCATAGACATGGACATAATTAAGTAATTTACATGGGTTGAAAGGAAAAGTACACAAGGGTTGATGGATTGTCATTGTCATGTCTCAAGCCAGAGAGACGACTACTCATTGCTGTGAAGGTTTAAGAAAAAGAAGCATTTTCTGCTTTCTCCCCCTTTGTTTGTCGTGATAGCTATTTTAAAGCTTTTACCCCTTCTACTAGGGACGAAGGAGAATAGCTCGAGATGCACATTCTATTAAAAAAGAAATTGAAGAAGAGAAAACAGAAGATAAATTAAAAGACAATGATACAGAAAATAAGGATGTAGTCGATGACTATGAAACTGCAGAGAAAAAAGAAAATGAACTACTACTGGGGAGAAAAAACACACCAAAGCAAAAGGAGAAGAAAATTAAAAAGCAGGAGGATTCTGATAAAGACTCAGATGAAGAGGAAGAGAAAAGCCAAGAGAGGTACATTATCTTATATTTGTTCTCCAGAAGCACCTGTCTGGGGTACAGCAGCGCTGTGTTCCTGCTTAGAGATTCAGGTTTGAGGGAATGTTTTCTTATTGGGACTTCCGTTCCTCTTGTCTAATGAAGGTGAGACACATTGTGAAGATGATGTGTATCGCCTTTCGGAATTGGAGAATATACTGGTCGCACCATTTTAATAGCACTTGTGCCCTAAACAGTGGCCTCAAAGAAGGCTGCGCCACCCAGTCAAAAGAAAGGTCCTGCAGTTGACAGCAGGGAAGGGAGCTGGAGAAAAATGGAGGAAGTGGACAAGAGGAAACAGCGACAGCAAAAATTCCATTTTAAAAAAGGTACAATGTGGGAAAGCTAACAAACACATGGGTGCACAGTACTAGCAGATGTTTCTGTGTGTTAGCTTGATCTAAGACATTTTTCTTTTTCAAGTTATTGTATTGAAATAAGTGGCATGCACCCCTGATTCTAGTTTGGAAAATACATTCTTGCCCCACATCACACCAATAAATTTCAGTTTTTTTAATGTCCATCCTGTTTGCTGTTGAGTGTTGGTATTTTTTTTTCCCATGTATTATACATGTATGGACTGAACTGACTTAAACCAAAGATCAGGCAGTCCAGCTAGATCAAAGTAATGTCCGACTGTGTTTAGTTGGCCATTTCTGTGTTGTCAAATGGATTTACTAATTTTTATATGCTACTAAAAAATGAATTTTAATTCAGCAACAACAGCATAACACATATTCTTGTAACATAAGCTTTTCTCCATAGCTACTTTTCAATTATTACATTATATGATGATAAATTTTCTAGAAATTTGAGTTGTTAAGCAAAATGGGGGAAAGGTAGCCTGCTGCATCCATCTAGTGGCTGACGCCCAGTTGAAAATTAACCATTGAGAAAATATTTGGAAAATTAGGAATGATTGGTGAGTGGAAGAAGTAATTTTATGAACCAGTAAAACTAGGTACAAGAGCTATCATAATTATGTGTGAAACAGATTAGTAAATAAAGTTCTGTAGTAGGATTAGGAAAACTGGGAGGAGATAATTGGAGTTGAATATAATAATGTGAGTGTAGTATTTCAAACATTTGGAAAATAAATTTAAGCAAAGGCGAACCGTTTAAAAAGTAGGGCTTTATTATAGTTTGAAGTTTTGTTAAAAAACCTCAAAATAGGTGTTATATGTATATAATACATAAAACACATAACACATGTAAATACAAAATGTATTTATAGTTGTTAATGTAAAACAGAACAGATAGAGTTTCACAGACTTGAATATGAAGAACAGTATTCCCTTTTATTAAGAATTGAATAGATAGAAAAACGTAGTCTGTATTCTCATTCTATAACAGGAATCCTAGAAACAGGAGATTTTTTTTTAAAATCTGTAGAGATTTCTTTTCTTTCTTTTTTTTTTATTTATTTGACAGAGAGACAAGTAGACAGAGGCAGGCAGAGAGAGAGAGAGGGAAGCAGGCTCGCTGCTGAGCAGAGAGCCTGATGCGGGACTCGATCCCAGGACCCTGAGATCATGACCTGAGCCGAAGGCAGAGGCTTAACCCACTGAGCCACCCAGGCTCCCCTAAATCTGTAGAGATTTCTGTTTGAAGTAGTTTCTTAGTATTTTGAAATTACATTATCAGGATATAATTTGGAAGGTGTCCTTCAACATAAAACATTCCTAGGGCAAATGGAATTGAAAAGCTTCTTCATGTCAGTTCCCCAAGTAGTCTCCAAATTAATGCCCTGTGTTTGTTACAGCACAATGCCTCCTCTGAAGCATTTAAAACTCTTACGACACTAGAAAGATCTTTGGTGCAAATCTCTTCGGAATCCTTACCAGGGTTAATACAGAATGTTTTGTTTGTAAAGATACTTCAAATATTGTTGGACCTCCCATGTCAGTCTCTTTTCTACCTGATTATTTGAAACAAAGAAAGGTTGCTGGAACAGGAGTAAAAACACATAGAAATCAATACAAGATACATAAAGCTTTGTTCTGGTGTTATCTCACAGTTTCAACAAGTGACCTAATATTCAAATATCTATTGTTTCTTTGTTAGGGTAGAATAACCTTCAAAATGTAAACTAATTTAAAAGATAGTTACTCAGGTAGATAGCCCTTGTTCATTATTCTGCTCACTAAACAGTTTTGAAGAACCATTCCAAATTGGGTAGAGTAGATTTAAGACAGTTTAGTTGCAGGAAGTTACAAGCTAGATAATTTTCACATAATAAGGTGGCACTTGAGTGTGAATCCTAAAGACTTTTTCAAAGGATATGGATCTTCTCTGTTTTATCAAAAGTAATTAATCAGACTCTACATCATCATTAACTGTGATTAGTGATTGGCCTTTAAGAAATACAGATTTACTTGTGGTACAGTGCACCTTTACATAATAAATAAATTCCTAGTAGGTAGTCCATAAAAATCTTCTCCTTCTCCTCCTTCTTCTCCTCCTCCACTGACACGTTATTAAGGTAATACTTAGGTTTTGACTATTCTACATGTTGGATTCTTTTAGCATATATTATGTTTGTTCTCCATTAAATTAGTAGCATTATCAATGTTATTAACTTGCCGCAGGGAAGAAACTGAAAGCAAATGTGACTCTGAAGGGGAGGAAGATGAGGAAGACATGGAACCCTGCCTAACAGGAACCAAAGTGAAAGTAAAATATGGTCGAGGGAAAACGCAGAAAATCTATGAAGCCAGTATTAAAAGCACTGAAACTGATGATGGAGAAGTTTTATACTTGGTACATTATTATGGATGGAATGTCAGGTAAGCAAGAAATCTGTGTTCTTACTATTTCAATTTCTTTCCATGGTTCAAAAAGATGTTTAATGTTGTGGCCTAAACCAAATGGTATATAGGTATTTATGAAGTATGCCTTTTATCTGAATTCTCCAAAACTCTCAAGATCCCCACGGCTTTACTAGCTATGTCAGTACGTCCACGCACCAGGGTCCTACCTGTAGTTGAAGAGGTTGGATTTATTCCTCATTTGCAGTGAGAGAACAGAGTATGGGATACCATAGGGCATCTCAATAAAAGGGTGTTAGATGAATTAATGAAAGTCTAGGGCACCGCCTCTGGGAACAGCAGTAGCCCAGGATTATGTGGAAACATCCTTCAGGACATGGGCAGGGAGGCAGGCTTGAAGCTCTCAGTAGTGCAGGTGGTTAGTTTATTACATTTATTCAAAATGAAGTTTGTATCAAGCATTGTAATAATTCTAAATAGGTTGATTTAATTAGATGAGGCACCTGAGTGGCTCGGGTCCTGATCCCAGGGTTCTGGGATGAAGCCCTATGTCAGGCTCCCCACTCATTGAGGAGTCTGCTTCTCCCTCTCCCTGTGCCTCTCCACCTTTTGTGCATTCTCCCTCTCTCAAATAAACAAAATCTTTAAAAAATAAAGATTAGAAAAGACTCAGATTTGAACTTGTTAGGTAATTTGGGGAGGGCTTAGGGAGTGGGCTTTGCTCTGGATTGGACATAGTCAGGAAGTGGTGATAATTCTGGTTATCTTAATAAATCTTATCTAAAAGAAGAGAAGACTAGACCAAGGTTAGTGTTGTAATTGGTAAAGAAGCAGCAAGTCATTCAAGATAAGGATGAAGATCATTTTTGTGGCTTGGACAATGTTCCTTTTTTTCCTGTATTTAGATACTAACTATTACGAAGTCATGCTTTTGTCTTGTTCCATCATGCTCATGGAGCAGACTTGTCTGATGTTGCTGTTCTGTGAAATTGTTGTTCAACAGGAGAATAACAGGACCTGACTATGAGTGCCAGATCAGCTGTGTGGCTGATAGTACTAGGCCAGTTCCTGAATGTCAGGGACTACTTTTCTTTCTCTTTTGGAAAGTCTTGTGTTTAGTATCTCTGCTTCCCCTGTCTTTGCTTGGAGCCAATGTATTGGAAGTGTATTATGTGTCAGTTCTCTCACCTCTAAATTGGGGAAGATGAAGTACATATTTTATAGAGATGTGAGAAATAGTGCTTACCACCTGTTTTAATATACAAAGTGTTTAAAACAGTGCGTGTCATGTAGTAAATGCTCAATAAATGTTGACTTTTTTTTTAAAGGCTTTTTCTTTTTTTGGCAAAGAAAGAGTGAGAGGGGGAACAGCAGAGGGAGAGGGAAAAACAGGCTCTCTAGTGAGCAGGGAGCCCAGCGTGGGGCTCCATCCCAGGATCCTGGGATCATGACCTGAGCCAACGGCATATGCTCATGTGACTGAGCCACCCAGGCGCCCCTGTTTTCTTCAGTGAGGGAGAGTTAGGTTTCTTTCATTTTGCATCATTTTAAGAGTATGGGTTTAATGAATACCATATAAAACTTTAATAAAAGTTTTCAAATCAGGGACGCCTGGGTAGCTCAGTGGGTTGGGCCTCTGCCTTTGGCTTGGTCATGGTCTCAGGGTCCTGGGATCGAGCCCCGCATCGGGCTCTCTTGCTTAGCAGGGAGGCTGCTTCCCCCTCTCTATCTGCCTGCCTCTCTGCCTGTCAAATAAATAAATAAAAATCTTAAGAAAAAAAAAGTTCTCAAACCAGCCTATGCCCTTCACACTTCTGCCAATACTAGGAACAAACTTTTAAAATTTTTTAGAAGAGTTTATTGACTTATTTTAGGGAGAGATCAAGAACATGAGCAAGGGGAGAACAGAGGGAGAGAGAATCTCAAGCAGATTCCCTCTGAGTTTGGAACCTGGTTAGGGGTGGGTTTTTTTTGTTTGTTTTTTGTTTTTTAATATTTTATTTATTTATCTGACAGAGAGGTCACAAGTAGGCAGAGAGGCAGGCAGAGAGAGAGGGAGAAACAGGCTCCCCACCGAGCAGAGAGCCCGATGTGGGACTCGATCCCAGGACCCTGAGACCATGACCTGAGCCGAAGGCAAAGGCCCAAACCACTGAGCCACCCAGGCGCCCCAGGGGTGGGCTTTGATCTCACAACTCTGAGATCATGACCTGAGCCAAAATTAAGAGTCAGACACTCAGACGACTGAGCCATCCAGGTGCCCCGAAACTTTTGTAATTAAAAAAAAAAATGTTTACTATTGAATGTTTATAGTTGACGTACAATGACATACTAGTTTCAGGCACACAACATGATTCAGCAATTCTGTGCAAAATCTTTAGTCCATCTCTGAGATTGTTCTTTTGTATGCATGTATTATTGAATACGGGGGGGGGGGTGCATTTTGTCAGCCCTGAGTCACTGCCTTTGCAGTTGTAGCACAGGATAACTTTCATTTTTCCTCTGCTTCTGTTCAGTTCCTTGCCATCTACTCTGACCCTCTGTGTGAGTCTATTCTTCTGTTCTGCTTTCTAGAATGTCCCCTACCTATCATCCTTGTGCTTATCTTTTTTTTAATGTTTTACTGCATGACTTTTCTCAACAGTTATTTTATTATCTGCTTACATTCTCCCTAGTTGGTTATCTTCTCAACTATCTACTCACACGGTTTGTGATTTTTCATTGTCCTTCTGTACTCTTAAAAGCTAGTATCATTCTGGTCTGCTTATTGAAACAGAATCACTGTAGTTCTTAGAGAATCCAGTTGGATTTCTACAACACAGTAGCATGTGCAACTGTGAGGGAAGTTCTGGTCTATAGTTGAGAAATTCTGGGATCACCCTTGGTTGGCACTATTCATGCTGGAGTACCTACATAACATACTCTGGTGACCAGGCCAGTATGGCCCGGACCCAGTGTACTCTAGATTAGATCTGTGCTTTTTGCTTGTCTGATACATCCTGTGGAATTTTGCAATTGGGCATTTACTCCTTCGTTAGCCCCAGACCAGACACATAAATAGCCCTCTTATTGCATTTACCAGACGATATTTGGTTTTACTGTCTGTCTTTCACTCCATACTGGAAGTTGCAGAGAGGAAGGACCTTCCTCCTCTTTATTATTCTTTACATATTTCCTCATACAGTGCCTGGGATGCTGGTAGGCCCTCAGTAAATGTCCAAATGAGTGAATATTTCTAAATGAGGTAAGAATACCTGGCAAAATGAAAATAATTGGGTTAATCCAGGAAGAGATAGTATTCAAACCGTAGAATAGAAGTCATGGTCCTGAGTCTACCAAAATGTGGATATTGGAACTATGTCCTTACTTTGCACGGCACTGTGGTACCTGGGTTACAAAGCATGAGGATGTTTTTCATTAACACAGTGCAGTTCAAAACAAGAACTGCCTGTAGTATTTTTTTTTTTTTTTTTTTTTTTGCTTAAATGTTCGGATTTTAGATTTTGATGGAGCCCTATGAATACCTATATGTTTACATAATGGAAGAACTGGTATTTAGTTCTACAAAGTTTAAATTCTTATTTGCCCCTGATTAGTAACTTGGACCATGTTGAAATTTAAAAGTGATGTTAATATTTTGGAAAAAGGTATAGGGGAAATGAGTTTTCAATTTGAGCTAAACAGATAGGCTTGGATAAAGGAAGTGAAATCTCTCTAAAATTTTTCAGACTTTTAGGGCAACTGGGTGCTTAGTTGGTTGGGCAACTGCCTTCGCCTCAGGTCATAATCCTGGAGTCCCAGGATTGAGTCCTGAGTTGGGCTCCCTGCTCAGCGGGAAGTCTGCTTCTCCCTCTGACCTTCCCCCCTCGTGCTCTCTCTCTCAAATAAATAAATAAATAAAATCTTTAAAAAAAATTTTTCCAGAATTTTAGAGGTGACATAGTTCAGAATAAAATTTCCCTAGAAATACTGGAGGCTATAGAGTTCTGAGAGGAAAAGAGAGTTGACAAGGACTTTATAAATAAACCTGGAACTGATCACATTACAAATGGGAATTCACCTGATTTCTCCTTGCATTATTTAAGTGAACGGCAGTGTAGCACACGCGTATTGCATTAAGCTCAGATCTGTAGGAAACAAAAATACAGTTGTGGAAAAGAAGAGCTGTTTAGTTGTGAATCTGTGTAGAGTTTGCCCACCTAGCTCTTCCTCTGACCTTGTTTACCCTAAGACATTCTCTTGCCTTCAACAGTTGGTGGCGAGTCAACAAAGCACCCAGCACAAGCTGGCACACGTTACGAGCAGGCCAGCCCCTGTGCTCTTCACGTTTCTGCCAACACTAGAACCAGACTCTTTAGTTTTCTCACTGTTGTATTATTTGGTGCATACGTTCAAATAAGGTATTATGAAGTTTTAATTTTTTTCTTTGTTTTAAGGTATGATGAATGGGTGAAGGCTGACAGGATAATCTGGCCTTTGGACAAAGGTGGACCAAAGAAAAAACAGAAGAAAAAAGCAAAAGTATGTAATATAGAGTCATATCCTTTATGATAAATATAGGTATTATTTATATATATTGTACTGCTTTTTATAAATCTTGTTTTCTCATTGTGATAATCATCTTGATTCTTTTAAGGTAGTTGTGATTTTCTCTCTTACAACCCAGAACCTAAAAGAACAAAAATGTAAACATATTATCACACTGTTTCAGGAAAGGTAAAAACCAGGGACCCCTTAGGGTTTAGGCTTCAGACTCAAATGTCTATAGGGGCTATACAGAAAAAGGGTAAAGCAGGGTTGATAGTTAAAACACATCCCTACTGGCTAGTTGTACTCACAACCACACCCTCGATTTTCAGCCTTTGCTGTAGAGATTCACCTAGTGTTTTGTCTGTTTAATGTAGATATCTTTCTGGTGCTCAGGGAGTAGTAAGGAATGAGGCGGAGAAGTGCTGAGTAGTTGTGCATCTCTCTAATGCATGGACTCTGGCTTTCACAATGTAATTGCAATGTTGCAAACTATAGACTATCATATTCATATAAATACAAACTGTGTTAGAAAACAACTTGCTTTTCACTATTCTCAGGGTGTTGTCAAAACCTTGAGTTTCATAGAATATAGTTACGAGTTTTATAGAATATAGTTACAACAGGCTTGAAGACTAAACTCAAGAGACCTATGTCAGTTTGAGTATAAAATCCTTATTTTTTGTTTGTGTTTGTTTTTGGTGGATCATTCTCTAAGCAGCTCCAACATCTCATCTATAGTTACCCTTGTTCTTCACTAGATGTGATGTGTCAGGGTTAAGGGAGCAGTATTCACCCAGTTTAACCTCTGAAAATTTCTCCTCTTTAATAAAAGTCAAAAGCAACAAAAACAAAAAGAAAACAACTTGCTTTTAATGTTTCTATAAGCACAAATTAAGAGTTGACATATAAAGTGTGTAACCTTTCTGAGTTATGGTTCTCCTTGGAGAAGTAGAATGTTTATTTTTTCTAAGGCACTGGCCCTTTTCATACATTTTGTTGTTGTTACCCAGAATAAAGAGGACAGCGAAAAGGATGAAAAGAGGGATGAGGAGAGGCAGAAGTCAAAACGAGGACGACCTCCTTTAAAATCTACACTTTCATCGAACATGCCATATGGTTTGTCTAAGACTCCAAACAGTGAAGGAAAATCAGGTACCAGAAGTGCTCGCAGCAATATGCCAGACAGCTCACCTCTGTCAAATGGAATGGAAGGTGCTCGAGTTTGAGGATCGTTGATTTAAAAAAAAATCAATAATATAAATAATAAACCTTCACTTGTGTGTGAGATTCCTAGAAAGTCATCTAAATTTTTAATCTCATATAATTTACACTACAAAATTTGACTTGAAGAAAATCTTTATTTTAGTATATCATGTTTATTTAAAATTTAGTGGTTTTATTTTAACTTGGGAATACTTTTCTTAACAGTATTGTAGGAATATTCTAATTTTTTTTTTAAAGATTTTATTTATTTATTTGACAGAGACAGAGAGAGAAGGAATACAAGGAGGGGGAGTGGGAGAGGAAGAGGGAGAAGCAGGCTTCCTGCTGAGCAGGGAGCCCAACGCGGGGCTTGATCCCAGGACTCTGGGATCATGACCTGAGCCGAAGGAAGACACTTAACGACTGAGCCACCCAGGCACCCCAGAATATTCTATTTTAAAAGAAGATGGGTTGACAAGTCATGCATCCTACTCTGTGCTGCACTGTCTTTCAGACGTGCACCAGTGTTTCTCGTAACTCAGTGCTGTTCACCTAGGATACTTTAACAAAGCTGAGACCAGAGTTTTCAAAAAGCACAAACTAATGCAATATAGGGATGAGTATAGGTAAATATGTTCTATTTTGTTTTTAACTTTACCCCCACTTTTCTTCACTTTGTGTGCTTTCCCATGTAATTTAAAGTGTTAAATAGTAGTCTTACCTAAAATTTTCCCTCCCTTGAAGAAAAAAGGTATTCTGAACTACAAGATTGCCATTTGTCCATACAGTGTGTATAAAATAGAGAAGGGTATGCTCATACCTCCTTACTGCCATCTGCTGGGAAGTTGTCATAATACACAAATGCTAGATATCACAAAGTGTAAGGTGTCCTTAGATAGCATGCTCTTGTGCAGTGTACAAACTACAAAACTATATACATAGTAGTCTTAGTCTTGCTCAACTCCTAGATGAAACTTCCTTTTTTAACATGAGAACAAATGGATTCTAAATTTTGAATATGATAAAATCACAAAACCTTATACCTTTTCACTTAAAAAAATACATTTAGGTTTGCCTTTTTGAATTTGTTTACAATATGATTACCAGGTGGGCAGAATTTTTATGTTTTATAGTTCCTTACAGCCTAATTTATTATTTTTAAAAATAATTTATTATAAAATAAACATATTTTATAGCTCCTCACAGCCCTAATTTATTTTTTAAAAAAATTCTTTAACTTAATGAGAATGATTTCTTTTGCAAGAAGGTGGGGCACCTGGGTGGCTCAGTTAGTTAAGTGTCTGCCTTCGGCTCAGGTCATGATCCCAGGGTCCTGGGACCCAGCCCTGTGTTGGGCTCTCTGCTCCGCGGGGAGCCTGCTTCTTCCTCTGTCTACTGCTCCCCCACTTGTGCTTTCTATCTCTTTTTCTCTCTCTAATAAATAAATAAAATCTTAAAAAAGTTTGCTTGCCTATACTTTTATGTCTTTTAATCAGAAGAACATTTAAATTTTCGGGAATTCAAATTGCTCATTTTGTACATCCCCTCTTCAGAATTATGTTAAATAATTCTTTCTAGGGACACAAAGTGCCCATCACATTTATTAATCAGTACCTATTAGATCTCAGATCAAACCACTTAATGAATTAACTTAATATAATTTCAGTACTAGTCCTTTGATTTTTCTTTTTCTTTTTTTTTAATTTAACATTTATTTATTTATTTTAGAGAGTCAGTACAGGGGTGAGGGGCAGAGGGAGAGAGAGAATCCTAAGCAGAATCCCTGCTGAGTGTTGAGCCTGATGTGGGGCTCAGTCTCACGACCCCTGGATCATGATCTGAGTCAAAACCAGGAGTGGCATGCTCAACCAACTAAGCCACTCAGGTTCCCCAGACCTTTGATTATTCTAAGGATTAACATAGCCTAAACATGATACTAGTGAAAAATGCAAAATAGTTCTTTTATAGAATTGAGATAGTAATATTTTCAATGTGTTGTATTTTTTACATGGAGTTTAATTTGAAGTACCCCCATTTAGGGCACAAATCAATGTATGACCAGACATTTTTACAGGGATATACTCAGAGATACATGATTAAGAGTTTTGTTTGGGTGGTAGAATTTTTATTCTTATCTTATCTTTTATTCTTATTCTTATCTTATTGATAATTAAGATAGAAACCTTTGTAATATAATATTTCCTTTTGCAGACTCTTGCTCATCGGATAGTGAAACAGAAGACCTTTTAGAAAAGAATTTGATGAATGAAGATCTTTCTCCTGATGGTAAAGAACTAGAAAAAAATGAAAATTTAAATGATGATAAAGTAGATGAAGAAAATCCAAAGATTGCTGCACATATATTAAAAGAAAATGAAAGGACGCAAATGCAGCCTTTAGAAACACTGAAGTTAGAAGTTGGAGAGAATGAGCAAATAGTACAGATTTTTGGAAATAAAGCGGAACACATAGAAGAAGTTAAGAAAGAGGCTGAAAAATCTCCTAAGGGAAAGGGAAGACGAAGCAAGACAAAAGACCTTTCTTTAGAAATTATAAAGATTTCATCATTTAGCCAGGATGAAGCAGGAAGTGAACCTCATATAGAAACTCAGAGTCTAGAATTTTCATTAGACAGTAAAAACTTCTCTTCTACTACTGAAGATGAAACTGACCAATGTGCAAAAGAAAAAAAGCTGAAACGGAAAATACTGGGACAATCATCACCAGAGAAAAAAATACGAGTTGAGAATGGAATGGAAATGACAAACAGCTTATGTCAAGAAAAGACCAGTGACTGTGTTGCATCTGAGGGAATGAAAAACTTAAATTTTGAGCAACATTTTGAAATAGAAAATGAAGGAATGCCATCATTAATTGCAGAGTCAAATCAACGCATTCAAGAATTGACAAGTGAAAAATTTGACAATCCCACTGAAGAAACTGTAAATACTCCACGGAAAGAAGAAGAGGATGCAATGCCTCTGATCGGGCCTGAGACTTTGGTTTGCCATGAAGTCGATTTGGATGATTTGGATGAGAAGGATAAGACCAGTATTGAAGATGCCGTAGTTGAAAGCTCTGAGTCTAACTCTCTTGTTTCTATTCCACCTGCCCTTCCTCCTGTAGTTCAGCATAACTTTTCAGTCGCTTCACCACTTACTCTCAGTCAAGATGAGTCTCGAAGTATAAAAAGTGAGAGTGACATAACCATTGAAGTTGATAGCATTGCTGAAGAATCTCAAGAAGGTCTCTGTGAGAGGGAATCAGCGAATGGGTTTGAAGCCAGTGTTGCCTCTGGTACCTGTAGTATAATTGTTCAAGAAAGAGAAAACAGAGAGAAGGGTAAGGACTTTCTAGGGAGAATATCAGCCTTTATGATCAACCCCAAAATTAGTAAGTTAAGAGTTTTAGGAGCTCTTGAGCAATAAAGTTCCCTCCCTCCCTCCCTCTTATTCGTGCTTTCCTTTCTACCTCCCCCTCTCCTTTCCCGTGCCCTTAAAAAAAAAATGTATATGTAGAAATTTATTTGGAGTAGACAAGTGAATAATTACAGCTGCTCTTGCCTGGCTGTGGCTCCAGAGCAGGGCACAAAGTGCGGTAGTGGGAGTCATGGCAGGACAGGCGTTTAGAAAAGTTTCTTCTCTATGACTGAGTTTTAGCTGAAACAAGTGCAGCTGAAACTGTAACCAAAGGAGGCATTATGCTTCCAGAAAACTCTGATGGAGAAGTATTGCAAGCAACAGTAATAGTTGCTGGATCGGGCTCTAAAGGAAAGGGTAGAGAGATTCAACCAGTTTGTGTGAAAGTTGTAGATAAAGTTCTTCTACCAGAATATGGAGGCACAAAATCATTCTAGATGACAAGGATTATTTTTTATTTGGAGATGGTGACATTCTCAGAAAGCACGTAGACTTAATAAATCATTACTGAAATGGCATCATGTGAAGCTGCCCATTCCACTGAGTTGTGAAATCTTTAATCATGTAAATAATTTACATGTCCCTTTTATAATAAAGTAATGGTATCTAAAATAGACATATATTTTTTTCAATTGTCTCTTTCCCCTTATTTCAGGTCAGAAAAGGCCAAGTGATGGAAGTAGCGGATTATTGGCAAAAAAGCAAAAGCGTACCCCAAAGCGAACAAGTGCTGTAGCCAAAAGTGAAAAGAATGGAACAGGTTGGTGCTTTCCAATGCTGGCTTTAGCATAGTGGTAATATTTTCAGCGTTTTGTTATTTTAATCATTTGTGTCAATTTAAAAATAAATTTGGTTTAGGGGCATCTGGCTAGCTTACTTGGTAGAGTAAATTACTCTTAATCTCAGAGTTGTGAGTTCAAGCCCCACGTTGGGTGTGGAATTTACTTAATAAAAAAAAAATTTTTTTAAATGTTTGGTTTATTATGTTCTGGAAATAGCAATTTTTCCACTGGTTTTTAATCTGAAGGGGCTTGTCGGTTTTATTTGGAGCTGGGATAGCTGTGATTCTTTTTTATGCTCATTTCATTTGTATTTCTTACGTAAAGTGGTTTAATACTGAGGAATGTATTTGAGAATCTTGAATAATAGGAAAGTAATATTTGTTCTAGTGGTAAAAGCAGATTAAGTTTATATTTCTGAATGGAATGGTTTACTTGAATCTAGAAAAGCTGATTTCTAAATAGTATCATGGTATTTTTAAAACAAGAAGATAGTAAGATTCTTACAGAAACAAACAAGAAAGTTAGTAAATTAGTATGAATAGCATATGTGAGAAAGACTTCTGTGTGGACTAAAACTAAGTTGTGGAATATAATAGAAATAAACATGGTTGATTTTGACAAAGTTTTATTTCCAAAACATGCCTTCATACAAGGCTGAAAAGAAAATTCTAGGTTACAGTAGATACATATCCTATGGAGGGAGCATATAATTTATATAAGATAAAAGGTATTTCAAAGGAAAACTTTTGAACCATATTTGAAGTTCTTAGAGCCACATGTGGCTAATGGCTGGACAATACAGATGCAGAGTACAGAGGAGGAGTGATGGGAAATGAGAATGGAGAGTCAGCAGGAATTACAGAGGGCAACTTAATAACGTCATAGTGCCCGGCAGATAGGTTTGTCAGACGATCAAAGTGACCACCACCAGTAATAGGACTAATGGGAATCACGTACTACCTGACAGGATGCAACAGGAACACAGGAGCACATCTGTGACATTCCTGTCAAAGAGGCATAACCTGAATATAATCATGAGGAACCACCAACAAATTCCAACTGAAGGGTCTTCTATAAAATAACTGATCTGTAATTTAAGAAATTGCAAAGGTCATGAAAGTCAAGGAAAGAGAAACTGTTGCAGATTTAAAGGAGGCTTATGAGACATGACAATTAAAAACAGCATATGATTCTCGCCCGGATCCTATTGCTACAAAAGACATGATTGGGTCAAGTAGAGAAGCTTGTATGGGATCTGAGAATTAGGTGATAATATGTTTGTGTTCATTTCCTGATTTTGATTGTTGTATTATGGTTCTCTCAGTGTGCGGTAGTTTTAAAAATGTACCTACAAATCTGTTGATATTCTCCCCTTCAAGAGACAAAGCCTAATTCCCTTCCCTTGAGTGTGGGCTGAATGAAATGGTAGAGTATGACTTCAGAGACTAGGACATAAAAGGCACCACAGATTCCTCCTTGCTCTCCCTTGGATCACTTGGTCTGACGAAAGTTATTTGCCAAGTCCTGAGGACACAGCAGTCTATGGGGAGGTCCACATGGTGAACTGAGTACATCCTGCCAACAGCGAGCAAGGAGCTGAGGCCTCCTGCCAAAAGCTACATGAGTGAACCATCTTGGAAACATAGTCTTCAGCTGCAGTGAAGTCTTCAGAGACCACAGCTTCAGCTAAAAGCTTGACTGCAACATCGCAGATTCTCTGAGCCGGACTACACAGCCAAGCTTCTCCCAGATCCCAGATATTGTGAGATATCCAGATATCCCAGAGATAACCATTTGTAGTTTTGAACTGTTAAGTTTGGGGCCAGTCTGCAGATAACTAATATGAGAAGAATGTTCTTATTTGTAAGAAAGAAGCACTGAAGTACTCCAGTGTGGCTGGATAACTTAACCTTTAAATGGGTCAGAAAAACATTTTTTGGTAACTGTTCTTACAAGTTTTTTCTAAGTTTAAGGATTGTCTTTAAAGTTAAAAAGATTAAAAAGAAAGGAGATCATCAGTTTTACTTTTGGGACTTCTTATTTGTCAAGAAGAAATGAATTTAAGAGATGGAATCACTGAGACTCAGTTATTAGTTACAGAAGAGGGACCTGCTGATGACCATATGGAATACAGGAGAAGCAGCAGGTTGTTGGAAGAGTAATTTAGAGAATGTTGAGTTAGGGGTACCTAGTATTAGGGAAGTAGGGGTCTGGAGCTTAGAAGAGTCTGTTTTTAGAAGATGGTTATGTGAAGGATTGCAAGATGATGAAATTGTCATGGGAGAGTTGTAAAATGAAAAGAAAAATAACTAAAAATAGAATTCAGTGGGCTGTCTTTATATGGGCACTGATCAGAAACAAATGCAAGTCACTAAACACTAGTGGGTTTGAATGAGAAAGAAGTTTTGAATTCTATAGGATATGCAATATGATTAAAATACATTCAATGAGTTTGGTGAATTATATATGTTGGGACCCTAACAAGAGCATGGGAATGTGATTAGAAGATGTGGAAATCAGGATAGCAAAGAATTTCTTTCAAGAATTTCGACTTTAAAGAGAAGGAAAGGGGTGCCAGGTAAAAGGGGAAGTTCGTCTGTTCCCTCCCTCGCTCAGGGCGGGAAGGATGTAAGCATGTTGGTAGACTGGGAAAAGAAGCTGAAAATAAAAGAAGAGGGATAGCTGATGTTGGGCTATTTTAGAGGAGCCGTGAGTGGATGGTTTTAAGAGGACAGCTGAAGAGATTAGTCTTCAAAAGCATTCTCCACTTTCTGAGCCCCCCAAAAGTTAATAAAGATGGATGCAGGTAGAGGAGGGGCTGGGAAATTGAGTACGTAACATTCAACTTTGCTTTTTCAGTAGAAGGCAAGGTTGGCTTTTGAGAGTAGGGTATGAGAGATTGGGGAAAAAAAAAAAGTAAAACAGAGAATTCTAATTTGTTATGAAGTGAAAAGCAAAAGCATATCTAAGTATAAATCTGGTGAGGAGGAGCAGAGTTGCAAATGATTATCTGATCACATTTTATTATATGTATGTTAAAGGAAGTATATACATCAAGTATTTTTTGTGCTTTTTCATTTATGCAGTTTGGGTAGCTTTATATCTTGTTTTAAACATAAATGGGGCAATACTGTACATATTGTTCTATAACTTTGCTTTTTTATTTAACAGTATATATTGGGTATTTTGCCATTTTTGTTTTTAAAAACTTTAGCTCATTCTTTTTAACTTCAAAGTATTCAGTAGTATACTTGTCCTTTGAACAACAGGGGTTTAAATTGTGCAGATATACTTACACAGATTTTTTTAGAGTTCTGTTAATGTATTTCCTGTTCCTTCTGATTTTCTAACATTTTCTTTCTGTAGCTTACTTTATTGTTAGAATATACTGTATAGGGGCGCCTGGGTGGCTCAGTGGGTTAAAGCCTCTGCCTTCAGCTCAGGTCATGGTCCCAGGGTCCTGGGATCGAGCCCCGCATCGGGCTCTCTGCTCAGCGGGGAGCCTGTTTCCCTTCCTCTCTCTCTGCCTGCTTCTCTGCCTACTTGTGATCTCTGTCTGTCAAATGAATAAATAAAATCTTTTTTTTTTTTTTTTTTTTTTTTTATTTATTTGACAGAGAGAAATCACAACCAGGTAGAGAGGCAGGCAGAGAGAGAGGAGGAAGCAGGCTCCCCGCGGAGCAGAGAGCCCGATGCGGGGCTCGATCCCAGGACCCCGGGACCATGACCAGAGCCGAAGGCAGAGGCCTTAACCCACTGAGCCACCCAGGCGCCCCATAAATAAAATCTTTTAAAAAAAATTTAAAAAATTAAAAAAAAGAATATACTGTATAATATTGTATATAACTTAGCCGCTCTGTGTTAATCAATGTATGGTATCAGTAAGGCTTTCGATCAGCAGTAGGCTCTTAGCAATTAAGTTTTTGGGGAGTCAAAAGTAAATGCAGATTTTTGAGTGCATGAGGGGTCAGTGCCCCTAACGCCAGTGTTGTTCAAAAATCAAGTGTATGTAATTTTTAACCTTTTTCCCATCGGTTGGCATTTAGGTTTCCATTTCTTTACTGTTAAGAAATTTGTGCATTTGTACACTTATTTCTGTAGGATACAGACCCAGTATAATTGCATGGTCTGCTGCATTTTGATATTTGATATTTTTTTCATTTATAATCTCTGATCCATTTTTTCTTATTCTAGGACAAAGTAGTGATAGCGAAGATCTTCCTGTCCTGGACAATTCAAGTAAATGTACACCAGTAAAGCATCTTAGTGTGTCTAAGCCACAGAAGATCGCACGATCTCCTGCAAGAATTTCCCCTCACATCAAAGATGGAGAAAAGGATAAACACAGGGAAAAACACCCGAATTCATCCCCTAGAACATATAAATGGAGCTTTCAACTCAGTAAGAAGATTTAGAAAATCTGAATGTATTTTGTAAAAGTGATATTTATCTTAAAATGTCAAAATAACAAACAGTGGCTGCCAGATCCATTTATGTAGGTTTCCAAATATTGTCTTATCAGTAATCACCACTTACCATCTTAAACATAAATCCATGCCTTTTCATAATGATAACCTGATAAATATTAGAGAAAGATCTCCAGTAACAAAATAAGATGTGTGTTTGTGTAATCAATGAAACTGAAATACGCTATTACTGACAACTGAAAATAACCAATGAATGAAAAAAATCATTGATACAAAGAAACTACTTGGATGAGTAACTACAATTATAGATCAGGGATGCTGTGTGTTTATGTTTTCTTGTGTTTATCTGATTATTTAAGTAATACATCATTAAGTAATACATATCTGGTATAGAAAATTTGGGATTTATACAGAAACCTTATTCATGAATTTAATCACTGTCATCCCTGCTTGTAGAGCCTTATTTAGTTAATATGGAAAGTTTTAATAAACTAAAGCTTTTGATGATTTAGAGGTTGAGTTTTGATAGAACTGCCAAGAATCTTCTTTCCTCAGATAATTATTTTAAAAACCAAATTAACCTTTTTTTCTCCTTTTAGATGAATTAGATAATATGAACAGTACAGAGCGAATCTCTTTTCTCCAAGAAAAATTACAAGAAATCAGAAAATATTACATGTCTTTGAAATCTGAAGTTGCAACCATAGACAGGAGGAGGAAAAGATTAAAAAAGAAAGACAGAGAAGGTAATTTGATTATACTTTTTCTTCCCTTGTTTTTCAAATATATGCTGTCATTTTAGAAGATTTACATTAGTTATTCTTTGGATATAGTACACATTTATTAATTGTTATTTTTAGATTCCTAGTTCTATCTTCTTTGTGATATTATTGAAATGAGTGCATCAACAGCTGAATTAATCAGGATGAGAATATTGAAAAGGACTGTGAACTATTTTACAAAATGTGTGATTTTATTAAATGTGGTGGGTTCCCAAGAAGAGTTAGCTACTCCCTCTGAAATTCACTCTTTGCTTAACAAATACTTATTGGTTACCTATTAGTTACTATATTTGTTATTATGAGGTTCACCAAAATTAGAGGGCAAATGGGTTATCCTCAGAGAGATGATCTTTTTACAATCATAAATTATTTCCTAAGGAAGGAGCTCAACATAAGTTGAAATTGTTCACTCAACATTAATGTGCTCACACTATGTGCCAGGCCCTCTTCGAGGTGGTAGCAGCACAGAGATGAATGAGATACAGACTTTGATTTCAAAGATCTTAACATCTAGCAGAAAGGGTGTGTGATGAGGGCATCAAGAGTGATATTACCAAGTACAGGAGTTGGTGAAAGGAGAGATTACTTTGGATTACTCATGGAGAGAGAGTAGTGTCTGACTTAGACCTTAAAACTCTGTAGGACTGACTTATTACACATAGATAGGTTCACACACATCTACCCCATCTGCAAGCCCCACTAAAAGCAGTAAAGAAAATGAAAAGCCCTGTACCCACAAGAACAAGATAATGGGATAGAGGACCACAGTAACAAGAAATGTCAACAGTTTCTCTCTTGGAAGATGAGAAACAGATGAACTGCTAAAACCTAAGCTTGTTTATCCTTGGAGTGGGGCAAAACAAAGCGCGATCCAGTCCATACCACATCACTCCAGCTCTGCAAGCAGGGACATAGGTGAGGCTAAAAATGGAGATTGGTGAAAATGGAAGGAGAAATTGCAGCCTTTTGTCCCATCCTGTGATACAAACTACCTTCTTCTGCAGCTCTAGCAGAAAATAGAAAATTAACTGATTGTACAGACAGTCAGTAACTGTAACTGTAGACTCAGGGACACCAGCCAGCTGAAGGTGAGAGTGCAAAAGCAGAAATAATGGGCCTGAGCAAAAGTCTGCAGTAGTGAATGATGAAACCCCTGTCCCTTTTCCAACGGAAACTCTTACTTCTTGGCTTCCTGAAATCTGGCAACTAAGTTTATGTTCATTCTTCCGAGGAGACTGAAGGATTCTTCTGGAGAAGCTGGTTAACCCAAGAGGAACTAACAAAGAGACCAAATTTAGAGGTTCCTGAACCAAAAAGCAAGATCCTTGCCAATCACTACATATGCACTGCCCATCAATGAAAAGCTCTGCATACTCACACACAGCTTCCAGTTAACTTTTAATGCCCCTCTCTTAAATATGGGAGCCCCAAGACCAGATGAGAAAGCTTCTACATAAAGGTAGGACCTGAGCTGAAGGCACACGACTGAGTGAGCCTCCCAGGCGCCCCCAAATGTTATACTATTAATACAATTCAGAGACCAAGAAGTATCTCTCAAAAATGAAAAATATGACAGCAGGAATTTTTAAAAAATGTAATAGAAGAGATAGATAACAAAGCTAAAGAAATCCCAGTACATGGTGAAAAAGAGAATAGGAGAAAAGAACTAAGAGAAGTATAGGATCTGGTTAAGAGATCCAACTTCTGAATCACAGGCTTTCTAGAAAAAGAATACTGAACACAGGAGGAAGCTGTCATCAGAGAAGTATTATAAGAAGAACTTCCAGAAACAAAGGATATGAATTAGAAGACGAAAGGGCTCAACTGTAACATCTATTAAAGAATGGGGGGAGAAAAATTACACCCAAAGCACTGAAATTTTAGAACCCTTTGGTTTACCGTATAAAGGTGTATCTTAAAAATGGGTTTTAGAACAGCCTCAGGTTTCTCATGTCGGGTTTCTCAGTGCAGTAGAAACTAAAAGCCAAACTAGAAACTAGAAAGCTAAGAAGACAACATAGAATTCAGGAAACAAGGAATCCCACTTAGGAAAAGAAAAGTGATGAAAAGAAAGGTGATGAAAGCGATAGGGTGACCACTGCCTAGAGAGCCAACTATTCCAGGAACAGGATGGATAGGAGGAGAGGGCTCCAGGTTCTGTCTCTTTAAAAAAAAAAAAAACCAAACAAATTATGTGATAGGGTTGCTTATATTAAGAGTTGTCTGCCTGTGGCAGAGAGTTTGGGAGCTAATTTCTGATAAAATTACCTGTATCCTATGTGATCTTGAATCACTCTAGCTCAAGTCCAGCAGTGTTAATTCCTAGAAATAAGACAGAACAAATGGAAGATTAGGCTTTCCATGTTTGTCCTTTTCTTTAACAACTGTAAATAGCAAGAAGAAGTCTTTACAGAACTTTTAAACTTTTAAAAAGAAGGGCAAATGAGAAAGTTGAAATTTCTTCAGAGCACCCTGAACTGCTTTAAGTTTCCTAAAGGTGATAGGAGTTTCAGACAACTAGAAAGATTCTTTTATTACAGTCTTCCCTTTTTTGTTTTCTTAATTTTTTGTAGTGCAAAGTGAGTTATTAAAGTGAGATCCTGAGTGATTTCTGGAATATTAGAATTCGTAGTAACGAGTTACATGTCACATTGACAGTACACATACACACTGAGACATACTTAAAAATTAAAAATTTTTTAGGAGCAAGTATGCAAAGTTTAAGTAATTAAACTTTATTTTTTTAAAGTAATTTATTAGTAAGTAATTTATAAAGTAATTTATTAGTAATTTATAAAGTAATTTATTAGTAAGTAATTTATAAAGTAATTTATTAGTAAGTAATACCTAAACTTAAAAATTAAAAATTTTTTAGGAGCAAGTATGCAAAGTTTGGTGGGAGACGGGAGCTTTGCAAAGAAAAACACCCCCAAAAAAGGCTAATTACCAAATGCATAGAGTTGTGATCCTTAATCTGTGTTATGTCCTCCTGGAGAGTTCTGTTAAAGTCATTTGAGGACTTTTTCCCGTTTTGTTTTTTTTTTTTTTACATAATCTCTGCACTCATTATGGGGCTTGAACTCACAGCCCCGATATCAAGAGTCGCACACCCTCCTCCTGACTGAGCCAGGCAAGTGCCCTGTGAGGACATTTTTCTAATCAGACACTCACACTTCCATCCTGATCCTGATCCCGTCAGGATTCTGAAACCTGACCTGGATAACTGCTGTTGCTTATGGGATGCTATGTGCATTAGGTCTGCTGGGGCAGGGTAAGGGTAGGAAGCCAATGGTTAGCTGCTTAGAGGAGAGTCTCTGGGATGAGTGAATGCTCTTGTGGTCCGAGAGCCCAGAGACAAAGGAGGAACTTGCTACAGTGAGAATTTAAGCCTGGTTGACCTTGTTTTGGTTTTGAGGCAAGGTGAGTTCCTTCCAGCTATCTTTCAAGTTAGGGTTTAAGAGTTTATTATCTCTTTTATCTTTACATTTTAAGATGCCTTTTTTGGACTGAGTTATTTGACCAGAGAGTGATTCCACTCAATTGTCCCAGTTTTTGCTGACAGTTTGTTATTCCAAACCTTGGCACCATTTAAGAGGACTGTAATTGAAATGAATACTAAGAAATTTACTTCTGACTTGCCAGCAGCTGGGTATCTTTATGTGATAGTCTAAGAGGTCTGATGGAGTTATTTTGATTCCACAGTGTCTCATGCAGGAGCCTCCATGTCATCTGCTTCGTCAGACACTGGAATGAGCCCCTCATCCTCATCTCCCCCACAAAATGTACTGGCTGTAGAATGCAGGTGATGAACGTTTTCTCTGCCTTCCCAACAGTTTGCTGCCATGGACATAAATCCCAAAATCCTGAAATACAACCACAGAAAGCACTCAACTGGTTTGACATTGCTAAGTATATCCTGTATACCTTTCCAGGCTGGATTGTATCTATTCCCTCTTTTTTCTTTTTTTCTGTTGCAAAAAATAAGCTGATTAATAATTGAAGGTTAGGCAGCCTGCCATATTTGTCATAATTTTTCCTCTTTGGCTTTTTTTTTTTTTTCATTTTTTGTGAAGATAGAAAAAGGGCACTTAGCAAATTCAATTTGTATAATAAAGCTTTCAAATGTTATAGAAATCATAGACAAGCAAGTGCACATGATAAACATCAAAATATTATCCAGCTGAGTAGTGACTGCTGCACTTTCACTGAGATGTATTTGAACACTTGGTGAGTAGGGGGTTTATGTTGTTTTTTTTTTTTTTTTAACTTGTTGTTTTTTTATTTTTGTGGAAGCACTTGCTATTTAGAACTGCCAAAGTATATGTTCAGCAGTGTGCCCAGGTTTAAAGGTGTAAATGGGACAAAATAAATTGTGAAAGGAAGTGTAGTTGACTGAAAACTACAGTTGTAATAAGTCTTCCACTTTTTATAGGATTTTTGAGCACACAATTATGCAAATATTTTAATGTTTATTAATGTTTACAGTGGAATTGTGAATAAGTTTTCAGTGGACTATCTTATCCCTTGACAAAAATATTTTGTCTTTTTTCTATGTAATTTCAGAGTTTTTATTTTGTTACAAAAAGACAAAAATGAAATATATAACAACAATGAAGTTATTTAACAAGATTTCTAAAGCTGAAAATTTTGTGTAAAATAAGGTATTATCTTGCAACTTGTTAAATATATTTATTCAGACATTGGATGTTGTATTTTTATGTATTTTTTAAAATATTAATAAAATTGAAAAAAAGAAAATTCTAGGTTAATTCACTCTTTGGATGACAATAGCTCTCAGCTGTCCCTTTTACAGGAGGTTGCATCCAGTAGCTTTGCCTGTATTGAAGGGAGTCTGTCTCAGTCCTTCAAACAGTATAGAACTATAAATGGGCATCTGGATCATTAAAGTATGTCCTCGTTTAGAAACTTTGGCAGTCCTAGTGTTTAAACTGTTTTGAGGATCAAATTTTTGGTTGCCCTTAAGATACTTTGTCATAGTTTTTATGTTTGCTATACTGCCGAATAAATTTCTATCTCCCAAAGTTGAGATGCAACAACTAAGTAAAGCAACTATGTATGCTTTGTCTGTGAATTGTTCCACAGACTGATACATTTTGTAAATAATTCCAAAATCATGTATTTAAAGCATTTTTGCCATATACATTATGTAAAAAGGTGATTTTTTAAAATCAGTTTTTAAATTCATGTTTGTACATTGAAAGGGGTTTTTTTTAAACCTCCTTTTCTGTGTTTAATATGCTGTAGAGTAATAACCTAGATGCTCTAGACTGTATATCAGGATCTGATTTACAAGAACAAAGTCAGAGCCAAACACTAGTGATGGCATAGCATTACCGAAATCATTGTTTCTGAATTTCATTTTACCACATTGTGAACTTGTGATTCAGATTCCTTCCATTTTCGCAGAGAATTAAAAAGAAAAAAGTACTCTTGTAAAATGCACTTTTTTGTCTTTTCTTTGCAAAGCAGAAGTATTTCAATGTAAAATAAAAATGGAGCTCAGTGGGCAGTATTAATAAAGGCCATGTTTTAAACATAGGCTTTATATTTTTAGTTTTCATTTAAGTGATTGTTTTTTTTCCCAAGAGCCAGTAACTGAAGAGTTGGAAAGTCAGACTTTGCAAAACAGAGCATATTCGATATATTCGTCAGTCTTTACAATAAAATATTTCTAGCACTTAATTATAAAAGTGAAAAATGTCATGTCATTCAAATCCAGTTGGAACTAGGAGGCAACCTCAGATTCATATGTTAGAGATTTTAATGATTTCCTTCAGTAGCAATTCAGTAAATGAGAGAACTAGTTATTAGCTTGAATACCATCCCTTCTAATCAGTATAAATCTGGTAATGAATTATTGGGACCTTGCTCCAGAGAACAAAATTATATATTCATTCAATGGGTATGTGGACACTGCTAGAATCCTTTTATTTTGGAGCTGGAGAGGATTATGAAATAAGTGCATACTAAGTATTAAATTCAGGTATTAGGCATATTTTGAGTTTAGCTAAATTTTGGATAGTGCTTGCATGTGATTAAAAAAGTAAAAGTGTAAAGACACTCTTTAACATCTGAAGTAGAAGGTACTGTCTATAAGGTTAAATTCTTGAAGATTATGGAGACTGTTTCACTATTCCATTGTGTGCTTTTATTGTTTGTTGTATTTCTAGTTTTCCCGTCCTTCGCTAAGAAACATGTTTGTACTTAGCATATACATACTATGTCTTCCATGAAATTGCTTTAAATTGTGGAAATCCATATGGGTTAAACTATTAATTTATGTATCTTATTAAGTCCTAAAATACACCTTTCTTCTAAACCCTATAATTTGACATAACTGTCAACACTGTGAAAGCACTGGAAGCTGTATTCAGCCACACATAAAAACTATTACCAGAAGTCATTCATCAGCAATTTATCGGTTATCTGCTAAGTGCCAGGCCCTATGCTAAGGCCCAGAAGTTACAACAGTGAACAAGACAGAAAAGGGTCCCTGTCTTTAAGCAATGTATAATCTAATGAGGTAGGTTATACACAGGTGCCATGAGATACGTACAGGAGCCCAGCTTGGAAGACAAGGGTGGTCAAGGAAGGCTTTGCAGAGAAAGCAACAGTAAAACTGAGCCCCACGGGGATAATGAATTGACGATGCAAATGGGAGGAGAGATGGGAGAGTAAAGCACTCCAGGCGCATGGGGCTGGAAGGTAATGAGTCAAGGGAGGAACAGACTTGAGGTGGGAGACGCAGGAGCCAGGTCATGCAGAGCCATTCATTTTGTAAATAATTCTTTCCAAATCATGCATTCAAAGCAGTTTTGCTTCTTTAAACCCAAGCACTGCACCTGCCCACCTCTGCTTCTTGTTCCTCTGTTTCCCCCATCACTCTGTCCCTTCTCGTCCAGAGCCATCTCTGGAGCAACTTTCTATGAAGCTTTTGCTGACTTACCACCACCACCTCCTTCCTTTATGCTCTCATAGCATTTTCAATCTATCATCTTACATGACAACTTACCTTGTATTATGTTTACTTATGCATGTGTCTTTCTACCCTACTAGATGTTAGTTCCTGAAGTACTTAGTCATACTTGTATGCCACAAAGTGCCTGATCCAGCACCTAATAATACACGGTAAGATGGTCAAAAACTATGTTTAAGCTGAGAAAAATTACTTTTGAATTGCTGTTGTTTCTGGCTTTTACCAGTGATTCTTATGTACAAGTCAGACATCTGTAAATCGTCTCTGTGTTTCTTTTCACAAGGTGAGAATGGTAAAATACCATTTGAGAAGTGCAAAGTAGACCTGTTACACTGTCTAATCCCCAACCCGGAGGATTTGTAAACTGATGAGTTTTTTCCCTCATTTCTTCCTCTATGTGGTTACACACAGATTTTTTTATCCTGTTGGAGGAAAACTACTGTATGTGATGGTATTCATCATTAGTGAAGATTGAGGGGCTCTTAAGATGGAGTCTGAGCTAATGGAGAATTTCTAATATATGCTCAGAAATTTTTTTGGTTATTTACGTTTTATTACAAAACCAAATTTTTTCTTCTTAAGCACAAAAAACCTTTTCATATATTCATATTAGACTCATTAAATCTTTTTAAAAACTAGTATTTATAATTTTAGAGTTTACAGTTAATTATGAAGCTATCTTCCATTTTGTAATCTGTATCACTAAAATTCATTTTGAAAAGTTCTGTTGTGAAAAACTTAAAACTTCCATGTAAATATAATAAATGATTATTCTGCACAAGTAACTGGATTTCTTCTCAAGGCTAAGGTATATTAAACAAGACAGTCTGATTCAAGACTTACTACTTTAAGTTGCCAGATTTAGCAAATAAAAATGCAGGACACCCAGCTAAATTTCAATTTCAGACAGATAACTTTCTATTATTATAAGTATGTCCTGCATAAAAATTATGCTTTATGAATTATGAATCATCAATTATGAAGTTGAAATTTAACTAGGCATCCTGTACTTTACCTGCAAATCCTACAACTTGTTTCTTTGCCACTATATTCCAAGACATATTTATTATCCTCCAGACAAGCTTTTCTCGGTCCCCAAACCTTTTTATGGAGGATAAGAAACTGCTGAAGTTTCTCCTGGTTTCCAAGGATGAATGTGCCTCGGCAGTCCATAGTGATTTTTAGAATTAACCATTTCCTTGATGCAGTCGTTATCTCCAGGACTGGACCTATAATAATTCAGCTTTGACAAAATAGTTGTGAATGCACTCAGACTTCACTGGTGGTTTTCCTTTGATGGGGCACTTTTCCCACCAAGTGGTAACTGCTCTTTTAAATTCGCTTGGAACCTGCTCTCATAAACCTAAACTAAATCTAACTCCCTTGAAATTAAAAACTTTCTAAGGCATTTAATAATTATTATGAATAAAGCCACTGTAACCATACACATAAAGGCTTTCGTGTATACCTATGATTTCATTTCCCTTGGGTTAACACCTAGGAGGAAGGTTGCTGGATTGTATACCATACGATTTTGCATTCCTAGCAGTGATACACAAGAATTAAACTGCACTACATCCTTGTCAGGACTAGATATATTAAGTTGGGCTTTTTTTTTAAACCATTCTAATAGGTGTATGGTGGTATTTCATTGTGCTTTTAATTTGCATTTCCTTAATGCATTAGAAAGTATGCAAAGAAATGGGAACTCCCATGTACTACGTGCCCACATACATTAATAAGTCTATTTGGATTTGACATCATCTAGTAAAGATGAAGGGGAATACCTCCTTTGACCCAATAGTTCCATATATCCTAGAGAAAATCTACTGTATATGCTCAAGGAGATCTGTATTAGACTATTCTTTGCATCATGGTTTGCATTGGCCAGACATCTTAGATGCCCATGAACAATGGATGAATAAATTAAGGCTAACTAATTAACTGCAGTACTAGAGAGCAGTTAAAATAGATGGACTAGAGCTAAATATATCAACACGAATAAATCTCAAAAACAAATTGAGAAAAGCAAGTTGCCAAACAATATATACATCTCCGCAAAATTTAAAGATGCAAAACAATACATTGGTTTTGTTTATGTAGGCATAAATAAAAAACCTGAGTGTGAATGATGAATACCCAAATTCAGGAATGGCTTTCTCTGGAGAACAAGGAAAGGAATAGGGGAGGGTATTAGCGTTCATTCCCTCCTCCAAAAGTCAAGTAAATACCACAAAATACTAAGATTTGATAACCAGAGTATTTATCATATTATTCTCAGTCTTTTACTCTATTTGACATATTTTATAATTAAGGAAAAATGGCTAATGAACTATTGCACAGTAAGGTGAAGATAACTGATAGAACGGGATACTGTTATCAGTGAGTCATGGTCCATGCATATTATCTCAACCCTATGAGAAAAGCATTGCTTTTTTGTTTTGTTTGTTTACCATTCCGTTTATTTATTTGACAGAGAGGGCGTGTGCGCACAAGCAAGGGAGCAGCAGGCAGAGGGAGGAAGAGAAGCAGGCTTCTTGGTGAGCAAGGAGCCTGATGCAGGGCTTGATCCTAGGAACCTGGGATCATGACCTGAGCTGAAGGTAGCCGCTTAACCGACTGAGCCACCCAGGCACCCCGGCTCTTTTGACACATGAGGAAACCAGTTCCAAATGGTCAAGGGAATAATAAGTAGCAGAATTAGAATTAGGATGCCAGCCCATTTCTTCTGGCTTTCAAGTCCAGTATTTGTTTCATTACATTAGTGCTGTCTTAAGATGCTCCTGCTCCCTGAGAATAATGGTTGCTTTTTAAACGAAGACATCATTTTAAATGACTACAAGGAGAACTTACGGGTCTGGGATTCTCCTTAATAAGATTTATAAGCACTCATTTTATAAGAGCTAACTATTTAAACATGGCAAAGCACCTGACCTTTCTAAGTGTCAATTTTCTTACCTATAAGGTGAAAGGTTTAGATTCTAAAATCCTGCTCTTAATAACTTTTAATTTCAGAGACATTTAAAAAGTTTCAACTCTATTTTTTGAGTGGCTAATACATCCATATGGTTCAAAAGAGAAAGGACACAAGAGTACATGACAATCTCCCACGTCTGTGCCTTACTTTCTCCTTCCCAGAAAAAACCAAAGTTAGGGTTAGGGTTATCCTTCCAAAAGCATCTATGCTTCCTAATTATTTTTGCAGCTACATAGTATTCTATTATATGAATGTACTACAGTTTATCTAGCCCCATAATGATGGGCATTTTGGTTAATTCTAATTTTTATTACAAATAATGCTGCAACTAATAGCCTTATGCATATGTCCTTTCACACATGTGTGAGAATACCTGTAGGATTAAGTTCCTAGAAGTGGAATTACTGGATCAAAGTATATGTGCATTTTTAATCTCAATAGATACTGTCAAACTGTCCTCCAGGAAAGTGTTGGAGAGAATGTGGAGGAACTGAAACTCTCACACTGTACTGGTGAGAATACAAAATGGTATAACTACTTTGGGAAAAATTTGGCAATTTCTTGAAAGTTAAACTTACATGACCCACTCATTCCACCCATTGATTCTTAGGCAAGAGAAATGAAAGCATGTTCCACACATAGCAGCAGCAAGAACTTCAAACCGAATGTCCATCAACTGGTGAATGGATAAGCTGTTCCATACCCATAGAATGGAATACAGCCCAGCAATAAGAAGAACAAACTGATGATACAGGCAACAAAACAGATGAATTTCAAAATAATTAGGCTGAGTGAAAGAAGCAAGAAAAAGTACACATACTGTATGATTCCATTTATATAAAGTTCTAGGAAATATGTCACAATGTATAGTGACAGAAAGCAAATGAGTAGTTTCCTGGAAACTTGGTGAGGACTATGTAGGGGATGGGGTAGGAGTGAGAGATTTCAAAGGAACCCACGTGAACTTCTGGCAGTTTTGGATGTGTTAATTTTTTTTTTTTTTTTGAGATTTTATTTATTTATTTGAGAGAGAATGAGAGAGACAGAGTACAAGAGGAGAGAGGTCTGCTGGAGAAGCAGACTTCCTGCCAAGCAGGGAGCCCGATGGGGGACTTGATCCCGGGACTCCAGGATCATGATCTGAGCTGAAGGCAGTCGCTCAACCAACTGAGCCACCCAGGCGCCCCTGGATGTGTTAATTTGGTTGTGGTGATGGTTTTGTATGTCTGTGTGTGGTGTGTATGTGTGTACTAAATATAAATTAATAAAAGTGTGCATTTTAAATGTGTGTAGTTTGAACATTAAAAAAACCCAAAATATTTAAAACAAAAAAGCATAGGGAACGTGCAAACCTGAGGTCACTGTGGTCAGCTAGTACAGAGATTAGAACTCAAGTTTAGTGAGGTCAGTGGTTTTTTTTTTTTTAGCCTGGTAAAAGCAATGAGAGATTTCTGCTTTTTCCCACTGAGGTATGTCATGACCTTTTTGTGGTTCCTTTGACCAGAAATCTTAAGATCTTCCTGCTAATGTAGATATAATAAGCCCGATGTATTATTTTTTAAGTGGGGAGTATAAATAGAAACACTTATTTTCATAATTTACCTAAGTCGATTTATGTACCCTTTTCCCTCTAACATCTGAGTATTTTTTTTGAAACACTGATGCTATTAAGTTGAAATTTTTACTGTAATGACTTCAGGTAATCACTCTTGGATTACATTTTATCTGACCTTCATTTCTTATCGTCAGAATTTATACTTTTTCTCCCAAGTTGCTGGTTTAGTATCCCAAGATTGCTGACTTACGGTTTTATTACACTTCATTTCACTGACTCTTGTCTTCAGCCTCTATTTATTTTCCTTATTGTCTCAAGATTCCCTCCCTCCTCAATGCCTACACCTCACCTCCCTTTGTGAGCCTTCACTTGGGTCATGTCCTCAAGCATTTAATCTAGCCACTGATATCTTATCAGTACTAAAGTACTGACATAAGAATAAGGAAATGGCTGGTATCTAAAAGAGTGGTAACATTAAAATGACTCTATATGCAGAATTCAGTGGTTCTTTTGTTCCTCATTAATTGGTTCATTCAACAAATACCAATAGAGTGTTTTCAGTATGTGTACTGCTCTAGTGGAGTAGGATTTCAGCACAACGGATTCAATCTGACAGTAAGTCTTCAAAAATAAAGAACCATCTAGTTCTTTCAGAAGATCCAATAAAGTTGACAAGCCTCTAGCAAGACTGATTAACAGAAAAGACACAAATTACCAACATCAGGAATGAGAGAAGTAATATCACTACACATTTTATGTATACCTATTAAAGGGATAAAAAGGGAATATCACCAACATCTTTGTTCCATTGAATTCAACAACTTAGATGAAATGGGAGAATGCACTAAAAGACACAGAAACAAAGCTCACTAAAGAAAAAAATACATAACTCGAATACCCCTGTATCTATTAAAGAAATGGAATTGGAAGTTATAAACCTTCCCCCAACGAAAACTCCAGGTCCAGCTACCTTCACTTCTAAGGAAAGACATAATACTACTAAATGTTTAAGGAATAAATAATACCAATTCTACTTAAACTCCTCCTAAAATTGAAGAGATGGTAATTTTTTATACCCATGCAATGAAGCCAGTAGGGCTCTGACACCAAGCCAGTATCATTCATGAACATCTATGCAAAAATTCTCAAAATTTTAGCAACTGAAATCCAATAACATATTAAAGGAAAACACACATGGGTCAAGTGGGGTTTATCCCAGGAAAGCAGGGTTGGTTTAATACTCAAAAATTAATGTAATTCACCATATTAACACACTGAACAAGAAAAGGCATCGGACAAAATTCAACACGCATTCTTGAAAAAAAAACAGCAAACAGAAGGAAATTTCCTCCACCTGATGCAGGAAGAACCTCCAGTTAACACCATACTTAATGAGGAAAGATTGAATTCCCTGAGATTAAGAATGAGACAGGGGTATCCACTCTTACTGCTTCTATTCAACATTGTATTGAAGGTTCTAGCCAGACATTCAGGCAAAAGAAAATAAAAAGCAAAAGATCATGGATATCTCAACCGGTGAGTTTACCAGGAACGCAGGATTCAAGGACACCTCACATGGCTGGCTCAGTCTGTTGAGAGGCAACTCTAGATCTCAGGGTTGTAAGTTCAAGTTCCATAGTGGAGTATAGAGATTACTTAAAAATAAAATCTTTAAAAAAATATGCAGGGGCGCCTGGGTGGCTCAGTGGATTAAGCCACTGCCTTCGGCTCAGGTCATGATCTCAGGGTCCTGGGATCGAGTCCCGCATCGGGCTCTCTGCTCCGCAGGGAGCCTGCTTCCTCCTCTCTCTCTGCCTGCCTCTCTGCCTACTTGTGATCTCTCTCTCTGTCAAATAAATAAAATCTTTAAAAAAAAAAAAAATATGCAGGATTCAAGACCATACAAAAATCAACTCTATTTCTATGTACTAGCAATACATAATGAGAATTTTTAAAATGCCATTAATATGAAATATATTGGGATAAATATGGCAAAGGGTGGGAAAGAGTACTAACACTGAAAACTTATAATATTGCTAAGACCAAATAAAGACAGTCTAAGCAAATAAGATACATCTTGTTCATGCATAATAAAAATATTAAGATTTTTTTGCTCCTCAAATTTCATGCAATCATAAAATCCCAACAGGATTTTTTTTGGTGGAAATTAGATATTAATTATAAAATTCATATGGAAAGACAAAGGACCCAGAATAGTCCAAACACCTCTGAATAAGAACAAAATTGGAGGCCTAACTCTACCTAGTTTCAAGAATTATGAAGTTAACAGCAATAAAAACAGCATTTTGTACAAATAGATCAATAAAACAGAATAGAATCCAGAAATAAGCCCACACATATGTGGATAATTGGTTTTTGATAAAGGCACAAAGACAATTATAATGAAAAAAAGGACAGACTTTTAAAGAAATGATGCTGGAACAATTGGACAACCATTAGCAAAACAACAAAAAAAACTTGGAACCATACCTTACACCATATACAAAAATTAAAAATGATCACAAAACCTAAAACCGTAAACTTTTTAAAGAAAATAGGAGGGGGTGCCTGGGTGGCTCAGTCGTTGAGCATCTGCCTTCGGCTTGGGTCATGATCCCAGGGTCCTGAGATGGAGCTCTGAGTCAGGCTCCCTGCTCACCGGGAAGCCTGCTTCTCCCTCTACCACTCCCCCTGCTTGTGTTCTCTCTCTGGCTGTCTCTCTCACTGTCAAATAAATAAAAATCTTAATTTAAAAAAATAGATTTTTGTCACATTATGCCTAATTGGGTTAGGCAAAGATTTTTTTTTTTTTTTTTTAAGATTTCACTTATTTGAGAGACAGAGAGCAAGCACAAGCAAGGGAAGGGACAAAGGGGGAGGGCAAAGCAGACTCCTTGCAAAGCAGGGAGCCCCACGTGGGGCTCAGTCCCAGGACCCTGGGATCATGACCTGAACTGACAGCAGACACTTAACCAACTGAGCCACGCAGGTGACCCTGCAAAGATTTCTTAGATACAGTATCAAAAGCACAATCCATAAAGGAACAAGTCGATAAATTATACCTCCCCAAAATGAAAAATTTTGGCTCTTTAAGAGACATTATTAAAAGAATAAAGATAAGAAACAGACTGGGGAGAAAATATTTGCAAAACATATATCAGAAAAAGTACTTGTATCCGGAGCATATATAAAGAACTCTCAAACTCAACAATTTAAAAATTGCAATGAAAAGAAATAGACTACAGACTCGAACATAGACTTCATCAAAGAAGATATATGAATGGCCAATAAACAGATGTAAACGGTGTACATCAAGAGACTGAGGAGACAAGCCACAAACTAGGAAATATTTATAAAAGACGTATCTGATAAAGAACTGTTTGAGACATTCAGGCTGCTCTTACAAAAACACCATAAATTCGGTGGCTTATAAACATTTATTTCTCACATTTCTGGAGGCTGGGAAGTCCAAGAAACGTGCTGGCATCACTAGGAAGCTCTGTGGGGTCACTTTTGGAAATCAGCTATCAAGCTACGAAAAGACATGAAGGAATTTTAAATGCATATTACTAAGTGACAGAAATCAATCTTTCAAAGGCTGCATATTGTATGATTCCAAATATATGACATTCTGGAATCGGTAAAACTACAGAGACAGTAACAAGGTCAGTGGTTGCCACTGGTTGGGGAGGGAAAGGGAAGAAGGATGGATAGGTGGAACACAGAGGATTTTTAGGTAGTGTAACTACCTAAAATAGTGTAACTAGTCTGCATGTTATACATTTGTCAAAACATTATGCATACGACATTAAGCCGTACCTTCGTGTAAACTGTAAACTTTGTGTGACAATGATGTGTGAATGTAGATTCATCAATTACAACAAACGCGGCACTTTGGTGTGGGATGTTGATGCTAGGGTAGGGTGTGCTGGTATTGGATCAGGGAATATATGAGAACCCTTTGTACTTTCCACTCCCATTTTGCTGCGAATCTAAAACTTCTCTAAAAATATATATATATGTATGTATATTTTAAAGATTTTATTTATTTGGGCACCTGGGTGGCTCAGTGGGTTAAGCCACTGCCTTCGGCTCAGGTCATGATCTCAGGGTCCTGGGATCGAGTCCCGCATCGGGCTCTCTGCTCAGCGGCAAGCCTGCTTCCCCCCCCCCCCCCCGCCTGCCTCTCTATCTACTTGTGGTCTCTCTCTGTCAAATAAATAAATAAAATCTTAAAAAAAAAAAAAGATTTTATTTATTTGTCAGAGAGAGAGAGAGAGAGAGCACAGCAGGCAGAGAGGCAGGCAGAGGCAGAGAGAGAAGCAGGCTCCCTGCCAAGCAAGAAACCCGATGTGGGACTCAATCCCAGGACCCTGGGATCATGACCTTCAGTTAAGCCGAAAGCAGCAGCTTAACCGACTAAGCCACCCAGGCGTCCCTCTAAAAAAATATTTTTAAAAAGGTGTTGGATGGGGGCGCCTGGGTGGCTCACTGGGTTAAAGCCTCTGCCTTCGGCTCGGGCCATGATCCCAGGGTCCTGGGATGGAGCCCTGCATTGGGCTCTCTGCTCAGCAGGGAGCCTGCTTCCTCCTCTCTCTCTCTGCCTGCCTCTCTGCCTACTTGAAATCTCTGTCTGTCAAATAAATAAATAAAATCTTTAAAAAAAAAAAAGGTGTTGGATGTCATTAGACATTAGGGAAATGCAAGGTAAAATTACAACGAAAATCTATTACAGGCCTACTAGAATGCTAAAATTAGGGCCGCCAACCAAATGTGCGTGGATGACTATATGAAGTAACTGGAAGTCTCATACACTGTTGGTGGGAATGCAAAATGTATAATCATTTTGGAAAAATTAAACATACTCATACCATATGACCCAAAGACATTATGACACTAGACTTTTGGGATGGTGAATATTGTTACTATCTTGATTTTGGCGATGGTTTTATAGAGGTATACATGTCAAAATGTATCAACCGGTGCATTTTAAATATATGCAACTTATTGTATACCAATTATACCTCAATAAAGCTGTCTGGAGGAGAGAGCTAACATCCAGCATAGGACCATGATTTTGGAACAATTATTAATGCTATCTCAGTGTGGAAAATGACCAAAGGAATATAGGAATTCTGATCCCCCAATTAGCAAGAATAGTGCTACATTTAAGAAAAATCTATCTTAACCATAGAAATTTGCTTGAAATTCTTTCAATTATTTTCCCACATGGTCTCTGTGACCATTTCAACTGTATTAATCTGTTTTATTTCTAACTGCTGTAAGAATGGGAAGGGGGGGGCACCTGGGTGGCTCAGTGGATTAAGCCGCTGCCTTCGGCTCAGGTCATGATCTCAGGGTCCTGGGATCAAGCCCCGCATCGGGCTCTCTGCTCCGCAGGGAGCCTGCTTCCTCCTCCCTCTCTCTGCCTGACTCTCTGCCTACTTGTGATCTCTCTCTCTCTCTCTGTCAAATAAATAAATAAAATCTTTAAAAAAAAAAAAAAAGAAGGGGGAAGGGGGCCTGGTTGAGTGGTTTTATCAGACGATAAGAGCAACCAGCCTAGAAAAAGATCATTTGGAGCTGGGCTAAGCCCATTACCAAGATTCTGAACCAAAAACCACTCCCAGATCGTAGTGACGCTGGTTGTGCTGAAGCCGTCCTCTCTTCTGTTCATGATTACAATTGGGTTTTGACACTAGACCAAGTTCCCAAATAGAAGACTGCGGAAGGAACATACAGTACTCAAGAAAACAATGATACATAACTTACACCTGTTAACTCCTAAATTGTGAGGGCTTGGGGCTGCTCTGGGCCCCAACCGAAATCAAGCAGTAATGAGCACCTTGTTAGCACACACGAGTAGTATCAGTAAATTGTAAAGACCAGTTGAGTAGCCTAATTAAAAAAAAAAAATATTTAGTTCTTTAGGTCCTTACTTAGCTTATGCCTTCTCTATGGCTCAGCAGAAAAACCAAAACTCGGGGCGCCTGGGTGGCTCAGTAGTTAAGCATCTGCCTTCCGCTAGGGTCATGATGCTGGGGTCCTGGGATCCAGCCCCGCATGGGGTTCGCTGCTGGGCGGGAAGCCTGCTTCTTCCTCTCCCAGTCCCTCTGCTTGTGTTCCCTCTCCCGCCCTCTCAATTAAATAAATAAAATCTTAAAAAAAGAAAGAAAGAAAGAAAGAAAAATCAAAACTCTGTTTTTGAGGTCAGTCATACCCCCATTCTTCCAGCTATGTCTGAATAAAGCAAACATTAGAAAGAAACGCATCCAGGCTAGTAAGCATCATGGGTCTCTCAGAGTTGATTTTGCTCTGGGACCTTCGGCTGTCAGGCCCAAGCCAACAAAGTCACTGCCCCCGCCCCGGGACTAATATTTACTGCTTCCAAATTCTTCTTTCCTCCCGTCATTGAGCTACGGTGGTTGGGGACTTCGGGTGAGTGGGTTCTTCTCAGGCGACACGGCAGACCAGGTCGGGGGCACGGGCTAGCAGTATTCAGGTGCTCTGGGGGCAGAGCTGCGAGCTAGGAGAAGACCCAAGTGAAGTGATGAGTCAACTTCGGTTGGCAGGAGAGGGAACGGGCTCACGGAGCACCCAGTTCCCGCTCACCAGATTCCTGACCCTGGGATTTGTCCGGATGGATGTCGTGGGCACAGGGAGAGGAGCGCGTTGGGGTAAAGGGTTCAGAATTTGGAGTGCGACCGACCTGGTTCGAACAGAGCTCTGCGACTCGGTGGCCGTGAGACCTCGTCCACACGCCCTCTCCGACCCTCGGTTTCCTCCTCGCTCGGCGGGCCGCGGGACGAGGCGTCGACGCGCGGCTCCGCACGCCTGCGGCCGGGCGCACGGGAAGCCCCGAGGCCCGCATGGGCGCCGCGCCGACGCCCCCTGCCGGCCGGCCGGCGCCCCACGCTCGCCGGCCCGCGCCCAACGCTCGGCCCCTAGACGTCCGCGGCCGGATGCCCAGCGTCCGCACGGTCCTCGGCCTCCTGGCGGCTCTGGCGGCCTGTGGCGCCGTCGCCTTCCTGGGCTACTGTGTTTACTTCGACCGGAAGCGGCGTGGCGACCCCGCGTTCAGGCGCCGCCTGCGGGACAGTGAGTGAGACCGCGGCGGCGGCGGCGGGCCGGGTGGGCAGAGGGCGGGCCCATGGGCCGAGGGCTCTGCCGGGCGCACGCGGGCGTCGGGATGGCTCCGGAGCCGCGGGTGCCACGTTGTGTTTGCAGAAAGAAGAGCCCAGCAGCGGAAGGCTGAGGGACCGGGCGCCCAGGTGAGGTGCTTAGCGACGCCGAGACGGGGCGTTATAGTGAGTGACCTCCCGCTGGGTCTCGGGGTCTCCGAGCAGGCATTTGCCACCGCCTCTCTGCGCACCCGCGCCCGGCCTACGTTCGGCCTAGGTGTGGTTTTTATCGTGCGCTTGCAAAGGGAAGGGAAGGAAGAACCAGTTGGAGTTAGGAAAAGGCTCATCCCATTTTAAAAAGAGAATTCTTGGGGACAGCAAACACAAAACACAAAAACCCTCCAGCTATAACAGACCGAAGCTGAAGTGACCGGCCAGGGAGTTGATACTTTGGGTCAAGGATTGTCCACCCTACCTACCTTTAAAGACCAGCCCTAGGCATGGTACCAATGATGACACCATCCTGTGACTCTGGTCACCTTCCTGAACCAAGCTGAAGCAAACCACAGCATGCTTCTGAACACCACCAACTGCCCTGCCAACCCCTCGCCATGCCCTTTGCCAAATCAGCAAACACTGTTAATACCCTAAGCAAGAAAACAGTTTTGCAACCTACAAAACTAGATGTGTTGTAGTTAATTAGACAGGGATTTCTGCGGTGTGTACTTAGGAAGTTGGGTAAAATACAGATGAGAGCGATTACAAGCATCTCAACTTAATTTAAATATGCCATGGATTTTTTTTTAGTTGCCTGAAATTATAATTCCATTTTAAGAAGTTTTAAATATTATAAAGAACAACTGTGTTTATCATACCTTGGATTTAGAGATTAGGTTCAAGATATGCTTTTTAAATAAAAGTTAAATACTTTGATCAATAACCTTATACTTCACATGCATTATTCATTGTTAAATATTTTGTTAATCTTTTAGTTGTGGGATCCAGCAAAGAAGGAAAAATTACAAGAACTTTTTCTGCAAGAGATACGAATGGGACAACTTTGGTTATCCAGAGGTGAGAATGTAAATACTCTTTTGTTAGCAGTTACTTAAGATAATATATGTTGAAAAAATATTTGATTGGTATTTGTATGTCAAAAAACTTGGGAGTACCTGGGAGGCTCAGTCAGTTAAGCCTCCTAACTCTTGATTTTGGCTCAGGTATGATCTCAGTGTTGTAAGATTGAGCCCCATGTCTGGCTCCGAGCTGAGTGTGGAGCATGCTTAACATTCTTTCTCTCCCTCTGCCCCTACTCGCCCCCCACTCTCTCTCTCTCAAAGGAACAAACAAACAAACAAACAAACAAACCTAGATGTGTTAACCAACTTGCTTTAAAGAGATTTTTTCACTTGATCATACTTTTCATCTCACCATATTATACACATAGCATTCAGGTTCCTTGGGAATGGGCACATGGAGAAGCAAAGCCAAATGCAGTAACACTTTATTTATTTTCAGGTAAAATTCTAAGTAAATGACTTTTCCAAGTGACTAAATGTTTTATGAATTAAAGCTTTAAAAAAATGAACTGTTTTATAAAAATTTTCCTGCATTCTTAGAGTATTCTTAACACAATAATTACTTATTTTTGATGATGAAATCATTATAAATGATCATTCTTGTCCTGTGTCTGATGTAGTAATGAAGGAGCTACCTTGGAGCTACTTTGGACTTAATGGCCATAAACTGTATTTTGAATTATAATTTATCTTCACCTAATTCCACATAGTTTTGAGAAGGCTTCACAGTATCGTTAGGTAAAATGATGTTATAAATAACATAATAAATAATAAGAAATAATATAAATAATAAATTTATAAATATAAATAATAAATAATATAAATATCTTGTAAATGCTGTATGTAATAATCATGTCTTTGTTCTGGTGTTAAACCTGGAAAGGCAAATAACTTGTTTTCAGACTTCTTTTGTAAGGGATGAATCATGTTGCTGGATAAGTAAGCATGACACCCGTTTATGTATCTTTTTTCAAGTGTTGCAGATTTCCTCTCATCACAGTGCCTGTAGCCGTTCTTGCTCTTTTATCTTTTTTAAAAAGATTTTTTCACTCTGCACTTAGGAGGCTGCATCCTCCAGAATTTATGAAAAACAAAGTCAAGATCCTGGACAATTCATAGCAATACCCAAGAATTTTACTTTAAATCAGTGGCTTAATGCCACTCAAAACCATAAAGGTTTTGAGAAACGAGTAGTCATTGCACATTAATCGTTATAATTTGAAGTTTTAGTATTTTATTCAATACTAATCTTTTCTTCTGGGAAGTTTTATAAATGGGCTAAAATATCTTAAAAATGACAAAATTAGTTAGAAATGACTTAAATGATACAAATAGGAATGATTTTATACAAGGTAGTTAAGTATAAACTTGAAGGACCTTTGGGGTGCCTGGGTGGCTCAGTGAGTTAAGCCTCTGTCTTGGGCTCAGGTCATGATCCCAGGGTCCTGGAATCAAGCCCTGCATCGGGCTCTCTGCTCAGCGGGGAGCCTCCTTCCCTTTCTCTCTCTCTGCCTGCCTCTCTGCCTACTTGTGATCTCTGTCTGTCAAATATAAAATAATAAATAAAATCTTTAAAAAAAAACAAAACTGGAAGGACCTTCATTTGCACAAGCTTCTTTGAGGGTTCTGGGAAGAGTCCTAGCAATTTTGTATTCATAATTTTATATTCTTTTTCTTGAAAAGGGCCCCCCAGGAGCCTGGCTGGCTCAGTCACTACAGCATGTGACTCTTGATCGTGGGGTTATAAGTGTGAGCCGACACTGGGGATAGAGATTACTTAAGAAAAATAAAATCTTAAAAGTGCCCCCCCCCCAATTATATAAACTAGATGCCTCTTAGGGTGCCTAGGTAGCTCACTGGTTGAGGTCTGCCTCTTGGTTTCCCCTTAGGTCATGATGTCAGCGTCCTGAGCTCCACCGGGGAGTAGAGCTCTTCACTCAGCACGGAGTCTGCTTCACATTCTCTCTCTCCTCTTGCTTGTGCTCACGCTCTCTCTCTGTCAATCAATAAAATCTTGGAAGAAAAAAAACTGGAGGCCTCACAGAATTAATTCCTCTGGATTAATTCCTAAATGTGGATACTGCTTGGACATATGGGCAATTAAAGTAGATAAACCCTTTCAGCTTTAACATTTTTTGAATTGGGATAGTATCAATATGGAGAGAAAAAGTAGGAATTATAAATAAACAATTATTACACGATATATTCTTTATGCTTAAAAGCTTTCATATAATAGTTCAGTTAGAGGTGAAAATGTTATAAATATTGAGATGATTAAAACAAAAAGTGCGAACACGGTTTTTAAAATTTTTACCTCTGGAGCACCTGGGTGACTCATTTGGTTACGCCTCTGTCTTTGGCTCAGGTCATGATCCCAGGGTCCTGGGATCGAGCCTTGAATCCGGCTCCGTGTTGGGGGTGGGGTGTCGTCGTCTTCTCTCCCTCTGCCTCTCCGCCCTGCTTGTGTTCTCAAATAAATAAAAATCTCTAAAAAAAAATTAAAAATTTTTTACCTCTTAAGGGTGATAACATTATTTCTGTAAAACCCTAAATTGATTTATTAGCTCTTTAAGGGTTATTTATATCCATATTTTACTTCTAATGGAGTTCTCATCTTGGTTGCTTATTTAAATCCCCACCAAACCCCTAAAGAATTAAATCAGAATCTCTGGGGTGGAACCCAGGTTTTTAAAACTCTCTTGGTTATTACAATACACTGTTTGAGAACAAGTGTTCTAATGCAATAAATTTTCACCTAGTTTTCTGTAATCCTTTCAATTTTCTCCACTCCTCTCTGCCACACCCCTAATTTTCATTACTTTGCTGTCAAGTAGTATAGTCCTATAGCCATCTCAACTGTGGTTGTCTGCATAGGACCATAGAGCCAATAATTTTTATTGAAATTTCTAATTAGCTGATTTGATTGAATTTATTGGTTGGTGGACTTACTTGATCAAATTGATTATTGTTTTTGTGTTACATTAGCTCTATCAACTTGAGAGGAGGCACTATATTTTTTTATTTATTTGAGAGAGAAAATGGGAGGGCATGAGCAGTGGGGAGGGTCAGAAGATGAAGCAGACCCCCCACTGGGCAAGGAGCCCGATGCGGGGCTCAGTGTCAAGGTTCTGAGATCATGACCTGAGCTGAAGGCAGACGCTTAACCAACTAAGGCACCCAGGTGCCGTGACAGGAGGCACCATCTTTCTTTAATTTTGATCTAATGTGTCATCTCCATAAAGCTGTAATTTTACTAATTTAAAATAAACCTTTTAGGGCCACCTGGGTGACTCAGTCTGAGTGTCTGACTCTTGGTTTCAGCTCAGGTCATGATCTCAGGATAGTGAACTGGAATCCTGCATCAGGCTCTGTGCTCAGCAGGGAGTCTGCTTGAGATTCTCTCTCTCCCTCTGCCCTCTACCCCCTGGCTTGCAGTCTCTCTCTAAAATAAATAAATTTTTAATAAATTAAACCTATTATTAAAACACTAGCATAGTATTTCATCGAAGAAATGTCCTTCTGATGGTTTTTCAGTGTAAACTTAATACAAATCTGGGAAGCACTATCTTCTGTCCATCATGCACTTTTCCCTTCAGATGACCACGTATTTCAACCAATAAATGGGAAATTATGTAACACCTGAGGAGTGGCAGCACACTGTAGTCTCAAGGTTCAGAAAATTAGGTTCAATTATTAATTGGCATTAATTAGTTCTGAAAATTTAAATGTCACTGATCTCTGCATCAGTTTCCTAGAATGAAGCAGTAAGACTGACTGATTCCATGTTATTATTATTTTTTAAAGATTTTATTTATTTGACAGAGAGAGAGAGATCACAAGTAGGCAGAGTCAGGCAGAGAGAGGAAGAAGCAGGCTCCCGGCTGAGCAGAGAGCCCGATGCGGGGCTCGATCCCAGGACCCTGAGATCATGACCTGAGCCGAAGGCAGCGGCTTAACCCACTGAGCCACCCAGGCGCCCCTCCATGTTATTATTTAGACAGAAATTCTATGATTAATTTCCATACTATATAAATTTTCATTCTTTATAGCCAATCATCCTAAAATTCATTTTAAAGACTTTTTTTTTTTAAAGATTTTTATTTATTTATTTGATAGAGAGAGAGAGATCACAAGTAGGCAGAGAGGCGGGCAGAGAGGAGGAAGCAGGCTCCTTGCGGAGCAGAGAGCCCGATGCGGGGCTTGATCCCAGGACCCTGAGATCATGACCTGAGCCGAAGGCAGCGGCTTAATCCACTGAGCCACCCAGGCGCCCCTCATTTTAAAACTACTTAGAAATCAAAGTTCATAAGTCTGTCTTCCCCTAGCTATGTAATTTGTGTTACACCAAACCCTGTTTCAAACTCTGATAATACAATCTATTTTTTAAAAAGTCTCATTTAGCAAGAACATCAGGTGTTTCCTTCATATTTCATCAATCACACAGGTAGAGTTAAAGGTAACCTATCTCCGGGGCACCTGGGTGGCTCAGTGGGTTAAAGCCTCTGCCTTCAGCTCATGTTACGGTCCCAGGGTCATGGGATGGAGCCCTGCATTGGGCTGACTGCTCAGCAGGGAGCCTGCTTCCCCCTCTCTCTCTCTGCCTGCCTCTCTGCCTACTTGTGATCTCTGTTGGTCAAATAAATAAATAAAATCTTTAAAAAAAAAAAAAAAAGGTCACCTATCAGGGCGCCTGAGTGGCTCAGTGGGTTAAAGCCTCTGCCTTCGGCTTAGGTCATGATCCCAGGGTTCACATCGGGCTCTCTGCTCTGGGGACAATCTGCTTCCTCCTCTCTCTCTCTCTCTGCCTGCCTCTCTGCCTACTTGTGATCTCTGTCTGTCAAATAAATAAAATTAAAAAAAAAAAAGTCACCTATCTCCTATCAGTAACGGAAGACAACCTTTAAAAAACACTCAATACCCCTGGTCTTACAAACACACATTGTAGAACACAAACATTTCTAAATCAAGAGTGCGTTTTTTTTTTAATATTTTATTTATTTATTTGACAGAGAGAGATCACAAGTAGATAGAGAGGCAGGCAGAGAGAGAGGGAAGCAGGCTCCCTGCTGAGCAGAGAGCCCAATGCGGGACTTGATCCCAGGACCCTGAGATCATGACCTGAGCCGAAGGCAGCGGCTTAACCCACTGAGCCACCCAGGCGCCCCAAGAGTGCACTTTTTAATAGTAATTTGGGTCACAACATTATTCTTCTTGCAGCTTGATCACAGTGAATCTAATAGGTAGCTCAACATTTTCCCCATTTATAATCTTTACTCTCTTTATGATAAGTAATCCGTAGTTTGACACTTTTTTTCCCCCCCATTTTAACATTTGGTGCTTTCTTGGTAATCTGTGGAATGTTGATTTGAAAGAATGTTAACATTTTACTTTAAACCTTATCCATCTGTTTCAGGAGAGTGTCAGTTGGGGGTTGAACATCTCAGCACTGCCCTTTTAGTATGTGGACAACCAAAGGAACTTCTGAAGGTTTTCAAACACACACTCCCTCCTCAGGTATTTGAGATGCTGTTGCACAAAATTCCCCTTATTTGCCAGGTGAGCACATACTTAATTGTCTTTCCTAAATGAACACAGTAAATAACCATGTTAGGCTTGATTACATAAAAATAGCAAAGTTTGTGTATGGATGGGAACATTAAATGAGTAAAATTTCTGAATTTTTGGTTGCTTTTCTTGCCTTATGATCAAACAAGCTTATTTTTTCATGTTCCTTTAACTACAGTGGATTGTGTATTTTGAGTCTTATAGATGTTTCAACATTTCATCTTTAAAGGCAGCACTGTTAGTATTTTGTCTTTGTACCTTTAAAGACCTATTGATTACTGACTGCAATGTCAACAGAGGCCTGTAAGTTAAACCGTATGTTAGTTAAATGATGCAATAGCTTAAAAATAAGATGTAATTCAGAAAACCATTAATTTATCAAAGCAGAATACTTTTGGCTTCAAATATGACAAAACATAAAAATCACTTTGGTAATAGAAACATATAGGCTAATTTAAATTAGTGTTCTCTTAAGTGCAACTTTAAATTGGTACCAAATGAAATCCACTCATAAGCCAATTTACTAGTGGGTATTAGTTTACTTAACCTTTACCAAATTTCTTGGTATATTTATGCATCAACTAGAATTTCCTGCAGATGCTTGGGTTTGTTTTAGGATTCATTTTGCCATAAGACACTACTTTTAACTTCGGTTCACTTTTTATTGCACTCATCACATGTCATGGCTGAGAATACACTGTATAATGTTGAACTGACTCGGAATCATTCATGTTGGACTCAGCTTTTGAACAAAACACAAAACAGTCTCCACTACAGCATATTAGTCAACTCTTAACACATTCCCAAGGTAGTCTCAGATGGGATGTTTCCTGTACACATATGAAAAATATGGCTAGGATACGAACGTATAATGCCCACCCTGACACAATTAGGGAGGCAAGAAATGATCATGTGTTGAAATGATTAGCAAGTAACTATTTTATGTATTTACCAGCAATTTGAGGCAGACATGAATGAACAGGAATACTTGGAGGATGATCGTGACTGAAAAACATTTCAACGTACCCACAGTCCAGTCAGAATACTATGGTACTATATATATAGTATAAACAACTGTTCAGTGATATTTCCATTTATTTTACTTTTAGTAATAAAAAATTGTTTCTATCTCATACATGATTGAACACACATTTTGCTTTAAAATTAACAGTCACAATTGAAGAAACAATGGTTTATTTTTCTAATGAAATTACCAACCTGCTGAATCTTAAGGCCTCAACAAATGTTGCATCTTATTATTTTCATTGAACAAAAAGACCTTCTATTTTGATTATTCTGGGTAAACAGCAATTTTGTTTCTCCTGTTGTTTCCATTTGCCAAAGTCATGACTGACAGTTTAACAGGGTGGCTACTGCTTTCCTGGGATTCTATCAAGATGAATCCTCATTTCCATCACAACCGCTGCTGCCAATCTTTGATCAAAAGTCCATCCATCAGGACTTCTCTATCGTGGTTGGCCAAGAAGTCCTGCTTTGGCTGCTAGGGCTTCATTCTGCTGAATATGATACTCCTGAAATCTCATGGATATTCTCTGTGTCATTTTTAAATATTTCTGTAAGCAGTGTTCGGAACAGGTGGTCTAGAAATAGAGAAGATCCAAGAGGCAACACAGAAATGTTAATTTTTAAAAAGTGCACATATTCTAAATGAACAACCAACCACGGGGTACTTTTCTTTGAATATGTAAGAACTAAATGGTATGAATGAGTAGCAAGTGATCATAACTTTCAGTTGTTAGTTTTATCCATTTACAAGAATTAATATATACTGAATGTTTATCAGTTTGTAAGCACTAAAAACAATGGTATATCCCTGCTTTTTCCATCCCTCATTCTGATTGTTAAAATGTAGGCCTAGAAGTAAGTCTGTTCCTTTTATATGAGAAACTCCATTCTGCACATTCACATTCTTTCAACATTTCTTTTTAACGAGAATTATACTTTAAAGAGAATATCATACTTTTAACGAGAATATTTTAAGCTTTGTCACTTATTTAACAAGGGCTTATTGATTGCTGGTTATATGTTCTTGGCATGAATGGTGATCAACATCTGACACTGGAGGAAGTTTATGTCACTTTTAGCCAATATATAAATGTTTTGATGAGGATATTAAAAATTAAGATTTCTCATAGGATTGAGTTTGCGGAGTCCACCCATGCAATATGAGCCACCATATTCAAGCTCCACTTTTTCCAAAATTAACTAGAGTTGTCAGGGTCAGACAGAAGAGTCGTATCAACATTCTCTAACCATCTTGACTGATAGCTAACTGGTAAGAATCTCTGCTACGAAACAGTAACTCAGCAAGCCCTAGGCATCTTATTTAAAAAAAAAAAAAAAAAAGGTGGGGAGGCGCCTGGGTGGCTCAGTCGGTTAAGTGTCTGCCTTCAGCTCAGGCCATGATCCTGGGGTCCTGGGATCGAGCCCTCCATCGGGCTCCCTGTTCAGTAGGGAGTCTGCTTCTCCCTCTCCCTCTGCTTGTTCTCTCTCTGTAAAATAAATAAAATCTTTTAAAAAATTAAAAAAAAAAATCTGCCATGCTACAGTGTGTGTGTGTGTGTGTGTGTGTGTATATATATATATGACAGACTATCATACTAAATTTGGGATCATTAAATTCAATGACATGGGTCCCTGACTGCTTCAGTTCCTCTGAGCAATGGAACATATTAAGCAACCCAAATTCCTGTAGTAACTAGGAACAAGGGAAATGGTTAGAGACATCCTATTTCTATTTTCTATGACAAGCTCAGAGAATTTTTAGTGGGCTGGGCACATTTTTCATACCTCTTCAGGTTTCACTTCTCTTGTTGTGAAGTCTTTAACGCAATCCAAAAAGCAGGTTTCCGTAAGTTTATTGTAGGTTCCAAGAAACTCCTTAAACTACAAATAAATCAGAACATTCTTTAATATTTGGTTTTTTTAGAACATGTTTTGAAATTTTAATTACTGATGTTTTATATCTGAGGAAAATACCCTGTAATACTTGAAATCAACAGTTACTTTCACTAACTTAAATGGGCATAAATAGACATGTATGGTATGATCTACCAAAAGATAGTCCAGTTTTCTAGTTGAATATTTATTTGTTCCTGGATATCTGTCAAATTATTTGAAAAATAAATGTTTCATATCATTTAAAATCCACTTCTAGAAATGAAATATGAAGTTATTTTGTGAGATCACTGACTTAACATGGTTGCACCCAGTTATGCCTTAAATTTTTTGCAAAATTCTTTTTTGTTAATTGTAATACCTTACCTGTTTTATCTGATCAGATTCTGGTATTTGTGCAGCCATATTCTAAAGGTATGTTTATTAGTCACCTGATTTAAAGATTAAGAAAAAGTTTGTCAGTCTGTGAACAAATATTTTTAGGCTAGCTAAAGAGTTAGGTAATTACAACAAGAACAGTTTATGAAAAGAACTGAAACAAAGTTTACCTGAAATTACTGTTCTCATTTTATAAATTTCTAATGGAGTATGTAATTATATCCCCCTCCCTCCACAATCCCCCAGGTCCTTAATGGCAATGAAGAACCCTACCATTTACAGAATTAGATTTTTTAATGCTGGCTATGGGACCCAAAAGCCCCTGCTATCCAGTTTTAAATCTCCAGTTTTAAAACAGCTTGCTCTGTTGCCTTGCAAGGTTACTTGTGAGGCGAACGTGATAACCACTACACTACGGAAACGCGACGCAAGGTTACTTGTTAAAGCCTCGTTCCTAGCAGAGTTTTAAAGGAAACCAAGAGATCTCTGGTGTCTTCCTGCAAGTACTTAATCTTAACTATTCCACTGGTTGCTACTGTAACTTTGACCTGTGATGATAATGATTCTTTTACTATCTCTACATAAATACAAAGTTTCTATTAATTGTTAAAAAAAACATCATCCACACGGAACACCTGCATAGCTCAGTCCATTAAGCTCAGACTTGTGATTCTGGCTCAGATCATGATCTCATGATCTCATGGCATTGTGGGATCAGGCCCTACATGGAGCTCCATGCTCAGCAGGGAGTCTGCTTAAGATTCTCTCTCTCTCTACCCCTCCCTGGCCCACCCCAACACATGTACTCTCTCTCAAAAATTTAAAAAAAAAAAAAAAAGGAAAGACATTAATAGTAAATTATAGTACTATTAATAGTAAAGTACTATACTATTAACATCTGTATATAAGTGGACCAGTGTAGTTCAAACCTGTCCTATTGTTCAAGGGTCACTGCCTATGTTTTTACCATATAAAATACCCGAAAAATACCAACAGTTAACCGAAGGTCACAATTTTTCAAGTATTGCTGTGCTGTTATAAAATACCACCAACCAGGGGTGCCTGGGTGGCTCAGTGGGTTAAAGCCTCTGCCTTCAGCTCAGGTCATGATCCCAGGGTCCTGGGATCGAGCCCCACATCAGGCTCTCTGCTCGGCAAGCAGCCCGTTTCCCCCACTCTCTCTGCCTGCCTCTCTGTTTACTTGTGATCTCTGTCAAATAAATAAATAAAATCTTAAAAAAAAAAAAAAACCACCAACCAGTCAAAGAGACAGAAGAGTCTATATTATATAATGCAGTTTAGGACTTGTGCTTCTGGAAGGATGGAGCAAGAGATGTGTTTTTCCCTATTCTTCAAATTAAGTACAACTAAAAACCTGGACATGACATACAAAACAAACACAAGACTCTAAAAGGTGGAGAAAAGAAAGTATATTGGCCAGGGCCTTTGGGACCTAGGAAACAAAACACTGGGGAATTTTACTTTCTCTTTTTGTCTCCTATATCACAGAGTTGGAGCTGAAGAAGCCAGCAATCTGCAAATGCAGATTGCACAGTCAAAACCCCCCATCTTCCCAAAGCTGGCCCTCTCTAGCCAAAGGGCCAGGAAAGGGGAAGCCTGAAAGAAAGAAAACTTTTAAACAATAACTGTATACTCCAGGCAAACAAAAACACTGTGGCTTGCTTCCCCCATCCACCACATCACCATAAGCCAACTGAGGAGCCTAGATTTCCATCCTCACTAAGCTGTAATGAGGCACCAAGTCCCCCAAACTTCATAGAAGGGAGATTAGGAAACAAGGACTTTCATCCTTACTGGGCTTTAATGAGGGCTCCCCCATCCCCAACAAGTGTCAGTGGAAACAACACAAGGAACCTGGACTTCCATTTCAATGGCAGTAATGAGGTACCCTTGTCTCTCCCCTCTGGGCTATATCAAAGGAGGCCTCTTTGAGATTAAAGGCTTGCATTACCATCCCATGGTAATTAGCTCATTTTACCCTCTTCCAGTGTCAGTGGAAACCATGTGGGGAGCAGTAATGAGGCACTCCAGTCCCTCCGAGCCAGGGTGATACCAGTGGAGGCCTGCTGGACAGCCGTAACTCCTACTCTTGCCCAGCAGTACTGAGGAGCACACCACCTCCATACACCTTAAGTGACAGAGTCAGGGCCCCTGCACTTCTTTCCTATATCTAGTAGTAATGAGGCAGCATGCCCCCTCCCCTACTTCTGCTAATGGAGTAGTGGCAAAAGGAGCCAGCTAGAGAAGAAGATTTACCAAGATCTAGAGCCTCATAATACAGTATGCAAAATGTCTAAGTTACATAAAAAAATTGGTCATCATACCACAAGCTAAGAAAATCTCAAACTGAATGAAAAAAAGACTCTCTCTATATATCCAGTACTGAGATGACGGATTCAGAATTATCTGACAATGATTTAAAAATGGTTATTATAAAAAATACCACAATGAGCAGTTATGAATATGCCTGAAACAAACAAGATATTACAAGAACCAAATGGAAATCTTAAGAAGTGAAAAATAACCAAAACAAACTGAACAGATGTAATCAATAGCAGAATGAAGGATAGGGGAAGCAGTCAGCAAACCAGAGGACAGAAATTAACCAATCTGAATAACAGAAAACTATAATGGAAAAAAAAAAGGAACAGAGTACCAGGAACCTATATGAATGTAACAAAAGATCAAACAGTTGTTTCAACAGAGTCCTGGAAAAAGAGGAGAAAAGAGCAGGGATGGAAAAGTACTAGAAGAAATGATGGCTAAAAACTTCCCAAATTTGGCAAAAAAGATAAATTTATATAGATCCAAGAGAAGCTGAATGAATGCCAAAGAGTATAAACACAAAGGAATCTATATCAACATATAGCACAGCCAAGCATCTAAAAAACTAAAGACAAAAATTTATGAGGGTAGCAAGTGAAAAAGTGACATCTTACCTATAGGGGAAAACAATTAGGATGACATTAGTCATTAGGATGACAATACACTTCAGAAATGAAGGGGAAATCAAGACATTTTCAAATGGAGGTAACTAGAATTTGTTGTCACCTGACCTATCCTTAAAGAATTAAGTTCTAAAATAAATAAAATGGGAAAAAAAAAAAGAATTAAGTTCTAAACAGAAAGGAAACGTTAATAGGAGACTTAGAACATCAAGAAGGAGGAAAAACAGAGTAATAAAAAATATGAATAAGTACAATACACTTTTCTTCTTAAGTATCCTAAACTGTTTGACAGTTGAAACAAAAATAATAAAACTGTCTAATGTCAATTTAAATGTATATTAATAAATATGGTAAAGGCAAAGGGAGGTAGGTGTATCACTGAAACTGGTACTGACACCATTAGACTGTAATCAGATATGTAAATATCATGTAGTACCTAGAGCAATCATTAAAAAGGATATATAAGGAGACATACTCAAAAATACTATATAGATAAATCAATATGAAAATGCCAATTTATATTCATGTAATCCACAGAAAGGCAAGAAAAACAGAAAAACAGAACAGAAAATTTAAAAATAGCAAATTTAAACCCTGGGGTCCCTTCCGTCAGTTGAGTGCCTGCCTTCGGCTCAGGTTGTGATCTCGGAGTCCTGGGATCAAGCCCCACACTGGGCTCCCTGCTCAGCAGGGTGCCTGCTTCTCCCTTTCCTTCTCCCCCCAGCTCATGTGCACTCTCTATCTCTTATAAATATATAAAAAAATTTAAAAAAAAATTTAAGTCCTAGTAAACAATTACACTAAATATAAGTGGTCTCAATAATCATTTAAAAGAGACTGGTAGAATGGATTAAAAAACATTGCCAACTATATGCTGTCTCTAAGAAATTTACTTCAAATATAATGATACAGGTTGAAAATAAAAGGGTAGAAAAAAATCTGTCATGCAAACAATCAAAAGAAAATAGTGGATATATTAATATCAAAGTAGACATGAGCAAAGGAAATTACAAGACAGAAAGGGACTATAAAGATTAATCTACCAAGAAAACAGAGCAATCCTAAATGTGTATGCACCAAACAAGAGAGTGGCAAAATACAGAGTAAAACTTAAAGGAAAAAGAGAAGGATATAGTTGGGGACTTCAACTTTCCTCTTCAACAATTAACAGAACTAGACAGAAAATTTACAGGGTTATAGAGAATTTACAAGGATATATCAACCCACAATCCACATTTATAAAACATTTTACTTAACAGCACAGAATACATATTTTTATAAAGTGCCCTTGGAGCACAGACCTGGATAAACCATATATCCTGGGCCATAAAACTAGACTCAACAAATTTTTTTTTTTTTTTTAAAGATTTTATTTATTTATTTGACAGAGAGAGATCACAAGTAGGCAGAGAGGCAAGCAGAGAGAGTGAGAGGGAAGCAGGCTCCCTGCCGAGCAGAGAGCCCGATGCGGGACTCGATCCCAGGACCCTGAGATCGTGACCTGAGCCGAAGGCAGTGGCCTAAACCACTGAGCCACCCAGGCGCCCCTAGACTCAACAAATTTAAAAGAATTGAAATTATACAGAATGTCTTCTCTGATCACAACAGAATCAAACTGGAAATCAGTAACGAAAAGATAACAGGAAAATCTCCAAACACTTGGGAAATGCACTACTTCTAAATAATCCATGGGTCAAAGAGGAAATCTCAAAGAAAAAAAAAATCATTGAACTGAATAAGACTGCAAATACAACACATCAAAATTTGTGGGACACAGTTTAATCTGAGCCAAGAGGAAAACTGACAAATGCATATAATTGAGAAAAGTTAAAGTCTCAAATCTGCACTCTAAACTTTCACTTCAAGAATCTAGAAAAAGAACAGAATAAACCCAAAGCATGTAGAAGGAAGGAAATAATAAAGAGCAGAAGTTAATGAAAATGAAAACAAGTGCAACAAAGGTCAATAAAACAAGCTGGTTCTTTGAAAAGATTATAACAGACAAACCTCTAGCAAGAGTAATAAAAAAAAAAGAAATCACATTATCATTATAAGGAATGAAACAGGATATATTACCATAGACCCTGCAGACATTAAAAGGATAATAGCACAACAAACGACTCCATATATAGAAATCTAACAACTTATTCATGAGTTTATTACTATCTAAATATCAAAACCATAATACACAAAAGAAAATTACAGAAAAATATCCTCATAAAACAGACATAAAAATCCTTGACAAAATAATAGCAAATGTAATTCAGCAATATATAAAAATAATTATATACATTAAATAAGTGGAGTTTACTCCAGAGCTGCAAGACTGGTTCCGTATTTGGAGAAAAATCATGAAATCCTATCAATTGATGCAGAAAGAGCATTTGACAAATTCAACACCCTTTCATGATAAGAACTCTCTAAAATAAAGAAATGAGAACTTCAACTTAATAATGAGCATCTACAAAAAACTGTAATTAATGGTGAAAGACTAAATATTTTCCCCTAAGACTGTGAGCAAGGCAGGGTATCTGCTCGTACCACTCTTAATATACTGCTGAAGTTCTACCCAGTGCAGTAAAGCAAGAAAAGGAAGTAAGGAAGACAGACATACAGACTGTTATGGAAGAAAATAAAACTGACAAAATAAAATGACATAATTGTGAAAAAGAAAATCCCAAGGGATCTACAAAGAAACTTAGAACTAGTAAGTTCAGGAAAGTCACAGGATACAAGATAAACATGCAAAAAATCAATTTCTATCACTATATACTTGGCAGTGAACACTCAGACAATGAAAAGTACACCATTAACAATCACTTAAGAAACAGACCTGTACCCCTCGGGCTAATAATACATTATATGTTAATAAAAAATTAAAAATTTAAAAAAAAAAAAAAAACCCAATCACTTAAGAAACATTTAGGGGTAAACCGAACAAAGCATGTATAAGACTTGTATGCTGAGAACTACAAAATACTGATGAAAAAAAAAAATCAAAGACCTAAATAAATGGAGAGACATATTGTGTTCATGGATTAGAAAATTCAATAGTATAGATGTCCATTTCCCTAAAATTAATATAGACAGGCTTAATGCAATTCCTATCAAGGTCCCAGGAAGGTTTCTTATAAATATAGACAAGATTATTTTAAAATTTATATTAGAAAGCAAAGAGACTAAAATAGCTAAATTAAAAAAAAATAACAAAGTGGGAGAAATACATCTATCTGATTTTAAGACTTATTACACAGCTACAGTAATCAGTATCCTGTGTTATGGGTGCAGTAGTAGACACACAGACCAACGGAACAGAACAAAGAGCCCAGAATTAGAGTCACACAAATATGCCCAACTGATTTTTAGTAAAGGGGCAAACGCAATGAAGTGAAGTCTAGATAGAGCCTTTTCAACAACTGGTACTAGAACAACCATACATCCAAAAGAAAAAATTTAACCTCAAACTAAATCTCTCATTTATATATGACTTATATAAAAATTAACTCAAAATGGATCATGAACTTAAATGTAAAACATAAAATTATTACATTTTAGAGTGATAACCCCAAATGCTGGTGAGTATATGGAAAAACTGGATCACTCAGATATTCCTAGTAGTAATTCCTATTCCAGCAAACAGTTGGGCAGTGTCTTAGAAAATTAAACATACAACTACCATATGACCCAGTAACTGTATTCCTTGGCATTTATCACAGAGAAATGAAAACCCATGGTCACAAAAAATCCTGTACCTGAATGTATATGGAAACTTTCTTTGTAACAGTCAAAAACTGGAAACCACCCAAGTGTTCCTCAGTAGGTGAATGGTTAAACTGGTACACCAGTACCATGGAGTTACTTCTCAGCAATAAAAAGGAATGAGTTACTGATGCACAAAGATTGGACAAATCTCTAGAGAATTATGCTGAGTGAAAAAAAGCTAATTCCAAAAGGTTATACACTATATAATTTATATTAACATTCATGAAATGACAAAATTAAAGAAATGGAGAATATTAGTGATTGCCAGGGGTTGAGGAGGGGATTGATATAGGTAGAAGGGAAGGGAGTATTGCTGTAAAAAGGCAAAATTAAAGACTTCTATAATGGACATGTTCTATATCTTGACTGTATCATGAACATCTGGATTGTGATACTGTGATGTTTTGTAATATGTTACCATTGTGGAAAACCGAGTAAAGGGCACAAGGTGTGTCTGCATTTTCCCCTACAACTGGATGGAATCTATAATAATCTCAAAAAGTTTAATATTAAAAAAAAATGAAGTTGTCCAGATGTCTAATACCTGCCAAAGAGTAAGATTCAGTGTACTAAGTTTTAGCAAATGCTCAGAACTAGAGTTCTTTTGGCTTCTCACTCAGAAAACAGCCTGAAAAGATCCAAGAACTGGTAAGGTAACTTTTGTGAAAATAGGTGTTAAATGAAACACTGTTTTGTGGGAACTTAAAAATATATATAAGGGCAATTACCCTAAAGATACAAATGCAGTGATTCGAAGGGGCACCTGCACCCCAATGTTTACAGCAGCAATGTCCACAATAGCTAAACTATGGAAACAGCCTAGATGTCCATCGACAGATGAGTGGAAAAAGATGTGGTGTATATATATATATATATATATATATATATATATATATATATATACAATGAAATACTATGCAGACATCAAAAGAAATGAAATCTTGACATTTGCAATGACGTGGGTGGAACTAGAGGGTATTATGCTAAGCAAAATAAGTCAATTAGAGAAAGATAATTATCATATGATCTCACTGGAATTTAAGAAACAAGGCAGAGGATCAGAGGGGAAGAGAGGGAAAAAAACAAGACAAGACCAGAGATGGAGACAAACCATAGGGGACTCTTATTAATCACAGGAAACAAACTGAGGGTTACTAGGGGGAAAGGGGTGGAGGAATGGGGTAGCTGGGTGACGGACACTGGGGAGGGTATGTGTTGTAATGAGCACTGGGTATTATATAAGACTGATGAATCAGAGTCCTGTACCCCTGAAACAAATAATATATGTTAATTAGCTGAATTTAAATAAGTAAAAATAAAATAAATACAAGGGCAATAAAACATGCATTACAGAACAATAGGCCTCTAAGTGAAATGACAGAAGTTCATCCGTAAGATCATGAACCTTTTGAATTGTTGAATTGTATAGCACATTCACTGTACTTCACGACACTGGACCTGATTTTCTTACTTATAAGAACCTTAGAAATTTGCATATTCACTGATTGTGATGTCAAAATCCCATTCTTTTTCCTATTCCTATCCTTTTATTTCTTCAGGTTAAAAATCATATATAATCACTTTTTAACTGGAGTTCAGAAAGGTGGAAGGTATGAAATCCTTAAATGTTAAGTTTCAGAGACTGGTAAAACCCCACTCGCCCCTTGGTATACAATTCATGGTGACAAATGATGGTTGTTATTGGGAAGTCTTTGACAACACATAGTTGAAGAGTGTCCTAAATGTCCTTGGTATGAATTTTATTTAAAAATTATTTTCTTGGGGCGCCTGGGTGGCTCAGTCAGTTGAGTGTTGGGACTCTTGGTTTGGGCTCAGGTTGTGATCTCGGAGTCATGATATTGAGCTATCTGGCTCCATGCTAAGCATGGAGTCTGCTTCAGATTCTCTCTCTCTGCCTCTACCCCCGCTTGCATGCATGCTCTCCCTCTCTCTCAAATAAATGGATAAATAAAATCTCTAAAAAAATAAAAATTATTTTCTTGGTATTATTTTTAATATACGGTCATTAACAGTATATATCTCTTCCTTTAAAGTTTATCATATTATGAGTAATCTATTTCTTTAGAATTGGAAAATTAAATAGTTCTATTCAATACCCCTATGTTAACATTATGATTTTCTTTTCTCTAGTCATTCAATTACACATATGTATTTTTTCAAATATCTTCCCAGACCTATAACTGAACTAAGAGCTAACAGTCAGTTTTCTCAAGTGCGCCTAGGTCTCCAAAACTCTTCTCTGCAGTCGACAATATCAAGATTATGGTATATTTAATTATAGGTACTTGTCCCTAGAAAATACTGGAGATGACTGAGGGAATAATTTTCATTTTTAGTTGCTAGTTTGGGGACTTTATTTTAGTTATTTAATACTAAACTGTGCTGACTAAGTCCAACAGCCACACAAACCACCTGATGGTGAAAACAGGTAGAAGCAATATGGCTTCTTTGATTCAGTCCTAGTTTTCAGTTATTACAGCAAATGTTTGTTACTGTGGAAGCAAATATCCTATCAGAGGTTACCTTATGGTTGTATCTATGAAACCTGCAGAGGGAAGGAAGGGATAAGAAAGTTTCTAGAATCTCTGGCTTAGGTCTTGAGAATGATAACAATGCTAAGTTATTTTTCTGTCAAACAAAACATATAATAAAACTAGGAAACTTAAGAGTAAAGAGAAATCGAGGTGCCTGGGTGGCTCAGTGGGTTAAGCCTCTGCCTTCGGCTCAGGTCATGATCCCAGGGTCCTGGGATCGAGCCCTGCATCGGGCTCTCTGCTCAGCAGGGAGCCTGCTTCCTCCTCTCTCTGCCAGCCTCTCTGCCTACTTGTGATCTCTGTCAAATGAATAAATAAACTCTTAAAAAAAAAAAGAGTAAAGAGAAATCTTATCAGCCATCAATTCAAACCTTTTCTGATGCATGAGTTTCCTTTTGTTCGGAAAATTAGTTGTCCAAACTTTGCTTGAATGTCTCCAATGACTGATTTCTTACCTGAAAAATGAGGGGATTACAATATGACTGCTGAGGCCTCTTCAAGCTCTAAGTCTGTTTGATGAAATCTAAACTTCTGTTGGCTAAATTGTTTTCAATAAGTGGAATTAGTTTCCTCAATCTATTCTGAGGTTACAATTCCTTAGCATATGTGGTATATGTATTAATAAGTACTTAACATCCCAATCTTTCCAGGTAGTATGTTCAGGTAAACACACAGGGACAAACAATTCCCAGAAATTTCTAAAAACAAAACAAAACAACCAAAGGACTAGGATGTGACAGGGGAGATGTCCTCTATTTCTTTTTTGGATCATATGCAGATTTGTACCACGTCTGGAGCAAAATTTCTAATTCTGTTCAAACTTAGTTTACAATAAGTGATTCTTCTAACGTCCTGAGCCATTACCACAACAACTGACCCTAGTCTCTGCATGACTGGTACTGAAAATTGGTAGTCTTGTGATTCAGGCAAGGATCATGAATGAATGATAAAACTACTGGGTGAAAGGTAGTTGGGGAACAGGATATATCCATGGTCGCAAAGTATCTCCATAGGTTACTTATCACCAAAGGAAAACAGTCCCTTTACATTGGAAAGATCTGGCAGTCCCCACAATAACCAAATAAGATACAGTATTGACTATGTAGTATTCTTGCCAAAAATGTTTGATCTGATTCTGATCCTGAGGGAATAACTAGAAAAATCCACAATGTGGGACAATTTGTAAGACAACTATACTAGTCTTTTTTTAAAAAGTTAAAAAGAAAAGGGGTAGAAGGCTGTTCTAGATTAAGTGACTAAAGAGTCATGACAACCAAACAATGTGTGAACTTTGGACCTTGAATAAAAAAAAAATTCTTAGTTAAAAAGACATTTTGGGGGTAACTGGAGAAATCTGAAAGTTACCTTATTAGGCGTGATAACTTATTGCGGCTATGTAATAGACTGGTCTTAAAGAGATACATGCTGAGAAATTAGGGCTAAAGGTCATGTCTGAAACTTACTTGCAAACCCATCAGCAAAAAAAAGTGTATCTATTTACATATGTATGTATGGAGATATGAGAGTGGCAAAGAGGAAGTAAATAAAGATGTTAACAACTCAAAAGAAATGTAAGAAAATTTTGTGAGCCATATTTTTTGTTTCAGCGCTATCATTGTCTCTGATAGTTCAGATGTCTAAATTGATCCGAACTTGTCTGATCGATACAAAAATAGGGCTCTGCCACATATCCCTTTGGTTTAGAGTTGCAGCAGGTTTAGTAAGTTATGTCTGATTAACTGGCAACCCCAACTCAGCTAACTACTAACCAGGCAAAAAATACTTTTGAAAGATTATTGCTTTGGGGTTTAAAGCATGGCGTCCAGGCCTGAAAGGTGAGCCTATGAGCACTGGACTAGATCGGGGCAAGATTACTTAGGCTTTAACCCCAAGTCTGATATGAAAGGGGTTTGTAAGATCCAAATCAAATAATTTATTCAAGTCATTTTAATACGTTTCTTTGCCTACCCTCACACCTTAGAGACTACAGAGGGAAGGTCATTTTTTCTTTCATATTTAAGTTTCAGCCACAAAATAAGAGAGTTAAGTCATCTTCAAAGTCTCTGACATTGTTTTCTTTTAATTCACTTACATTATAAAACAAATTGTGAACAGGTACGTAAGAGCCCCATAACGAAGAGAGAACTGAAACTGGCATAAGAAATAATGACAAATAATTACAGAAATGTATCAAGAATAATCAAAAGGTTCTCCAAAGCTGAGCCCCTAAGGTCCCTTTTAATTCTAAGATTTTTTTTCTATGAAAATAGATGTGATGCTGTTATTTAACTTTTACAGCAGATTATATTTTTTTGTTTTAATTTAAAAAAAACCTTTCGTAATATGTAAAGGGAAACGTCTAAATAGTGCGTCCTTAAAAATTAGCGAATCAGGTAAGGGGTGGGGGATCACGGTATTCTGTCCAGAGAAGATTTTTCAGTTAAAGGAGGGTCTCCTGTCTGTCAGCTCAAGGTCACTGCATGGATGTTTTAAATTCAACTCAGTGTTCCAAAACAAGACCCCGACTCCCGAAACCCGGATTGAGGGTGGCTCAGAGCTTCAAATTCCGACCCTCGCCCAAGTGATACGGTCCCGGGCAGCGCCCAAACCCGTTCTGGGGACGCCCTGCCAGTCTCCGCACCCCCCCACCCCCCAAGTCCCACGTACACGCGGCGGCCTCCTCCAGAGATCCCGCCACCTTCCCGAGCGTAGCCTGGTGCCCTCCGCCTGGGAACCCGAGATTCTAAGGGCAGATTAAAGAGACCATACTTGAGCACAGGCTCTCTCATCCGACACCAGTGTGAGGGTGGGGGGCTGCGCGGCCAGTCGATTCTAGGGGCGGAGGGTCTGGGTCAGGGAGGGCGCCGCAGTCGCTGGATGGGAGAGAACACGTGGGAGAGGCGATGTCAAATAGTCCTTAGACTTTCAGATGCGGATTCGTTTCAAGCCGGGAACTGTGGAGGAAAAGCCGCTATCTCCAGTGAATTCTAAAATTCTCTAAGGATTAAGTTTTATAAATGTATACTTACTCAGTGCTTTCTATTCCTGACTTCCACACCAACAGTTACCCGAATCTGTCGAGAGTTTTTGTAAAACTAATTTACTTAAACCCAGGTCCCTAACGGTCCCCAGGAGCTGCACTGTAAACAGTCCCTAGTCAACAGGAGTGGTATTGTCGGTTAAGCTGGGACCTGTGCGGGTCTCCGAAGAGAACCTCCAGTTTTATTCAGTGTTTAAGTCTGATGGGGCAATGTACTGCTTTTAAAAAATAAAGTCAAATCTTCACCTTTTAAATCTTTTACGTTGGGAGTTTGTTTCCACCCGGAGAGGGATGGAAGTACACCAGAGGGCGGTCAGCTTTTTGGTTGGGTGTTTTGGATGATTTTCTTGGCGCGCATGCGTGTTGTGTCTCAAGGGCAGACTTAAAGAGAAGTGGGTGTTGACTCGCGGGCAACTGAAGCTGTTGTCAGATTACATCTGTGACTGCCGGGTTGTGGAGTATTCGGGAGACGCAGAGGGGTGAATTTAGGTGTCCGATGTTTGCGTCTGGAGGGGTGTGTAAGACTCTTTGGCTGAAGAAAGTTATTAAGCTTCTTAAGCTTATAGTTATTAATAACTATTTTAAATAACTATTTTAGTTATTAATAAATTCTCAAAAGTTATTAAGCTTTTTTTTTTTTTTAAGCATTTCAGTTTTACGTGCTTGGCTCCCGCTTCTCAACAGATGTTAACCTCGCTTCCACATCTGTTTGGTTTTGCACTGCCAGCTCTTGGCTTTGCAAGTGCTCTCTGTTGTTTGGTTATTGTTGCTCATGCGGCCTTTCTCTTGTCATCCCCACTCCCAGATTCACGGTCGTGTGCATTAATGGACTGAGTGGGATTAATGGGTAAATATGATGTCCTAGTTATCTCTAATCCTGGATTAAATACCAAACTGAAATTTCTAGCTTTGCGGATAGTGTGTAGACATTGTTTTATTTAAAGGTTGATGACTGTATGTTTTAAGATCACTTAAAGTTCACATTTTCTTTAACATACTCCTCCCTCGTTCCTTCTCCCTCAAGTCCTCAAAGCGGTGAAAATTTTGTTCTGAAGTTTTATGGACCCAGAAGAAATTCTTCTTTTCAGAACTGTGGGACTAGTTTTGTTACCAATAATATGAAAGGCTCTGAGTTTAGCCCGGAAAAGAAAAAAAGGGTTAAAATACCAGCGAGGAGACTTCGTGAGGTAGTTTCTCCAAATCAGGGAGATAATTTGGCTTTGCTGAAAGATGAGTTGCCCTGTGTTCCTCCAGCGTTGTCTGCAAATAAACGTCTTCCTGTTAGAACCGAGGCTAGCTTGAATGGAACGTTACGTGGTATGTGACTCCAAATAGCTTTCACTTTTGTAAATCTTTAGTCTTTATTTTCATTTATTTTTTGCGTTTCAAAAATTAGGGGATTTTTAATGTTTAAATTCTCAAACATAAGATACATCTAGTTTTAATAGGTGTTTGAAAGCTGACCCCTTTCTCTGGGAAAATGGCTAGTACAATCAGTCTAATTGAAACATATCCAATAGGTGGAATGAATGAAACACTTCTGTGCTTATTCTTTGTGTGGTTTTTGCACATTGTTCTTGTTCACATCTATGGTGGACGCACTTAACTAGTGGGATGTGTTTACTGTTCATCAGTAGAGGTTTTTACCAAATGCTCTACCTTCTGTTTGGTTGGTGTTACTCAGTTTGGCATAGTAGAAAAGCATAACTTCTGCCTTTTGATGGCTTCCATGTTCCAACTCACTTAACCTGTCTCTCCAGTGAAAATGAAGAAAACATAGGCTTTCCCCATTTCATTGATGGTCATGAGGATCAAATTAATGAATATATGTGCAAAAACAAAAAAATGCATTTATAGTGCTGCTTTTGGGGGAGGCCTGCTTTTATATCATGTACATATTTTATTCCTGGCAAATTCTACCCATAGTATGTCCAAATCCAACATTGTAATGCTATATTAAAACACTTATCTCACTTGATTGTCAGTACTGATCCTTATTTTCTAAAATATCAGCTGTAAAACCTTCATCAGGATATATTTCAATTATAGTTTAAGTTCTTTGCATGAAAAATGGCTTCCAATTTAGGTTTTGCCTTAATATTGAGTTTATAGTTTTGAGTCAAGCCTATACAGTTTCCAAAAATATGATTCTGGTTTTAAAATCACGAAAATTGATTCCTTTGTTTTGTTAGGTTCATCAGACTTGACTAGAACTTATCAGCAGCCTCCATTAGCAAATTCTACTGGGCCAGAAAGGGTAAGCAAAAGAATTCTTAATTATGTTCACATTAAGCTATTCAGTATGTTGAGTAATGTGTTCCTAAATTATGTTTGATGAGCAACAAGCCTTGTTTTTTCTTAAATTTCACTTACCAAGAGAAATGTTTTATATCCAATTGTGACTTGAATAGTATTTGAGACATTAAACAAAAATTCTTCCATAAAATCAAAAATACTCATTACTAAGATGTTGAACAATGAGAGAAATATTGGAACTGAAAACAAGCTCTACTGTTACCTAAGGAAATGGGGTTCTAGACTGGAGACTTAATATACTGTTAGGTAAAGGTAAAGAAATAGTAACAACATCATTTTTAAAAAGTGAGGTATGATTATATGTTATCCAAACGATTGTAAGTTCTTTTGTGTGGTTTTTTTGAGGGGTCTACTTATCAACTTTGCAAAAAAATTCACAATAAAAATGTTTAATTATGTGCTGTACTTGGTCCATCTGTAAATGCTTAGCCTTTGGGTTGGTGTTTTTGTTTCTTTTTTGAGTATGCCTTATTTAATGATTAATGGTATTTGAATTCCATTCTCTAAATAATTTCCCAGATAGATGTGCTATTATATAAATTACCTCTGGAAAGACTGTATCAATATACGTTCTTCAGCAAGATCATGAATAGAATTAGTGGTATTATTTTCTCTTAGCTTTACCAATATGAGACATTAGAATTAGACAAAAAACAACAACAACAACAACAACAACAACAAAACCCAACAAACCTAAAAACCAAAAAACAAAACCACAAAACTTTGCCATTTTGATAGGTAAAGAAAGCATCTCATTTTGTTTTGTCTTCATTTTGTTATTACCGAGGGGGAAATTTTTTCCATGTATATTGCCATCTTTATTCTTTTGTGACTTACATATTTCTGTGCTATACTTTTTCTTACTCATTTGTAGGAGGTCTTTGTATTAACGTCCCAAGTGCATTCTATTATATTGTTAGCCTCATTGACTGTTTTTAGAAAGTTAACAGTTGTTTGTCAGGAGATAGCTTGATCACCTTCCTTTTATGATTTTCTCTTTACCCTTTTCTGATTTAGCAGGGGGAAAAATTGATGTATCTAAGGAATGGGAAGACCAATGTTGAATAAACCTGGTACTTAAAACGTCAAGATGTCTTAGCACTGAATAGAATCTTAGAAATGAAGTCTAGGGTTACATATGTGAACAGAAAGCTGTTTGCCTGTGGAGAAGCCTTCTGAAACTACATTTTGAGCTCAGGGATAAAAAACACAGTGATTACTTTGTGATGTGCCTTGTGTTGGCCATCCTCATGCACTCCATTTGACTCAAAATGAATCAGATTTTCACATTAAACTGTAGCAACTTAATTGTTACATGACTCCCTCTGCTAGAAATGGCAAATGGAGATCTGAGTCTGAATTTTAGGACCACATTGCTTGCTCGTTTATTTACTCATTCAACAAATCCTTGAGTACCTTCGAGGTACCCAAGCATTGTGGTGGTTCTGGGAATCGAGGGTATAAAAACACATGATCCTACCCTCTTGTCACTTAGCTAGTAAATGGTACTTGGTAAGTAATAAATCATAAAGGTTTTCTAGCCTTTCATTTTTCCTTTCATATCCCAAAGGATTTTTCTAAGGATGTTGCAGTGCAAGGATTGCCTTTGGAGAAACTGGAAGAGAGCAACAACCAAAAAGGTAAAAAGGTAGATTTTTTTTTTTTTTACTGCGGTGAAATATACACAATGATATTTATCACTTTAAGTGTATAGTTCTGTAGCATTAGGTATATTCCCCTTATGCAGTTATCACCACCATCCGTTTCCAGACTTTTTTCATCTTCTCCAGTCAAAACCCTGTACTCATTAAATACTAACTCTCTATTTCAAGTCTATCTAGTTTTATGATTGTCTTATTTCACTTAGCATGCCTTTGTAGTTCATTTACGTTTTATGTGTCAGGATTTTCTTTGTAAGGATAGGATTTTATATTTTTACATTTTAAGACATTCATTGATTTTTTTTAAAGACCTTAATTAAAAAGACTTATTATTTTTTCTGATTATTTTGATTATTTCATCTTAATAAGCTGTTAATGGAATCTTTAAAAACCAGAAAAAGGTTTACAGTCATAAAGGTAATTTTATTATTACTAACCTGTTCCATAAGTTTGGTGTTAAGTATTTATTAAAAAAAATTTATAAACTCTGAATTCAAGTTTTGAGTAGTCTTTTGTAAGATAATAGGTTAAAAATATGCTTTGAGGAAATATTTAGTGACTTTTTTCTTTTTTTCTTTTAAAGATTTTATTTATTTGACAGACAAAGATCACAAGTAGGCAGAAAGGGAAGCAGAGAGAGAGGGGGCGAAGCAGGCTCCCCGCTGAGCAGAGAGCCTGATACGGGGCTGAATCCCAAGACCCTGGCATCATGACCTGAACCAAAGGCAGAGGCTTTAACCCACTGAGCCACCCAGACGCCCCTTAGTGACTTTTTCTATGTAGCTTTATTTTTATCTAAGCAGTTTTCTCTTTCAAGTTTGAGCAGAATGTCTCCAATTTATCCCCAGATATTTTTGATACATTTTTCCCCTATCGTCTAGGGTTATTACTATTATTATGCGTTCATTTAATTTGTTCCTTGCACTTTTTTTATAAGAGGGGGAGAAGGGGAAGGGAGAGAGGGAGAGTAAGAACCTCAGGCAGGCTCTGTGCCCAGTGCAGAACCTGTCACGGGGCTCAGTCTCACAACGTTGAGATCATAATCTGAGCCAAAATCAAGAATTGGATGCTTAACGGGGCACCTGGGTGGCTCAGTGGGTTAAAGCCTCTGTGTTTGGCTCAGGTCAGATCCCAGAGTCCTGGGATCAAGCCCCACATCGGGTTCTCTGCTCCACAGGGAGCCTGCTTCCTCCTTTCTCTCTCTGCCTGCCTCTCTGCCTACTTGTAATCTCTGTCAAATAAATAAATAAAAATCTTAAAAAAAAAAAAAGAATTGGATGCTTAACTTACTGATTCACCCAGGTGCCCCAGTTCCTTGCATTTTTTTAAAATTGAGAAATCTTATTGCTGAATTCCTGACCATTCTCTTATTAGTTTAAAAAGCTGTTTGGGATAGCTTACTAAAATTTAACAAATTTTTAGGAATCTGAAGTATGTTTCATGTTTTAATTTTGCAGCAAATGACATCTTTATTTCTTGCTACACCATGGGACAGAAAGATACTTTAAGAGCAGCTTTAAAGCAAAAGTAAGTTTCATTTACAGAAAATAAGTGGGCCATTTCTTATGTTTTTATGTGGTTCTCTAAAATCAGCTTCAGTTACATTTTGGACATAGGAAAAACGTTCTTTTCAATGTATGAAATATATATAAAACATTTTTCATAGTGCTTGATATGTATAAAATACTCAATAGCTGTGAATAGTTATTATAGAAGAAGTACTGTCTCAGGATTTTATATGCATTAACTTATTTAATGCTCATAAAATCCAATGAAGTAGATGCTATCACATCCCAATTTTACAGAATCCCTATTTTATAGATGAGGAAACTGAGGCACACAGAGATTGATTTCCCCAAGGCCATTTAGCAAGTTTTCACTGGGCTGGGATTCAGACCTAGGCACTCTGCCTTTATAGAGTTTGCTCTCTTAATCACTTCACTATACTACTTGTAGCAATGGTCAAGTACATAATACTTCCTATTTACTGTCTAAGGCCATTTAAATTTTTCCTGGTCAAGATTTAATAAAAGGATAAGGTTAGCATCTGGATGGAGCGAAAGGAGACCATGGCTACTACTCCATCGAAGTGGTCCCTCCCTAGTTTATTTTAAATATCAATGAAATACAAAACCAACCCTAACAACAGCGCAATGCTAGGCATGCATCTCCACTACTCTGGAGGCAGTTTTTATTATTTTTATCATTAGCAGATATGGGATGAGATACATATTCTTAGGCTAAATCTATTCTACTCCTGGCCTAGAACAGTCTGGAAGGCCCCTTAGAAAATAAGTAAAATTTTTACTTCATCTCGAACTCTCATTTTATTCAAAAAGGAAATTTTTATATTACTTCAAAATGGAAAACCATTTTTTAAATACTACAATTAAAATGATATACAACAACTAAAATAACAAAATTATTATTTTTCCACCTACGGCTATCTGTGGCAAATGTATTACACTCTGGGAAACATTGAACTAACAAAAATTAAAAATGTCTCTAAACCACAAGAGTGTGGTCTGAGCCAGCCGGAGTTTAAGAGCTGGTTGTTTGGCCTCATCATATTTTTCCTCTTTACCTTTGTTCAGCCTGCAATTCCCAATATGTGATGTGGTTCAGAGAGGAATTTGGATGGTAGATTGTGTTCTGGGCCTTATAAATACGTAAGAGAAAGCAAAAGTAAGAGCATGAGGAGTGGTGCAGTCTTTCAAGTTCTACAGTTGAACCAAAAATTGCAGATTACATCTGACTCATTTGGACCAAAAGGGAGTGTCACTTCTAATGCAGCTGACCTGCAGTAAGGACCTTACCAACTTGCCTTCAAGTCAGAACTCTCCTAATGGAAATCTCTGAGACCTCTCAGAACTCTCAGATCAGGGAAGGAGAAGTTGTTTATGAACAAATGGATGGTGAGAGGTAACAGTGAACACTAACCCCTCTTAGACAGTAGATCTTTCCCCATTTCAGGATGAAAGAACAGAATTAAAAACAGAGTAGGATGGGGCGCCTGGGTGGCTCAGTGGGTTGAGCCGCTGCCTTCGGCTCAGGTCATGATCTCAGGGTCCTGGGATCGAGTCCCGCGTCGGGCTCTCTGCTCGGCGGGGAGCCTGCTTCCCTCTCTCTCTCTCTGCCTGCCTCTCTATCTACTTGTGATCTCTCTCTGTCAAATAAATAAAAAAAAAATTAAAAAAAAAAAACAGAGTAGGAAGCGTTGTGAGAAGGCGGTTGCAGTGTAGAGAATAATTGAATCAGAAACATAAAAATGACTCTCATGTTGGGTTAAAAGACAGTTTATGTCTCAAGAGACAGATTTTGCTGTAGTCAATGTCACTTGAATTTACTGGTTTTATTTTTTAATTTTTTGTTATTTTTAATTTTTTTATTGTGTTATGTTAGTCACCATACAATAATACATCATTAGTTTTTGATGTAGTGTTCCAAGATTCATTGTTTACATATAACACCCAGTGCTCCATGCAATATGTGCCTTCCTCAATACCCACCACCAGGCTCCTGAATCGCCCCATCCCCCCTTCCCTCCTCTATAAGTCCCAGTTTGTTTCTCAGAGTCCACAGTCTCTCATGGTTCATCTCCCCTTCTGATTTCCCCCTCTTCCCTTTTCCTTTCCTTCTCCTAATGTCCTCCATGTTATTCCTATGTTCTACAAGTAAGTGAAACCATATGATAATTGACTTTCTCTGCTTGGCTTACGTACTGGTTTTAGAGAATGGTAGATGGAATTTGGCAAAGTGATTCTAAAATTTACCTGGAAGGACATATAGTTGAGAATATATATATATATATATATATATATATATAATTATATTATTATATATATTTATTATTAAATTAATAATAATTAATTTTAAGAATACAGACATATAGAGGGGTGCCTGGGTGGCTCAGAGGGTTAAAGCCTCTGCCTACAGCTCAGGTCATGATCTCAGGGTCCTGGGATTGATCCCCAGATTGGCCTTTCTGCTCAGCAGGGAGCCTGCTTCCTCCTCCTCTCTCTCTGCCTGCCTCTCTGCCTACTTGTGATCTCTGTCAAATAAATAAATAAAATCCTAAAAAATAAAGAATACAGACATATAGAATACACATAGTTGAGAATACCTAATTTGGGTGGAAAAACTGGAATGATGGAGAATTTGTCCTATTTGATATAATTGCTCTAAATCTATACTAATCAAAAGTAATAGACTAGAGTCTGAGTAAAGATTCTGGCCCGAGTGTCTAAGACAGGGTAGAATGTCCTTACATGTGGATGGAGAGGATGCAAGGGGCTAAGTTATACTTCTTTTTTTTTTTTTTTTAAAGATTCTATCCATTCATTAGACAGAGATCACAAGTAGGCAGACAGAGAGAATGGAGGAAGCAGGCTCCCCACTGAGCAGAGAGCCCGATGCGGGGCTCGATCCCAGGATCCCGAGATCATGACCTGAGCCGAAGGCAGAGGCCCAACCCACTGAGCCATCCAGGCGCCCCCCCAAGTTATACTTCTTTAAAGGAGAGAAAGGGCAAATCATCTTAAAATGTTAAGGTATGATATGTATTTCTTAAAAGGCTCACTGAGATAGCAATGTCAAAAGATGAATTGGAAGAGGACTGGACTGTAGTCCAGGAAACCAACTGGCTACAAATTTGGAGGTGATCTCTTTGAGAGGGATTTAGTTGGTCCTCAGTACATTGGAGGGTCTTGGAATGAGGGTGGGAATCATGCTGGTTTGGAGAGGAGTAGCCAGGTTTGGAGGATAGAGATAGAATTGACAGGAATTGATGATTTGATCTGAGAGTGAAGGAAGAGCTAAGGATGAATCCCAGATTTTTGTCTTGTATAAATGCATGGTCAGTCGTAGTATTCACTGAGAAAGGAAATCCTTGGGAAAGAATTCTTGGGGGAATAAATTTCATTTTGGACATATGCAGGGGTTTGAGGTATCTATGAGATATCCAGGTTAAAATGTCCAGTAGGAAATTCAATATAAAAGTCAAATTCACAGGGGCGCCTGTGTGGCTCAGTGGGTTAAAGCCTCTGCCTTCGGCTCAGGTCATGATCCCAGGGTCCTGGGATTGAGCCCTGCATCGGGCTCTCTGCTCAGCGGGAAGCCTGCTTCCTCCTCTCTCTCTGCCTGCCTCTTTGCCTATTTGTGATCTCTCTTTGTCAAATAAGAAGTAGTAAATAAATGGTGGTCTGAACTCTGGGAACAGTTGAAGTGACTCAGGGAGGGTGAAAAGAAAGATGGCATAGAGTAGGACTCTAAGAAAGCCAAATCTTTAAGAGCTATGCAAAAAAGCAAGTGAACTTCTAAATGCTACTCAGTTTATCCAGAGTTGTAGGAGTGTGTGGTGTTAATAAACCCAATGGGAATGAAGTTTTAAGTTTGATAGGCTTCTCAGAGGTAAAGAAAGGTAAGGACTGAAAAGTGTCCATTGAATTAAGCAAAAATTATTACTGGCCTTCATGAGGGCAGTTTCTTCATGGTATTGGTCTAAATGCCAGGTTCAGAGGATTTAGGAATAAGAAAAAATTCTAAAAATAAGATGAAGAAATAATTTTTCTGAATGAGACAGTTATATATTTTCCCAGTTTTTTACACTTGGAAGCTATTTACATTTGTATTTAATTTGATAATTAGAAAAAAAATTTAAAAGCCTATTAAGAAGCTGATGTCTGATCTTACAATATTATTTCTCTTGTTGCTCCACCTAATGTATTCATGTAGAATGATCGATCTTAAAGGGTAACTCACATTCAGACTTCAGATAGGAATACTAAAGGATAGGAATATTTGAATTATATTTTCTTAATACACCACTTAATCAGTTAGATACATAATGAGTGCCTACTGTGCTTAGTTCTTTCTTAGTTGCTATTTGGCATAAAAGAAATCCCCCCTTCCCTGCCCCTTACCCCACCCCCCAGGTTGCTCAGAGCTTAGTTGGGGAGAGAATGTGGACATACATGGAGGAATGAGTGATTAGAACTGTGATAGGAAGCAGCATTGCATTTAATATATTACGGAACTGTTCTGCACAGACATTTAAACCATGGGGTGACTGCTTATCAAGCCTCAGTTGTGTAGTATAGGCAGTAAAAGCAAAAGGAGTTATTGAATGGAGAGATCAATTGAAAGTGTTTAAGGATAGGTTTTTTGAAGAAGGTTCAGTCTTGTGTTGAATCTTAAAGACGGAGCAGAATATATAGTAAGTTGAGTGGAGGAAGGTTGAGAGAACAGTGATAAAAATCCTGGAGTCAGATGTGGGAAGGGTGTGGTGTAGCCAGTGAGGAGCAATGTAACTCCTGAGAGGTTGTGTGTGAACTAACAGGTGTATATAGGAAGCAAGGGAGACAGGGATGGGGAACGGTGTGTGTGGACAGTCAAACAAGCAATTAGCCTAGTCATTTGTCTCTAAGGAACGATTTTAGATTTTTGAATGGTGGAGAAATATGGTTGGGAAGTTTCTGAAGGAGTACAATCTACAAGAATGAAATAGTTGGCAAGAGATGGTGAAGCTTTTTTTTTTTTTTTTTTTTTTTTTTTTTAACCAGAGGCAGAAGCATGAAGGGAGAAGTATTATTCTGAGAGATCTAGATGTTGTGGGACCATCTCTAGGAATCATAAGCCAACTGTGCCTTACTGTATCTGTGACTTTGGCCAAGTAAATCCTATTACCTCTGTGGACCTCAGTTTCTTCGTCTGTTGCATTAGGATGTTAGGATATGTGGCCTATTGGGTTTCCCTTACTCCGTTGTTCTGTGACACCATTCCTGCCATTGTGATGAAATAATTGACAAAACTTGGTGACTCATTTAGATGTGAGAAGGTAAGAGGAGAATGGAAAAGTCAAGAAAACTTCAAAATTTTGAGACAGAGAAAAATGATGCTCCTAGTAGAAATGAGGAAATATCAAATAGGAGTAAGCTTAAGAGCTGCTCTGGGTCTTCTTAGAAAACCGAAGAGAAATCCAGCAGTTAGAGATGGAGGGCATTCCTTCTGATCTTACTTAGACTTACCTAGGGACTCTGCAGTTTTGTCTGGTTCCTTTCATTGTTGTTGTTGTTGTTGTTGTTTAGGGCAAATATATAACAAAATTGAGCCTTTTTTTCCTTTTTTCTTAGTGTTTACTTAGTTAAATCTCTCATTGTAAATATGTATGTATTAATCCAAATTGCTTCAGCCTGTTTTATGCCCTGTTTTAACAAACTTTGTGGCATTTATTAAATCGAAATGAGCTAGAATTAAAAAAAAAAACAACATTTTTTTTTTAGCAGTTTGAACAATTTCTCTTGGGTTGTCTTCCTTTGGAAGTAAAACATGGTTACTTGCATTCTTAGAACCTTTTCTGCATGTTTTGCATTTGTCCTTGATTATATATCTTTGTAATTGTGCCCACATCTTTTTCATATGTGCAAGCCTTATTTTCTGAAATATCACAGCCTTCCAGGAATTATCTTCTTATATCTTTAGTCTATAGCGACCTTTCATAGATTTCATTAACCAAGTGACTGATTAGATCCCGATATGGAAAACCAAGTGATTCAATTTTTGAAAAAAATCAAGCAAACCCACCTTCAGCAATTTATCACCACGGATGCTTCTTGAAATGGCTCAGTGTGGCTTACTGAATATATTTCTATTCCTCTTTCATTTACAGAGCTCAAAACATGCCTGTGTTTAAGGAAGTAAAGGTACAGCTTTTAGAAGATGCAGGCCCAGAAAAGGATGCTGCTACTCAGGAGACGAGAATTTCACCCAGCGGAATTGATTCAGCTACAACTGTAGCCGCAGCTACTGCAGCTGCCATCGCTACGGCAGCCCCTCTGATCAAAGTATAATTTTCTCCCCAGATATTTGCAGCTTCTTTGTCAAATGTAAAAATACTTATGAGGAACTGAGTGTATAAATGGTCATATCCAGCTGTAGGCCAGGGTCATTCTGGTTGGTCTCAGTTTGAAAGAGTTTTCCTATTTGTGTTTGTATATTACCTCTCAGAGTTGAGACGTACCCCTGCCTTGCTGTGATAATGCTAGACAACCTAGGACTGCCTGGTTTCAGCCTGAAAATATCACATCCAGGGAACCCTGAGAACTGGGCAACCTGGGACAACAAGTCATCTTTATTTCAGAACTAGAAAGGAACTCAGAGATTATCTGTGGCAACCCCCCTCTGTTTGCAAATGGAAAACTGAGAAACACTGTCAGAGTAGGCACAGGTCCCAGAGCTAACAGGTGGCCAAGCTAAGTCTGGGACTCCAGGCTGCTGACTTAATTCAGCCTGAGATTAAGGGGTATCAAAAGCTAATTTGTTTTGCTATTTGCTTCTTTTTAATTATCATTTAAGTATTTTATTTCTGGCAGCAAAACAATTCTTTGTTGCAAATGTGTCATTAATGAGAGAAAAAAAATCTACTTAAGGCTAACTATCTTCTTCTTTTTATTTCTGTGATTTTTATTGTCAGTCACTTTAAACAGCCTTTATAGTAACTGAGTGTATTTTTGATGTCTTTTGATATTTTATTGTTTCAGGTACAGAGTGATTTGGAAGCAAAAGTCAATTCTGTTACAGAATTACTGAATAAGTTACAGGAGGCTGATAAACAGTTGCAACGTGTTACAGAGCAGCAAACAAGCATTCAGAATAAACATGAGAAACTACATTGTCATGATCATGAAAAGCAAATGAATGTGTTTATGGAGCAGCACATTAGGCATCTTGAAAAATTACAACAGCAGCAAATAGATATTCAGGTATCTATAATAAAGCTAGCACACATCCCATGGTCTTTTATCACTTGGATCCCTGAGCTAATATTCATTAATAATTGCAATAGCTCATTACATTGTAACAGTTTTCATTCTTAAGTAATGATTTTTGAGTTCATTATTCTTCCTGTACAAGTGGAGACCTCTCTCTGCACATTCTAGAATGGTTCAGATACCACTAGTTCTATAAGACATTTCCATGGAGTTAGCTTTTCCTTCTTTTGTGGTATTTCCGTTCATACCATTTTTTTTTAATTTATTTATTTTCAGCGTAAGAGTATTCATTGCTTTTGCATCACACCCAGTGCTCCATACAATAGGTGCCCTCCCTATTACCCACCACCTGGTTCCCCAACCTCCCACCCCCCGCCCCTTCAAAACCCTCAGTTTGTTTTTCAGAGTCCATAGTCTCTCATGGTTCACCTCCCCTTCCAATTTCCCTCAACTCCCTTCTCCTCTCCATCTCCCCATGTCCTCCATGTTCTTTGTTATGCTCCACAAGTAAGTGAAACCATATGATAATTGACTCTCTCTGCTTGACTTATTTCACTCAGCATAATCTCTTCCAGTCCCATCCATGATGCTACAAAAGTTGGGTATTCATCCTTTCTGATGGAGGTATAATACTCCATCGTGTATATGGACCACATCTTCCTTATCCATTCGTCCGTTCATACCATTTTTTAAAAAGATTTTATTTATTTGACAAAGATCACAAGTTGGCAGAGAGGCAGGCAGAGAGTAAGAGGTGGAAGCAGGCTCCCTGCTGAGCAGAGAGCCCCATGCGGGGCTCAATCCCAGGACCCTGAGATCAGGGCCTGAGCCAAGGCAGAGGCTTAACCCACTGAGCCACGCAGGCACCTCTCTTCATACCATTTTGAAAGGGCTCATATTGCATTTCAGTGACTTGTTACATCAGTGCTTGTTAGGCTGAGAATATGCATCACAATCACATGAAGAGCCTTATGAAAATACACATACCTGTACCTCTCAGAAATTCAGACAGCAGGTCTGGGATGGGGCCTGGGAATAGAAAGCTCTAATGATTCTAATGAGATGAGAACCATTTGGTATACATAGTGCTTCTGCATTTAATTAATCAAAAGCATAAACATTTTTAATTGCCTTTTGAATATGAGGCATTGGGTTGTTATAAAAAGAAGAGTTATCTTCAGAAGGAACTGGTAATATAGTTTCTTATTTATTTTGGAATTTCCAAGTCCTGGGACAGTAGCCAGCACTCAGGTACTCAGTATACTTTTTTTTTTTTTTTTTGAGTGAGTGACCAGCATTATAAATGCATTGGTTTTTATTTTTTCTTAATTAATGTGCAAATTAAAAACTTTAAAAAATTAAAATAGAACATTCAGAAGAATATACAAAAGTAAGTTTATTATAGCTCAGTATGTTATCACAGAGCAAACACTAATATACTGTACTTCTTAAAACTTCTTATTAGAGCTTGGCTTGAACTTTCCATGTGTTTGAAGATAGTATTTTTATTGGAATAATTATGGCCATACAGAGTAAGGTTTTAGTAAGTACTCCATGTACAACTGAAATTGATTGCAATATGGTGAGAAGCTAGGAGTGGGTCTGACAGAGTGCTGGTCCCTAGTCTACAAATAACTGCCCTTTTCTGAGCCTTGATTTCTTTACCTATAAAACATTTTATTTTTTTCTTTAGGTAAAAGATGACACATTTGAAAAGTACATTGATTTCTTGAAGAGAGGGTCCTACTTGTACTATATGCCTGCCTGCTATTTATCCATTTTTTAATAAGTCCATTATTCATTGATTTTTTTTGTTTTTAAATTCATTGAGTTTCTTAGTTTGGAAGAATGGGATCTTTCCTAATGCAAACATCTTATTTATAAAGCTTATAATTACAGGGGAAGTTGAAGCGTTAGTGACATATTTGATATATTAGTAGTTCAATAAATGCTTAATGAAATGAAATTTGTTGAGTCTATCCCATTTGTTTTATGTAGAGATATCTCTACACATTTTTTTAAAAAATATTTATATATTTATTTATTTGTCAGAGATCACAAGTAGGCAGAGAGCAGGCAGAGAGAGAGGAAGGGAAGCAGTCTCCCCACTGAGCAAAGAGCCTCGGCTCGATCGCAGGACCCTGGGATCAGGACCTGAGCCGAAGGCAGAGGCTTTAACCCACTGAGGCACCCAGGCGCCCCAGATCTCTCTCTATTTTTTTTTCTCTCTACACATTTTTAAGACTTCTGTAAAACTGTAAATATTTTTAGATTTTCCTTTACCTCATAAGACTCTTTTGAAATCAGTTTTATTAGATACATATAATTTCCAGATATTTTAAGATTTTATTTATTTATTTATTTATTTATTTTTTAAGATTTTATTTATTTATTTGACAGAGAGAGAGACCACAAGTAGGCAGAGAGGCAGGCAGAGAGAGAGGAGGAAGCAGGCTCCCTGCGGAGCAGAGAGCCCGATGCGGGGCTCGATCCCAGGACCCTGAGATCATGACCCGAGCCGAAGGCAGCGGCTTAATCCACTGAGCCACCCAGGCGCCCCAGATTTTATTTATTTATTTGATAGAGATCACAAGTAGACAGAGAGGCAGACAGTGAGAGAGAGGGGAAAGCAGGCTTCCCGCTGAGCAGAGAGCCTGACGCGGGGCTCGATCCCAGAACCCTAGGATCATGACCTGAGCCGAAGGCAGAGGCTTTAACACACTGAGCCACCCAGGTGCCCATAATTTCCAGATATTTTAATAAATAGTGCTGAAAATTGTTATTTTAGCTCTCATTTGTATTTAAATGCATATATATTATTAATACTACAAATTTGAATGCTGCTTAACAAGGATTTTAACCCTTCAAATGAAAGCATCCAGGATATAAAAGAGGAGAAATTTTGGTTTGAAATTCTTTGGCTGAAGTAGATATCTAGGACTAGAACCCCTTCCTTTTGGTCATTTCCTAGCATGCCTCACTGGTCCCCAAGCCATCTCTGAAGTAGAAAGGAAGAAACTGAGGTTTAGAATAGCTAACTCAAATGATCAAGGTCACACTACAGAGCCAGGCTTAACCCAGTGGCATCACTGCTATAGTAGATAGTTACATGTAATGTATGTATTCTTATCGTTTATTAAATCTAACATATTGTTTTCAAGACCTCTAATAAATTTCAATGTAGTTTGTCATCTAACTCTTTCAAATAAATGGTATTTGAAATTAATAAAATAATTGTATGTCTTCCAGACTCATTTCATTAGTGCTGCGCTCAAGACCAGTAGTTTTCAGCCTGTTGCTATGCCCCCTTCTAGAGCAATGGAAAAGTATTCTGGAAAACCAGACTTTTCTAATCATGGTGGCAGTGATCTCTCTTCACAGAACACATTTGCTTCCAAACAAGGTAAAAATGTCTAGTTCTCTGTGAATGAAAAATATTACCTATGAATGTTCTTTACAATATGTCAGCCCAAAACTTGTTTAATAGGCGGTAGAAGACTAAGTCTTTGTTTTATAAAATTAGTTTTCCTTTAGGTTAGGTAATTTTTAAGTCAGTTCAAAATTCGTTCTGTCTAGTTAGGGATCATTTCCTACTTAATGATTTTAATAAATAACCTTCACAAATTGTCAGAAGCACTTATAAGTTTAGAAAAATTTTACTCATCTCATATCAGTGTTTGTAATCAGTTTTCCAGTTCTCTGACAAACTGTGTATTTTCCATTTTTCTTGATTCTGTGAGGAGAGAAATGACCTGAGTAGAGTAATAAACTATTTCACATTATTTTTAGTTAGTAATATAAATTTGCCTATTTTAATAGAATCTTAAAAATCTTTGTTTATAGTAACAAAGAAAGTGTATACTGTATTTGTATTAAACCTCTGGAATTTAAAGTAAATGAATAAATGGAGTCCATGGTGACTCAGGCAGTTGAGCGTCTGACTCTTGATCTTAGCTCAGGTCTTGCTCTAGCATTGTGAGTTCAAGCCCCACATTGGCGTCCACGCTGGGTGTGGCACCTACTTACAAAACAAAAAGTAAAAAAAAAAAAAAAAAAACCAACAAAAACCAGATGAACAAATGTGTTTCTAAATTATTGAATGAATTGATTGAAAATCACGGACTATCCCTCTAATGATATTCAAATGTTGGGGATATGTAGTACCATATCCCCAACATTTGATTTGTTAGACCATTGTTGTTTTATAGACATATTGAAGATTCTTTATACTTGTAAGTTGCTTTATGTTTTTCCGCAAAGGAGTGGTCCTTACAAAACTGCTGTGAAAGTGGCATGAGTCAGTTTTTAAGTTGAAAGCAAAGAAGATGAAGCGCAGGGAGGTTGTGACTTGCCTGCTCCAGGTCAGCGGACTTGAGGGTGGGTTTGTCAGAGCTACAGCCACAACTCAGGGTTCAGTATGACCCAGCCATAGACGTGAACACTTACTTCATACTCAGTTCTGGAGACTTAATTGCTCATAATTTTGTTTTTTTAGACTTGAATTTTAAGGGAAAAAGTGTATGTTTTATTGTTTGTGTACTGATTTGCTTTCTTTGTATGTCTTAGCAACAGTAAAAGAAATATAAGGGAAAAATGAGTAAATTTAAACTTCAACAAGTTAAACCTTTTATTTTTCAGTACTTTTTCTTGGGCATACATTATTTTTGTGTACTGCAATTTAGCGTAAATATGATTTTGTACTGCTTTTTTACTAGCATATCAGAAGTATTTCCCATGTTTTATGTAATTATCTTCGTAATATTAATTTTTTAAAGTTTGCTTTTATTAACGTATAATGCATTATTTGCCACAGGGGTATAGGTCTGTGAATCATCAGGCGTACACATTTCACAGCACTCACCATAGCACATACCTTCCCCAATGTCCATAACCCAGCCACCCTATCCCTCCCCCCAACCCTCCAGCAACCCCGGTTTGTTTTGTGAGATTAAAAGTCTCTTACGGTTTTTCTCCCTCCTCATCCAGTCTTGTTTCATTTTTTCCCTCCCTAGCCCCCACAACGTCCCGCCCTGGCTCTCAAATTCCTTATATCAGGGAGATCATATGATAATTGTCTTTCTCTGATTGACCTATTTCGTTCAGCATAATACCCTCTAGTTCCAACCATGTCATTGCAAATGGCAAGATTTCGTTTCTTTTGATGGCTGCATAGTATTCCATTGTATATATATACACCATATCTTCTTTATCCATTCACCTGTTGATGGACATCTAGGTTCTTTCTGTAGTTTGGTTATTGTGGACATTGCTGTTATAAACATTTGGGTGCACGTGCCCCTTCGGATCACTACATTTGTATCTTTAGGGTAAATACCCAGTAATGAGATTTTTGGCTTGTAGGGTAGCTCTATTTTTACTTCTTGAGGAACCTCCATACTGTTTTCCAGAGTAGCTGCACCAGCCTGTATTCCCACCAGTGTAGGTTTAAGAGAGTTTATTTGAGAGAGAGAGAGTGAGTGTGAAACCACAAGTGACCAGGGGAAGAGGCAGAGGGAGAAGCAGACACTCTGCTGAGTAGATGCAGGGTTCAACCCAGGACCCTGGGATCATGACCAGAGCCAAAGGCAGATGCTTAACCAACTAAGCCATCCAGGTGCCCCCATAATATTAATTTTTAATGATGAAAGAATAGTCACAATTTACTTGTTGGGCATTTATCCTGTTCTTGGGCATTTAGGCAGATTTTAGGTTTTTTTCCCTTATAAACATACTGTGATAAGATCATCATGTATTTATTTATTTATTTATTAAAAGAGTTAATTTATTTATTTGACAGGCAGAGATCACAAGTAGGCAGAGAGGCAGGCAGAGAGAGAGAGAGGTGGATGCAGGCTCCCTGCTGAGCAGAGAGTCCGATGCAGGGCTCAATCTCAGGACCCTGGGATCATGACCTGAGCCGAAGGCAGAGGCTTTAACGCACTGAGCCACCCAGGCGCCCCATAAATCATCATGTATTTAATGTTTTCTTTCTTCTAGGTTATTTTCTTAGGATAAATTCCCAAGAGTAAGATTACTAGGTCAAAATATATAAAAATTTTAAGACTTCCTGTACTTAGTGCTAGATGGTTTTATTAGTTTTCATTGCCATGAGTAGTGTCTGGCTGTGCCATTTTCACCATAGCTTAAATAGCTCAGAATATTGTCATATTGATTTTTCTTATTTATTAGCTGTAAGTGTAAAATTTTTATGGGTTATATTTTGAATTCTGTTGAGAGCTATTTCTATGTACTTGTTAATTTGTATATCCTACATAATTTTAGTTTTATTTTTAAAATATGGGGAAGAGTAATATTCTATAAATTAATGTTTTTTTAAAAAACAAGTTGAATTTATTTTCTTTATTTTCTATTGAAGCACCTTTTAGAGAGGTTGAAGATACGGGTTTTGATGAACAGAAATCTCCTTTGGAGACACCAGCACCTCGCAGGTTTGCTCCTATACCTGTTTCAAAGGATGATAAAATATCAAAGAGGGAAAATCCTAGAGAAGAGAAAGAAAATATGGAGATGTCAGGTCATAGAGGTAATAAAGCAATCATAACTAGCATCTACTACTTTTATTAGACCTATGTCAAATTAGGAACAGATTTCCATACTCATGATTTATTATTTTCTTATGCGCCTAGTAGTAACTTTAGTATTTTTCTTTAAATGATACTTACTGGCAAATCAAGCTTCTTTACATTTTTTTGAGGGAGGTAGAGGTATACAGTTATAATTCTGATTATTTTCTATAGATTATTACTTAAACCTATAATGAACAAGTTTTGATATTAATAAAAAAGTAACACTTTGCTAAAGGTAAAGCTGATCATTTTTTATGGTGAATTAACTTCTTAAAATTAAATTAAATTTTATTTCTTTTCAGTGATCCATAATTCATCGTTTATGCACCACACCCAGTGCTCCGTGCAATATGTGCCCTTCTTAATACCCACCACCAGGCTTAATATCCAACCTCCCACCCCCTTCCCCTCCAAAACCCTCAGTTTATTTCTCAAAGTACACAGTCTCTCATGCTTCGTCTCCCCCTCCAACTTCCCCCAACTCACTTCTACTCTCCATCTCTCAATATCTTCCATGTTATTCCTTATGCTACACAAGTAAGTGAAACCATATGATAATTGACTCTCTCTGATTGATTTATTTCACTCAGCATAATCTCCTCCAGTCCCATCCATGTTGATACAAAAGTTGGGTATTCATTCTTTCTCATGGAGGCATAATACTCCATTGTGTATATGGACCATATCTTCTTTATCCATTCGTCTGTTGAAGGGCATCTTGGTTCTTTCCACAGTTTGGGGTCTGTGGCCATTGCTGCTATGAACATTGGGGTACAGAAGGCCCTTCTTTTCACTATATCTGTATCTTTGGGGTAAATACCCAGTAGTGCAGCTGCAGGGTTATAGGGTAAAAGCTGATCATTTTAGAGCATGTTTCCTTATTTTTTTTTTTTTAGGTGTGAATTTCAATAGTGGAACTCAGAGAAATTTAACATTTATTACTGTGTTCAGTTGGAAAAAGTGTTACCGTATTAACTATTTAATAGGGAACAAGAACTTTTATAAGTGACCTGAAGAAATAATTTGTTAAAGACCCTTAAAGCCCTTCTAGTTAAAGAAGTGAAAGTGTTAAATATAAGCTTTTATTCTTAGAATCACTTAAACGAATTTGAGTCTTATCTTGGATGCATTTAAAGAGTTTTAAGGATACTAAAATCTTTAATAAATCAACCTCACCTAAAGATAAAAGTTATTATGTAACTATTAAAAATGAGGTTAAAGGGAAGATTTAACTAACAGTTGCTATGAAGAAACAGTCAAATCTCCCTTTAACTATTGACAAAGATCATGCAGTTTACTGGGTTTTTTAATGATGTCATGGCTCATCAAATTCCTTTTTTATGTGATGGAAATAAATTTAGACCTAAAATTTTACTAATGTAGTTTACATGAGTTATAAATATTTAGTTTTATTGGGTGAGTGTATTTAAAATTGACATTTTAAAGTGAATTGAGTAGATAGATAATCATCCAAAGAAGCTAATAGAGTACAAATATATGTGAGCTATTGTATAAAAGGGAAATGACTTCGTACTTGAAAAATGATACTGTATTTATTTTATTACAGGAAATGTAAGACTATTGGAACAGATTTTGAATAACCATGATTCTTCAACAAGAAAAAGTGAATCTTCAGATAAAACCTTACTAACTAGGTCAAAAATAGGATGGAAGGTTGAGAAGAGTGACAGGTAAAAAAACAAAGACATTGGAATAAAAGCTATATTGAAAAGAGCTTTGTGTAGTGGCTCAGTTAGTTAAGTGTCTGCCTTTGGCACAGGTCATGATCCCAGGGTCCTGGGATGGAGCTGTGTCCAGCTACCTTACCTTTTTCTCCCACAACCCATGCCTCCACCCACTCGTGCTCTCTTTTTCTGTCTCTCAGATAAATCTTTTTTTTTTAAAGAGCTTTGTTTATATTTTGAAAATTTCTTTAAGAATTTTGATAAATGTATAGCATTGCTTTTAAAAAGTTACCTTAGACGGCACCTGGGTAGTTTAGTCGGTTAAGCATCTTCAGCTCATGTCATGATCTCAGAGTCCTGGAATCAAGCGTCCAGCTCCCTGCTCAGAGGGATTCCACTCCTCCCTCTCCCTGGGCCCCTCACCACCGCTCATGTGTTCTTTCTCTCACTTGCTTTCTCTCTGAAATAAATAAATAAAATCTTCAAAGAAAAGTTATACTAGATTTACTATTTTCTGCTGTTAATATATCTACCCCTTTACTATAGTTATAAACTGAATTTATCTTAATTTCTCAAGATGCAGATTAATTCTAATGAATGCAGCTATTTATTTCTGTTTCTACTTATTTTTTTAGAGAGAGAAGGCGAGCATGGGTGGGGGGGAGGGGATGGCAGAAGGAGAGAGAGAATTTTAATCAGGCTCCACCCCCACCATGGGTCCCCCAGAGGGGCTTCATCTCATGGCCCTGAGATCCTGACCTGAGCCAAAATTAAGAGTTGTATGCTTAACTGACTGAGCCACCCAGGTGCCCCCAGATTATTTATTTCTGATGAAATGATATTTAAGATTTCCTTCAAAAATAATCCAATGCAGGATAGGGGAAACTGGGTTGAGAATATGGATGAAATGAGGATAGTGATGAGTTACTGATTAATATAAAGAAGAGTGTATGGAAGTCATTGCACTGTTCTTGCTACCTTTGTGTATGCCTGAAATTTTATATTCATAGTTTCAAGTACATCTAGGTCATGACCTAGATACGTAAAATAAATTTTATTTATTTTATAAATACATAAAATAAATATTCTATTTATAAATATTAATAAATAATATAATAAATTAAAATATAAATATTTATTTATAAATAAAATTTGCTTTGTTTATAAATAAATATTTGTATATTATTATTTATTTGTTCATTATCACTTATTTATTACTATATTGTATATATTATATAATATGTATTATTATAAATAAAATAAATTTTATTTATTAACAAATATTTCTATATTATTTATTATTTATATTTATTATATTATATATCATAATATTTTATTTATAAATTTTATTTATCATGAATGTCATGTAAATCGTGGTAATAAAAATTAAAAGTAAGCCACATTTTTAGTGTTTTTATGTGAAGAATACAGTCTTAGGCCATTTGCTTTTAATGTAATTACTAATAAAAGAGTTATGTCTGTCTTGTTGCTATGTGTTTTCTATTGTCTTATGTATTTTTTTATTCCACTATTTCTCCATGTTGTCTTCTTTTATATTAAATAGACATTAATCTTCTTGTTTCTTATACTATACTTTCTGAGTTGTTTTTTTTTTTTAAAGATTTTATTTATTTATTTGACACGCAGAGAGAGATCACAAGTAGGCAGAGAGGCAGGCAGAGAGAGAGAGAGAGGAGGAAGCAGGCTTCCTGCTGAGCCGAGAGCCCGATGCGGGGCTCCATCCCAGGACCCTGAGATCACGACCTGAGCCGAAGGCAGCGGCTTAACCCACTGAAGCCACCCAGGCGCCCCTACTTTCTGAGTTGTTTTCTGAGCTTTTTTGGCCACTATTTCTTTCTCTTCTTCTAGGACTATGTTGTTTATTGGTATTCTTAATGGTATCTCACAGATCTGTGAGGCTCTTAAATTTTCTTTTTTTTTTTTTTAAGATTTTATTTATTTATTTGAGAGAGAGAGTGTACAGCAGGAAAGGGGGAAGAAGAAGAGGAAGAAGCATGTTCCCACTGAGCAGGGAGCCTGATGTGGGGCTCGATCCCAGGACCCTGAGATCATGACCTGAGCCAAAGGCAGATACTTAACCAACTGAGCCACCCAGGCGCTCCTCTTAAATTTTCTTCATTCTTTTTTTTCTCTGTTTCTCAGATGGGATAATCTCAATAACTTATCTTTGAGCTGTTGAATTCTTTTTCCTGCCAACTCAAATATGCTGTTTAGGCCCTGTATTGAAGTTTATATTTCAGTTATTATATTTTTGAACTCCAGAAATCCTGTTTATATGTTCTTTGTTTTAAATAGTTTCTGTCTCTTTATTGATATTCTTTACTTGGTGAGACCTCATTCTTATATTTTCTTTTAATTCTTTGAACATAGTTTCCTTTAATAGTAGCTAATTTATAGTTCTTGCCTAATAAGTCCAATATTTGGAATTCCTCTAACACAGTGTGTATTGACTATGCTTTTTCCTGTTTAGCTATACTTTCTTGTTTCTTTGTGTGTCTCATAACTTTTTGTTGAAAATTGGACTATTTCAAATAATATAGTGTGGCAACTCTGAAAATCAGATTCTTCCATCCCCTAGAGTGTGTTGTTGCTGTTTGTTTAGTGACTTTCCTGGGTGAGTTCTGTACAGTGTGTGTTCTTTGTCATGTGTGGCACATCTCTATTTGGTGAGTTAAGTCTGCTAATGAGAAAGAGACTTCCTTAACTATCTTGAACCTGTAAGTCTCTCTCTGAGTGTCAAGGGGCTCTGTGTGTGTGTGTGTGTGTGCACATATGCCTGTGTGGTGTTGGAGCATACCTTCAGTGTTCTGGCACTTTATAAGTCTGTCTTAACCTTAACTTCCAACTTGCACAAAGCCTCAGTGTCAGCCAGATGTGTGAGATTAGGCTTTTCTCAGATCTTACTTGGACATTCACATGTACATGCACATGGCATTCTAGATCTTCGGGAACGTGTTAGGGCCCTTCAAGCTCCACTGTGGACATCTCATTCCCCTGAGTTTTAGTTTATTGGCATCCCTTTTGTTGCCTCAACTGCTGTAGCCACCTCAGGCAGCTGAGATATTAAACACTTGCTGCTGTTTTCAAAAATTGACCTGCGGTGGGGCACCTGGGTGGGTTAAGCCTCTGCCTTCGGCTCAGGTCATGATATCAGAGTCCTGGGATCGAGCCTCGCATCGGGCTCTCTGCTTAGCTGGGAGCCTGTTTCCTCCTCTCTCTTCCTGCCTGCCTCTCTGCCTACTTGTGCTCTGTCTGTCAAATAAATAAATAAAATCTTTAAAAAAAAAAATTGACCTGTGGTTAGGGTTTCTCACTGAGCTAGCTCTGAGTCGGGTCAAATAAAGAGAAACCCTGTGAGTGGGACTTTCTAAGGAGCTCCAAACCTGTTCTGCTCTTTTGAGTTGGTGTTAGGCTGTTGCTTTTCATAGCTATAAGGGTTGTGAAGCTGTTAATTTTCAAAGCTGCCAGAGAGTTGGGGAAAGGGTTCTTGGAGTGAGACAAACTAAAAATGCCATAAAGTTTGCTGTTCTTACTGAAAGTTAATCATTTTCTTTCTTTCTTTTTTTTTTTTTTATTTATTTGAGAGAGAGAGAGAATGAGCAGGAGGAGGGGCAGGGGGAGAGGGAGAAGCAGGCTCCCCACTGAGCGGGGAGCCCAATGTGGGACTAGATCCCACAAGCGTGGGATCGTGACTCAAGCCGAAGGCAGATGTGTAACTGACTGAGCCACCCGGGCATTCTGAAAGTCGGTCATTTTCTTGATTAAATATTCCTTTAGTTGTTCTTTCATTTCCAGAGTTCTGAAAAAGCTGATTTTGACCATTTTTGCTAGTGTTCTCTTTGCTCTTATGGAGGAGTAGACTTTTAGAGATCTTACTCCAGCCTTCTTTTTTAAAAAAATTTTTAAAAAGATTTTATTTTATTTTATTTATTTGACAGAGATGACAAGTAGGCAGAGAGGCAGGCAGAGAGAGAGTTGGGGAAGCAGGCTTCCTGCTGAGCAGAGAGTCTGATACGGGGCTCGATCCCAGGACCCTGGCATCACCACCTGAGCCAAAAACAGAGGCTTTAACCCACTGAGCCACCCAGGCACCCACTCCACCCTTCTAGAAGTGCTTCTGGACATTCTTTTCGTCAAAGCAAAACCTTTTTCTGCTCTTTTCTTACTATTCCTAACCCAGTCTGGTCAGAGTAATTTTGTATTTTGTGTTTTTCTGTGTTTAATATGTTTAACCACTTAACTGATTAATTTCATTATACAGTTTAATAATACACCATTTAGTAATATGTAACTAAGAAGATATCTCAGATTTATGTATTCAAATGTTTACTGAATTTATGACAATTTAGGAAACTTTATTTTTAAATCTTTCATAGCATTGACACTTTATCCTCTCCAAGATTTCCTTCCTCTGAAGAACTAAGAGCAGCTAAATTGACTGTACAGAGGTCTGATGATTTTCCTCATGATCCTGGCCAAAAAAGGAAAGAAACAAATGGTATACTCCAGGTAAAGTGGAAACAGGATATTAAAATTGATGATGATTAGTAAAGGTAAAAATTATGAAGAAATATAACAGTTATCAGAACAGAAAGCAAGCAGAAAGGTGAAGAGAAAGTACTGAAAAAGACATGTTAACCCAGTCTGTTCTCTTTTACAAAACTTTTCCAGAAGACCTCACTAAGTGGTCTCTACTCATGGCTCCTTGGCCACTGCTAGCTTTCCAGCTTCTATTAGAGAGAAGAAAAAGGAGAGACCTGTGAATGACCCCGATTATCCAGTCCAAAGTGTCTGCCATGCCTACATGAGCCAGCTTGCTCCTATATTGTTTTAGCTTTCTTTCCCATATAATAACTTTGGATGGCCACTGGACTGCCCAGCACTTCCGTGGACTTCCAGCTTATGTAACATTTACATTAGTACTTCTAAATGGAAAGAAACCTTAATTGCCAACTTAATTTTTAAATTTTTTATTTCTAATTGAAGTATAGTTGACATGCAATATTAGTTTCAGGAGTACAACATAGAGGTTCGACAAACATACATTATGAAATGCTAACCGGGGGGGCACCTGGGTGGCTCAGTGGATTAAGCCTCTGCCTTCGGCTCAGGTCATGATCTCTGAATCCTGGGATTGAGCCTCGCACTGGGCTCTCTGCTCAGCGGGGAGTCTGCTTCCTCCTCTCTCTCTGCCTGCCTCTCTGCCTACTTGTGATCTCTCTCTGTCAAATGGATAAATAAAATCTTTTAAAAAAAAAAATGAAATGCTAACCGTAATAAGTGTAGTTACCATCAGGCAAGGACTCTTTTATAGCTCTTTAATTTGACAAATTGAGTCCTTGGAATATTTTGGTATAGTATATGGCCTCGACTATAGTAATAGCTCTGATTTGCATTAAAATAATGAATATGAACTTTATATGGTAGCATTTTTGCTTTTTTTCCTTTTAAGCCAAAAGAATCTCTGATTATGTCAAGGCTTGCTGATCTTCCACAGAATTCCATTAAGCTTCAAACAACCAATAAAAGATCCATCTTGAAAGATGCTGAGAAGATTTTGAGGGGAGTACAAAACAATAAAAAAGTCCTTGAAGAAAACCTGGAAGCTATTATTCGTGCCAAAGATGGAGCTGCCATGTATTCGTTTATCAGTGCTCTGTCTGCTAACAGGTAAGATAGGATGTTGGCATCCCAAGGTTATTTATGAAACTGCCAGTCCGATGGGCTGGCTGGCTGGCTTTCTTTCTTTCTTTTTTTTTTTTTTTTAAGATTTTATATATTTATTTGACAGCGAGAGAGGGAACACAAGCAGGAGGAGCGGGAGAGGGAGAAGCAGGCTTTCTGCTGAGCAGGAAGCCCAATGAGGGCTTATCCCAGGACTCTGGGATCATAACCTAAACCGAAGGCAGATGCTTAATGACTGAGCCACCCAGGTGCCCCGCATAGGCTTTCGTAATTGTTTTTCTATGTGCTTCATTTTGCTTAATGTGTTTTGGTGTTTTGAAAAGGTTCTTTATTTCCTTTGACAATGTAGACTCACTGTAATTAGAAATATACATGTGGCTGTTACTTTTTGCAGATGTAAAGTTTTCCTTTAAATCTTTTTTTCTCTCTATATTGATATGTATCTTCTGGGATCTGTTCAAACATCCTTCAAACATTTGATGAAAACTATTAACGTTGGTTTTTCCTTTTCAGATGAAGGCTTTTAGGCTACATAGTAGATTTAAAACTCGATAAGAGTCCTGATCTAGATCCTGTTTTCAGAACATTAAATGCTAATTTAAGACGATTCTTTTTTTCCCTTTTGTAGAGAGATGTTAGAGAAGATTCGGATCAGAAAGACAGTGGATGAGTGGATTAAAACTATTTCTGCAGAAATTCAGGTAGGTATTGGAAAAAACAGAATTAAGAGAATTCTCAAGAGATAATTTCTAAGTATCATACTTACTCTCAAAACATTCCTTATGTGTAAGTCTACTTATAATTTTTCATTTCATTCTTTACTCTTTACTTAATACTTTTACTCTTACTAATGAGTTTCATTTTACTTAGCAAGTGCTTCTTCTCATAAATTAGGGCTCTTATGTGGCAAATGATTGGACAATAACTAAAATATGAGTAATTTGAAAGAAAATTTAGCAAAAGTATTTAAAAAACATTTCAAGACTGCAGATTTAGAAGCACTGGCTTGCCAAAGTGAAAACAACAACATTATGTAAAGGAAATACCCCACATGATTTCTAAGGTTACTAAGGAACAGGTACCACTTTATCACATCCCAAAGCTCAGGGTGGATCTTCAGAAATTAGCGTTGCAAAAATCTAGGAGAGTTTCAATTAGAGGGTCAGTAGTTTAAAAGAAATTCTTAAAATGTATACCTTTGAGGGAACAGAACTAGACAAAGCAACCCTGTTATTTTCATCTTTGGGTGCAAAGTGTTTTTTTCTGGCTGTAAGATGTGTGTATATGCTTCCTCACAATCATAGCAAGACGATGTGTTGGTTCGGTTGCCACAGCAATAAATGCTAAAATGTATTTTTAAACTTTGTTGTTTAAGAATCTATATATCTAATGTTATGAAGAAATATTATGTGATGCACCAAAAAAAAAAAAAAATTAAATAGAAGATTTGGAGGTTAGTTTTGGGTTTGCAGACAATTGGCAATATATGTCACTCTGTTACTGTGAATTCATTACAAAGTATGTTTGTTTAACTCTTCGAGCTATTTTAATTTATAAATATTTACTAAACATATAATGTATTTTTATCCCCAGGGGTTTTATTACAAAGTTGTTTACTTTTTGAAATTTATTTTTTTAAATTTAACTTTTTCAACATTTACTCCAGTCCTGTGGTTCGAACATCAAAAAATATAAGGTTTATAATGAAAACTTGCCCTCCTACTCTTGTACCTCAAATACTATTTCTCATTCCCCCTGCTCCATAAGGCACTGATCTTTTTAGTTTTTCTTAATTTTTCTAGAGCGTTTTCATTCATATGTAAGCCAATGTAATTTATTTACAAAGTATTTGAAACTGCCAAAGTATATTTCTATAATAGCGGAAAATAAATTCTGATACTTTAGCTGTGAAAGCACTACTTGGATATGTTTTAAGCAATTTAAATTTTGCTTTTGTTAAGGATGAACTGGAAAGAAAAGATTATGAACAAAAGAGATTTGATCAGAAGACTCAAAGGACCAAGAAAGCTCAGAATATGAGTAAAGATATTAAAACTAACATGCAAGACAAAACAGTAAACAATTCTGTACTTCATAGAAAACATTCTCAAAAGCAAAAAGAGGAGCATTTTAGAAATCCACCCATGAAGAGCATGCCTGCTTCAAACCTGCAGAAAGAGAGAAAAGAAGTAAGATCTTACTCTGGTTTTGTGATGTGAAGGTTGCATTATAATTAATTATTTCATTTCCTTTAAGCTATAAATAATGAACTGAATATGAGAATGTTTTAAAAATATGAAGGACTATATAAAAATAAACTATCTTTAAACTATTGATATTGAGGGTTTGGGGAATTCATAATGTGGAAAGCAGGAAATTTCTTCCTTCTGAGATCTCACACTTAGAATCATCATATTTTAGTTATAACAGGTATATCTAGAGGTCATCTAGTCCAAAAATTAGACTCTCTTATTTGTGCTTCTCAAAATTGTATTTTGTCTTTGCATGTATATGTGTGAATATACATTTTTTATGTTTATTTTCCAGTTTAGCGAATATGTCTAGGGCCTAGTGATTGTGAGATTTGGTACTAGATGCTATGGAGGGTGTTTCTGGCTGCTCTCATTAGGCTGTAACTTTCTTAATACCAAACATGGATTGTTGAACACATCAATAAAGGTCTAATTTAGTACTGAGCACTTAGTAGATCCTCAATAAATGCTACAAGATTAAAGGTGGAATTAAGAATATTAAAAATCATTTAAAGACTTGATTTATGTTATATTATTGTGATTGAATATAATTATATAAAATGTGTTTAAACCTTACTTTGTGGGGCTAAAAATATACTTAGTAGTATAAGAACCTTTATGTTTTTTGAGTGGATGGCTTTTATATTTACCTTTCATGCTTTTGAAAACCATAAAACATTAAAACTATAGTTTGAAAATTGTATCTAGAATTTAAGAGCCATTTAAAGTAGAGGACTTTCCTGACCTGATAATTCTTATTATCATACTTAAGCTGGCATAAGAAAACTTTAGAAAATTGAGGTCTGTTTGGTGACTATTTTTTTGGTGAGTTGATTAACTTTGTGTGCTTAGGGATATTTGAAAGCAACCACAGTGGCACAAGACGAGGATTATATGTTACAAATTTATGGAAAACCAATTTATCAGGGCCATCGCAGCACTCTTAAAAAAGGACCATATCTCCGATTTAATTCTCCATCTCCTAAGTCCAAACCACAGAGACCGAAAGTAATAGAACGAGTTAAAGGTAAGGAACCTCATTTTTCTGTGGTAGACCTTATTTTTTATGCTGTCAGTTTAATATATAATTTTTAACTTTTTCTTTTCTTCTTTATGACTTATAAACACAGTTCAAATTATATAATGCTTAGGCATGGAAAACAATTCTTCTAAGAGTAGGAAGAAATAGACTATTTCAAGGCATAAAATGGGAATAAGTAGGGAAAAAATATAGACCAATTCAAGGCACAAGATAGGAATAAGTGGGATAAGATAGGATTAGGTGGTATCTTCATGTAAAACATGATAAAGTTTACATTTATGAGATGGTATCTTGAACAATTTAAATTATAATCCAGGGGAAGTGGACATTTCCCTGGGATATTGCTCTATCATGTTCTTTATGAAAGAATGAAGATCAGCCATATGCTATAAATGATCATAAAAGGATTTATATAGTAAAGGTGAAAAAAATTTTTTGGTAATTTTGTACACCACTAAAAATAACTTGACTTTTACTGTGTGTTTTGACTCATATCTACTATTTCACTAGCCTAGTATATTTATTTATTAAAGATTTATTTATTCTAGATAGAGAGAGCATACGGGCATGTGCATGCATGAGTGGGGGGAGGCGGAGAGGAAGAGGGAGAGAGAGAATCCTCAAGCAGATTACCCACTGAGTGTGGAGCCCCCTCCAGGAGTTGATCCCATGTCCAGAGATCATGATCTGAGCTGAATCAGGGGCGGACACTTAACCGACTGAGCCGTCCAGGCACTCCTCTCTAGTAATATTTAAATGTAACTCTTAATTAAATAGGGAGTCTGTTGACTGTGGTTACGTTTTGAAATTTCTCAGCTTGTACTCTGGAAGCCAGTAAGCTTCAACAGTATGCAATAACTAGTGGATACCAACTCATTTTTGTTTCTTATCCTTTCTGGAAGTTGGAGCTGTGGCATTGCTTTAGTTTTCCATTCCTTTCATTTTTTTCATTGTATTTTATTTTATTTCTTTTCATTGTTCCAGAATTCATTGTTTATACACCACACCCAGTGCTCCATGCAATGCATACCCTCCATAATACCCACCACCAGGCTTACCCAATCCCCCACCCCCATCCCCTCCAAAACCCTCAGTTTGTTTCTCAGCATCCACAGTCTCTCATGGTTTGTCTCCCCTTCCAATTTCCCCCAACTCACTTCTCATTCCTTTCATTTTTAAAAGTTAGGTGATCTTATAGGGTGCCAGTTTATCTAGAAATCCTAGTGGTATTAGTAAGTATAAAGCTTATGGATGATACTGTTTTTTCTGCTTGTTTATTGGCACTTTGCTATTATATTTGGGCTTTTGACAGCCTATGCAAAAAATAACTTGAGGTCTTAAAATACTTAAAAATCCAAAAATAATTTTAAGTAACCCTTTTAATAATGGGCGTGACTAAGAAACTGTGGAAACACGTTTATTCTTGGGCCTTGGTGCCTGTCATTTTCTCTTCCTAGAGAGCTTTTCCCTCAGACGTTTGCATGGCTTACTCTCTCAGCTCTTTGGATTGCTGCTCTTAGATGTTTGCTCCTCAGAGAGGTCTACCCTGACCATGCTATCCAAAAAATTACCTCCTACACTTTTCTTTTTCTCTCTCTCTCTCTCTTTTTTTTTTAAAGATTTTATTTCTTTATTGGACAGAGAGAGAGAGATCACAAGTAGGCAGAGCGGCAGGCAGAGAGAGAGGAGGAAACAGGCTCCCCACTGAGCAGAGAGCCTGATGCGGGGCTTGATACCAGGACCCTGAGATCATGACCTGAGCCGAAGGCAGAGGCTTAACCCACTGAGCCACCCAGGCGCCCCACCTCCTACAATTTTCTTATCCTCTAGCCCTGCCTTATTGATCTTCATAGCACTTTTCACAACCTGGTGTTATATATATGATTTTAAAAAAAATTTTTTTTAAAGATTTTTATTTATTTATTTATTTATTTGACAGAGAGATCACAAGTAGACAGAGAGGCAAGCAGAAAGAGAGGGGAAGCAGGCTTCCCGCTGAGCAGAGAGCCCAATGTGGGGCTCGATCCCAGGACCCTGAGATCATGACCTAAGCCGAAGGCAGATGCTTAACCCACTGAGCCACCTAGGCGTCCCTATGTATATGATTTTAAATTTTTAATTTTTATGTGCTTTTTTTTAAATTTGAGTATAGTTAGCACAAATGTTACATTAGTTTCAGTGTATAACTTAGTGATTTGACAAGGTTATACATTATGCTTTGTTTACCACTACTGTGGTAGCTGTCATCTGCCCTGTTATATTACTATTATAGTACCATTGACTGTATTCCTTATGCTCTGCCTTTTATTCCCATAAGTTATTCATTCCACTACTAGAAGACTGGATCTCCCTCTCCTCTTCACCCATTTTGTCCAACCCCCATCTACCTCCCCTTTGGCAACTACCAGTTTATTCTCTGTGTTTATAGGTCTGATTCTGTTTTTTGGTTTATTGGTTTTTTTGTTTTTAACAAAGAAAACTTGTATTTATTGAGCATTCAAAGCAAAAATAAACATTTTTCTATGGGATCAAGGCCTCAACTATCCTTGCTATAGATGTAACTGAAGATTAATAATTTATATTTTATTTATTATTTTAAATTTTAACAATACAGAAATACAGAAAAAGACTTTATAAGCTTTATATTCTCTGTAATCTCACTACAAAATCTGGTAAATTTCTGGTCTTCTGTGTTTACTTGTTTTTTAAAAAATTCAATTTAGTTAACATATACTGTATTATTAGTAGAGGTCATTGATCAGTCTTATATAACACCCAGTGCTCATTACATCAGGTGCCTTCCTTAACACCCATCACCCAGTTTCCCCAACCCCCTACCCACCTCCCCTCCAGCAACCTCAGTTTGTTTCCTATAGTTAAGAGTTTCTTATGGTTTGTCTCCCTCTCTGTTTTCATCTTATTTTATTTTTCCTTCCCTTCCCCTCTGTTCACCTGTTTTGATTCTTAATTTCCATATATGAATGAAATTGAAGGTTATTTGTCTTTCTCTGACTGACTTGATTCTGCTTTTTGTTTTATTTGTTTTTAGATTTCACGTATAAGTGGAATCATACAGTATTTGTCTTTCTCAGTCTGAGTTACTTCATTTAGAACAATACCTTCTAGGTCCATCCATGTTTTCTCAAATAGCACAATTTCCTTTCTTATGACTGTGTAATAAACCACTGTACATATATTCCACATCTTTATCCATTTGTCTGTTGATGGACATTTAAGTTGCTTCCATATCTTGGCTATTGCAAATAAATCTACAGTAAACATAAGGATGCATATATCTTTTTTGAACTAGTGTACTCATTTTCTTTGGTAAATACCCAATACTGGAATTACTGGATCATATGGTATTTCTATTTTTAATTTTTTGAGGAAACTTCATACTGTTTTCCATAGCAGCTATACCAACTTACATTCCTACTAACAACGCATGAGGGTTCCTTTTTCTCCACATTCACTTATTTCTTGTGTTTTCTTATTTTAGCCATTGTAACAGGTGTAAGTAATAATCTCATTGTAGTTTTGATTTGCATTTCCCTGATGATGAGTGATGTCAGCATCTTTTCGTATGTCTATTTGCCATCTGTATACCTTCTTTGGAAAAAGGCCTTCTGTTATATATATTTTTTTTCAGTATTTAAATTTATTTATTTTTTCAGCGTAACAGTATTTATTGTTTTTGCACAACACCCAGTGCTCCATGCAATACGTGCCCTCCCTATTACCCACCACCTGTTCCCCCAACCTCCCACCCCCGACCCTTCAAAACCCTCAGGTTGTTTTTCAGAGTCCATAGTCTCTTATGGTTCGCCTCCCCTTCCAATTTTTTTTTTTTAATAAACATATAATGTATTTTTATCCCTAGGGGTACAGATCTGTGAATCGCCAGGTTTACACACTTCACAGCACTCACCATAGCACATACCCTCCCCAATGTCCATAACCCCCTCCCCCTCTCCCAACCCCACCTCCCCCCAGCAACCCCCAGTTTGTTTTGTGAGATTAAGAGTCATTTATGGTTTGTCTCCCTCCCAATCCCATCTTGTTTCATTGATTCTGGTGTTATATTTTGGTTTATTGATTGTTTTCCTTACTAGACTGTAAACTCTATGAATACAGATGGTTTATTTGGTACTATATTTCCTGTGTCTGGAGCAATGCCTATGAAATGCTGAAAACAAATATTTTAAGTGAACACTCAAGAAAAATTCATTTAATTGAATGAATGAATACAAGACAACAGAATGAAAAAAAAATACAGATGTGGTACTAAAATGTTTCTTCCTGGCATCATGGAGTTATATTTAAAAGTCTAGATTCATAAAATTACTCCCATGTTAAAAGTAAAACTGTAGTAATGTCAGGAGTTTATTTAGAAGATAGCTTCTTCTCCTTTATATTTTTACTTTTCTTCATTTTCCTCAGGTTCCATAGAAATCAGACAAATTTCTAAGTTTTTAAGAATTCAGGATTCAGGGGCATCTGCTGGCTCAGTTGGAAGAGCATGTGACTCTTGATCTCAGGGTTGTGAGTTTGAGCCCCACGTTAAACGTAGAGATGACTAAAATAAATAAATAAATAAACGAAAAAAAAAGAATTCAGGATTTAGTGTCTATATGGATTTAATTCATAAGAATGGAAAAAATACAATGATATTAACTCCTATAAGGTTTTAATAGGTATAGAAATTGACTATCTGTGGATAATTTCAAAGGATAAAGGCTGGTTATTCAGAATTATGTCATGAGTAAAGGTGTAATGAGAGGGAAAAAATCAATTCCAAATATGATCATTAACTTTTTGGTACCCCTAGGGAAAAAACGTAATGAGTTAAATAAATAGTACAGTCTGAATCTGAGTAGTCTTCTTTATCTTTTATTCCACATTTTTTCCCTAATCATTAAATCACTGAATTTGTTTTGTCATAGTAGTTGTGCAAGTTGTTACATGTATTCAGGAGCTCAGAAACCATGGCCTACAAGTTAGCTGCCTGTTCTTAGAAGTAATATCAGAACATAGCTGCACTCATTTATTTGTGACTGTAGCATGACTGTTTTCATGTTTTAGTGGCAGAATTAAGATGTTGCAGCTGAGAGCACAAGGTCCATGAGACTAGTATGTTTACTATCTAACCTTTCAACAGAACATTTTTGCCAACCCCTGGTTTCTATGTTACTTCTATTTTGAGGCCTGTGATTACACCTTATTATATAGAATAAGATCTTTCTGTAAAGAAGAGTTACTGTATTTCTAGCTGGATAGGTGTTCCAACAATATTTTAAAATCTCTGCCACTGAATATTATTATTACAGGCACTAAGGTCAAGTCAATAAGAACACAAACTGACTTTTATGCAGCAAAACCTGTGAAAATGGATTCCAAGCCCCAACATTCTGTGCCTGCTGTGCTGCCTCCTGGTGATCAGCAGTACTTGTTCAGCCCGAGCAGAGAAATGCCTACTGTTTCCGGTACACTGGAAGGCCATCTAATTCCTATGGCCATTCTTTTAGGTAAGTCCCAGCAAAATACACAAGGCCAATTTTAAATTCTTGTCAGCAGTGGCAGAACTTTCAAAATGACGTGATAGTCTCCTACCTTTTCCTTTCTCGTGATATTTGTGGGCAGGGCCTCAGAATGTGTCTTACTCCATGTAATAGCAATCTCTTAAATAATGGGCTCCCACTATAGTTTCACTCACAGGGAACATTCCTTTGGTATTTTAGAATACAAAGTAAAAAAAAAAAAAAAGTTTAGAATGTTATAGATTTCATAATAATTAAATAATTCAAAATTTCAAGTGGTTTAATGTCCTGTCTCCAGCAAAGTACTTTCAAGTAATTGTATGTACTTTTGAACTAGGCTGTGGTAAGTAAAAATTCTGTGGTATTCTAAAACACAGTAGTTGGTTATTTACTTATTTGAGGTCTCTCAGACTCATTGTAAAAATTCAACAAATCTTTTTGCTTCCACACTAGCTCTTCAAATCTAGTTAGCTATTATTTTTTTCTTTTACTGTCTTTGCTCTTCTTTCTTAAATTTGATGAAGGACTTAGATATTTCTTCCAGCAGAAGAGGGAATTTTTGATATTATGGGTTAATAGCATGTCAACCTGGTAACTGTCTGTTCAAACATGCCTTCTGTTAGTAGAGTAGCTAATACTTATAAAGTCCCTGCTGTGTACCTGGTACAGATCTAAGCACTTTACATATATGAATTTATTTAATCCACCCTGTAAAACACATGGTAATGTACCGATTTTATAGATAAAGAAACCAAGGCACAGAGGAATGAAGAAATTTGTCAGAGGCCATATAACTCGAGTGGACCTGGGATTCAAACCTAGTCAGTCTGGCTGGGATTCAAACCCAGTCAGACTATGCTTTTAAAGAGTGCCCTGTTCTGTCCCTCTTTATTTTGAAATATAGGAAATAAATGGAACTTTTGAAGTGCAAGCTAAGTTTCTGATAGCTATGGTAGTTGCTATCAGTGGGAATACATGCTATTTATTGGTAGTGAGTCACTAGTATTTTGTTGTTGGTTTTATTCCTGTCCATTGTTGCTCTATAAAGTTTTGAGAATAAAAATAACACAGTATAACACATCACACTTTAGTCTTGGCTTTGCCACTTACTGTTATGACCTTTGGCAAATTACGTTGTTCCTAAACGTGTTTTCTCAACTGTGAAATGTGGATAATATTAATACCTCAGAGGCTTATTTTGAGGGTTAAATTAGATAGTGTATGTAAAGTGTCTGGCATGCGTGAGTGCCTGATAAGTGTGAGCTGCTGCTGAAAGGATGACATATGGTGAGTATGTCAACAGGAATGATAATAGAAGGAAAGATGATTGCGGATGGCACTTCCTTTTCAGATGAGAGAGAATTCAGCTGTAAAGATCTGGGTTGTGTATTTGATTTTTCCCTTCATTTCTGAAATAGTTGACTCATCTCTTCCCCAAACTTTTTAGGACAAACCCAAAGTAAGAGTGATTCCATGCCACCTACTGGAGTAATTGTAAACAAGCCACACCCTGTAACAGTGACTACTTCCATTCCTCCATCATCTCGAAAAATGGAAACTGGAATAAAGAAACCTAACATTGCAATTATAGAAATGAAGTCGGAAAAAAAGGATCCTCCTCAGCTTACTGTACAGGTATGTCAGGGTGCATGAATAGAAAATTTTAAGGAAGAAAAAAATCTTTGGTTTAACTTTAGCACTTAAAATTTATTATATTTCTTCATAAAAATGTTGCTTCCATCATGGGTCTTTTACTTTTTAAAACTGATATCAGTGTAGTGTCTCTATCCTTGTTCTGTATGATCTAAGCTACTTTTTCTAAGCCAGTGGCTCATGTCCAAGTGACATGATGATATTCCAAAGTAAACAACAACTGAACGGTATATTACAATTAATTTTAAAAGAATGAGTGTGACATTATATATATATAAGATTTGAATGAATGGAAAGAGAACTTATATATGAAGATTAAATATTCAAGTTGCCAATTCTTCCTAAGTTAATATATAATTTAAGTCAAATTGTGATTTAGCCCCCCCCACCCACACAGGCATGTGTTTAATTTTTTGTTTTCTTTAACTTAAGGATCATTTTGATATTTGAAAAAATAAAGGGTTCTTTGGTACTGGACCTGTACAACGAAGTATTTCAGAAATAGCCTTGGTTGTTTAAAAAAAAAAATGTAATGTAGGACACCTGGGTGACTTAGTCAGTTAAACGTCTTATTCTTGATTTCAGCTCATGTCATGATCTAAAGGTTGTGAGATTGAGTCCCATATTAGGCTCCAAGCTGTGTGTGGAGTCTGCTTAAGATTCTCTCTCTCCCTCTGCACCACCCCTAACTCGAGTGCTCTCTCTCTCTCATGCTGTCTTGCTCTGTCTAAAAAAAAAAAAAAAGAATGTAGTATGTAGTAATTACTTCATGTATCTTCATGTATCAGTAGGAAAGAGGAGTCTTGTAAGTGAAATAATATATGTTGTAATTGGTTAATAATGTGGAAAATAGATCAGTTTTAGACTGTAACCTCCCACTGTATGGTGCATGAATTCTAAATAGGCAACAGGCAAAAGTTTAACTGTAAAATGTAAAAGCAGCAGGATGAGAAGATAATTATATAGAATCTTTATCAAATAGAATCTTTATCAAAGCTGAAGCTAAGTCCAGATAGGAGAGAAGAAAACCTACATATAATAAAAGAATAGATTTGAATCTATAAAATCTATAAAATCTAAACCAAAGCTAATATAAAAAATTCATATGTAAAAAGGGAAACATACAGTTAGAATATATGAAAATAGAATTTATGACTATGTCATAAAGGATTAATTCTTAAATCTGAAAACTTCTGTAAGTTAATAAGAAGGCACGTGCAAATCCAGGAATATTCAAAGAATCTGAATAGTATCCTACAGAAGAGGAAATACAGTTTATGAGCAAGAAAATGGATACTTTAAATCTTTCTAGTTACTAAGATAATCCAAATTAAAATAACAATAATATACCTCCATTTAAAAACTTATTGCTGAGACAGTTATGTTTTTGATGACATGAACAGAATTCATTTGGACTTCATTTTGGCATTAATTATCAAGAATTTTAAATATTCATGCTCTACGTTAATCTAGTATCTAGTAATCTGGCATAATGAAATAATTAAAAGTGTAGGGGGAAAACCCCTATATATATGAAGAAGTTTTTTGTGGTGATATATAATAGAAATATTAGAAATGTCATAAATGCTTACCAACAGGAAAATGATTAAATAATTAAGGCATTATTGAAATATTACATATCTAAAATATAATTATTAAGTTTGTATGGGAGCATGAAAGGTGCTTAAAACCTAATTAAGATGAGAAATCAGAAATAGTAAGAAGTGGATTGTAAAAAGAAAAGGGAAGATTGAAAATAAAGTTATCTAGGGGCTCCTGGCTGGCTCAGTGGGTTAAGCCTCTGCCTTCGGCTTGGGTAATGATCCCAGGGTCCTGGGATTGAGCCCCGCATTGGGTTCTCTGCTCAGTGGGGAGCCTGCTTCCTCCTCTCTCTCTTCCTGCCACTCTGCCTATTTGTGATCTCTCTCTATCAAATAAATAAATAAAATCTTTAAAAAAAAGAAAAGAAAAGAAAGTTATCTTAATAGGGTCTTATGTGTTCCCCTTTATTTTCTAAATTTTGTAAAATACTCTATCATAACTTAAAAAATTGTTATCCATTGACTTCTTTATAAAAAGTTAAATATATGTTACTGATGTATATACTGACAGGTATTTGAGTCAAAATGATGAACAGAAAGCTGGATGTTGTGTTTTGTTTTAGGTATTACCCAATGTGGATATTGATAGCATTTCGAATGGTAGTGCTGATGTTGATCTATCTCTGCCTAGTCCCAAAGAAGCATGTCCTCCTCTGAAAACTTGGATACAGGTATTCAGAAATTTATCAGATAGTTTTGTGTAATGTCTGACTATGAAGTTTAACTAATATTATTCCATGCAAAGCCTTCTATTGTATAATATGTTATATAGTAATTTAGGTTTTAAGGAAGAGATTCAGAATGAATCTAGTATTGCTGATGAACTTGAAAAAGAAAGTTTAAGATCCTTACATTTATAAACATTGTGAAAGTGATAATCCTTAGTGTAGTTTTTGGGTAATTTAAGTTGTCTCATATGTGAAGAGAGGATTTCTGTCTCTTTGGAGAAAAAGCTTGATTTAAACAGGAATCAAATAGTGCTCGCTTCGGCAGCACATATACTAAACAGGAATCAAATTATAGTTTTTCTGAATATGAATTTCATAGTGATGTTTGGAGTTCATGTTTTGGGATGTTACTTTGTCAATATAGTATTGACATGATACAAAAATAGGCATTTCTCCCTAGTATTTATTTTCTATTCAATAATGAAGCTCTAACTTTACTACACACTTGAATAACACTGCAGCTTTCCTCAGCTTTCATCTGTTGTAAGCAGATGTAGTAGTCCTCAAGGATATAGGTTTAAGGAGAGGGAGAACACCAACAATTTTTCATGATCAGAAATAGTAAAACAGGGGCGTCTGGGTGACTCAGTCCATTAAGCATCTACCTTCGGCTCAGGTCATGATCTTGGGATCCTGGGATCAAGCCCCGAGTTGGGTTCCCTGCTCAGTGGGGAGCCTGCCTCTCCAGCTGCATCTGCCCTCTCCCCACCACTTGCATGCTTTCTCTCTCAAATAAATAAATAAAATCTTTAAAATAAAATAATAAAATAGAACTGACCCTAAATGGCAATTGTGCCTAATTTAATTTTTTCATTGATAACTTTTTTTTTTTTTTACCAGAAGTTTATTAAAACATATGGTTACAAATAAGTTTTTGGACTGTTTATCATTCTTCTCTCGGGGAGGGGCTAATGTGGTTTTGGAGACTGGATTATATCAAGTGAGGCCTACAGGCTAAATTAGTATAATAACTTTCTAATTTATTTGATGCTGTATCTGTCTTTTTGTGCATTTGTATATATGTATACTTACATATTTAACATATAAACACAACTGTAGGAGAGAAATCATAATCCTAGCAACCTGATTGGTTGGCTTAAGTTGCATTGTTGATGGAGTCATTGACAAAAACTTATATTTAATTTTTGAGAGCTATTGAAATGAAACCTGATGGCTCAGGTACTATCTTGGATTTCATTTTTTTAATGAAATCAATTCTAAGTAGGATATTAAAATTAAAAAATAGAGCTATGTAATTATAAGCTTATGTTATAGGTGGAAATATGGTAAATTATGTATAAATTTAAAAGATATTAAGCACAACAAAATCTTTTTGAAAATGCTTTCTTAGACCCCAGAACTTATGAAGGTAGATGAAGAAGAGGTGAAGTTTCCAGGAACGAACTTTGATGAAATAATTGATCTCATACAGGTAACAAAGCTTAGAAAACGTGAGAAATTATTTTTCTAGCAGTATTCTTCCATGTAATTAAAGACAATTATATATATGTATATATATATAATTTTTACAGCAGTTTTAGTTTCTAAAATGAACAAAAATGAGATGAAATTACAGAGATTTCCCATATATCTTCTACCCCCACACATGCATAGCCTCCTGCACTCTTAGCATCTGGAGTGGTACATTTGTTAAACTTATTGAACCTAAATTGACCCATCATAATCACTCAACATCCTTAGTTTACTTTAGAGTTCACCCTTGATTATGTACATTCAATGGACTTGACCAAATGTATCCATTATTACAGTATCATACAGAGTATTTTCTCTTCTCTAAAATTCTTTGTGTTCTACCTATTCATTCTTCCCTAACTCACCCCAATCCCTGGTAACCACTGACCTTTTTATTGTCTCCATAGTTTCGCTTTTTCCGGAATGTGATGGAGTCAGAATCATACAGTGTGTAGCCTTTTTGGATTCTTTTACTCAGTAATATGCATTTAAGCTTCCTCCATATCTTTTCATGACTGAATAGCTTATTTCTTTTTAGCGCTGAATAATATTCCATTGTTTGGATGTGCCACAGTTTATTTACTCATTCACTTACTAAAGGATATCTTGGTTGTTTCTGAGTTTTGGCAGTTATGAATGAAGTTGTGATGAACATCTGTGTACAAATTTTTTTTCATGAACATGTTTTCATCTCCTTAGGTAAATATCGAGGAGCATGATTGCTGGATTGTATGTTAAAAGTTTGTCTAGATTTGTAAGAAACCAGTAAACTTTTTTCCAAAGTGGCTGTACAATTTTCCTTTACCACCAGTAAGGAATGAGAGTTCCTGCTCCTGCACATCTTTGTCAGTGTTTAGTGTTGTCAGTATTCTGGATTTTGGCCAGATTTTGTGTGGTGGTATCTCTTTGTTGTTTTAGTTTGCATTCCCCTGATGACATATGATGTGGAGCATCTTTTCATACACTTATTTTCCACCTGTATATCTTCTTTGGTGAGGTTGTCTGTTAAGGTTTTCGGCCTACTTTTAAAACTGGGTTGTTTTCTTATTGTTGAGTTTTAAGAGTACTTTGTATATTTTGAATAACAGTTCTTTTTTTTTTTTTTAAGATTTTATTTATTTATTTGACAGACAGAGATCACAAGTAGGTAGAGAGGCAGGCAGAGAGAGAGGAGGAAGTAGGCTCTCCACGGAGCAGAGAGACCGATGCGGGGCTCGATCCCAGGACCCTGGGATCATGACCTGAGCTGAAGGCAGAGGCTTTAACCCACTGAGCCACCCAGGCGCCCCTTGAATAACAGTTCTTTATCAGATGTGTCTTTAGGCAAATATTTTCTTCTCATTTATGGCTTGTCTTCTAGTTCTCTTGATGTTGTCTTTCACAAAGCAGAAGTTTTTAATTTGAATGAAGTCCAGCTTATCAATTATTTCCTTCATGGATCACCCATCTGATGGTGTATCTAAAAAGTCAGTGCCATACCCACAGTCATCTAAGTCTCTTCTAGGAGTTTTATAGTTTTGTGTTTTACATTTAGTCTCTGATCCATTTTGAGTTAATTTTTGTGAAAGGTGTAAGGTCTGTGCTAGGTTAGTTTTTTTTTTGCCTGTGGATGTCTAGTTCAGTACAATTTGTTGAAAAGATGATCCTTGCTCCATTGTGTTGCCTTTGCTTCTTTGTCAAAGATGAATTGACTATATTTATGTGGTTCTAATTTTGGGCTCTCTATTCTGTTCCATTCATCTGTTTGTCTGTTCTTTCATCAGTTCCATACTGCTTGATTACTATTGCTTTATAGTAAGTCTTGAAGTTGAATAGTGTCTGTCCTCCAACTTTATTCTTCTCCTTCAGTATTGTGTTGGCTATTCTGGTTCTTTCGCCTCTCTATATAATAAGTTTTAGAGTCAATTAGTTGATAGCCACATAATACCTTGCTGAGATTTTTATTGGAATTGCATGGAATCTATAGATAAAGTTGGGAACAACAAGCATCTTGAGAGTATTGAGTCTTCCTATCTAAGAACATAGAATATCTCAGGGCATGTGGGTGGCTTAGTTGGTTAAGCATCTGACTCTTGATTTGATAAGATTCTCTCTCCCTCTCCCTGAACTCTACAAAAAAAAATCATAGAATATCTCTTTATTGATTTAGTTCTTTGATTTCATTCATTAGAATTTTATGCTTTTCCTCAAAAAGTTCTTATACATATTTTGTTAGATTTATACATAAATATTTCATTTTTTGGATGCTTATATAAATGGTATTGTGCTTTTAATTTCATTTTCCATTTGTTCATTGTTGGCAAACTTATTATAATCAATAATTATTTTCAGGAGTTGTTTGGGTTTTTTTTGTCAATTCTTTCAGATTTTCTATATAGACAATCATGTCCTCTGCAAACAAGGACAGTTTTATTTCTTCCTTCCAAACACCTTTTATTTCCTTTTATTGTCTACTTGCATTAGCAAGGACTTTTAGCACGGTGTTGAAAAGAAATGGTAAGAGGGGACATGGTTGCCTTGTTCCTGATAGTTGAGTATGTTTTCACCATCAATATTATGTTACAGTGCTTTGAGAAACTTTCCTTTACTTTTGAGCTAAATATATTTTTATTTTAAAATTATGAAGTTAGTATTCTTCATCTGTATCCTCTAGCTGCCTCAATGAAACTTAATGATTATCAGCTGGTTCCCATCTACATCTCATCTTCCTGCTTCCTGTTTTCTTTCTCCTTTCCATTTCCTTTGGCTTCCCTCCCTCCAATCTATCTTTTCTTTATTCTGTTAAACATTTGTCTGACTTCTGGATTATTGGCAAGATCACCAGTTAGCTCATATTGAGGGAAAAAGTTGTGAGGGGTCTAAAATCCAAGAGAAGAGTCCGTATAGCAGGAAGAGCTATAGAAATGATATAGAAATGGTAAAAATAGAAGGGGAAAAATAGGAAGAAGTAAAATATAAAGGATGGGAGAAAAGATCATAGAACATAGAAACTATTTGAATAATAAAATGCCAGTACAATTTCAAGATATTTATTCATATTTCTTTCACAACTTTCACTACTAAGGCCAGATTTGTGCACTGTATTAAAGGTTTTTGTTCGCTGGCATGTTTTCTCATGTGAATTGCACATGAATGTTTCAAAGGCAAGAATCTTACTTATCTTTATATTTCTAATGCCTGGCAAAGACATTTGTCAACTTTTCCTCCCCCCAGGTACAAGTGAAAGAAACAGTTTTAGAAATAGCACATGATTTGGAGTCAGAGCCAAATGTTCCAATCCTGGCTCTGCCACTTATTAGTTGTGGAGTTAATTTTTTGATGGGAGGATATTAATCGAATTATAATTTTTAAAGACTTCTAATTTTTTTGAGATACATATTAAATCATTTACAGGTAAAATGAGATCTGTGATTTGTTTCAAAATTATATGTGAAAGGTAAAGCAGATGGGGTGTGTATAGGTGACACAAATCAGCTGTGGGTTGATAATTGTTAAAGCTGGGAACAAGTAAATGGGATATGCATAATTCATACATAACCAATATAGTATATGAGCACTATTTTGTTTCTTTTAAACATGTCTGATATTTTCATGATGAAAAGTTTAAAATTTTCAGAAATTATTCCTTTGATCATATGATGGTACAAATAATGTAACCATGATAGCCTAACTGCATTTGTAAATGTAAATTATAGGTTCAGAAAGAGGAAGCAATGATATTTAGAAGCATCAGTTTTATTATGATAATAAATTAAGATAATAAATTTCTAGAGGGAAGTGTTAATGTTTTATGCAGGAAAAAACCAAGTTATCTGGTTCATTTTATGACTGCTTAAAATGAACAGTGGGTTTTAAAAAGACAAAATAATTGTATAATTAAGGTTTCTTGAAGGCAATTTGCATGACAAATGTATATATTGTAAATAACTTGATGCCACCTAATTAGAAATGCTGTTGATTAATGTAGAAGTGTTGGTTAATTTACCAACCTAATTTCCATGCCTACCCTGATCATTCAGTAAATGTTAAACAAATACATGAATATAATAGTTTTGTTTTTGCTATTACCAGGAAGAGGAAAAACGAGATGAAATTCCAGAACACTCGGAACCAATTCTGGAGTTTAACAGAAGTGTTAAAGTTGTTTCTACAAAATATAATGGTCCTCCATTTCCACCAGTTGCTTCTACTTTTCAGCCCACCACTGATGTTCTGGATAAAGTAATTCAGAGAAAAGAAACATTGGAAAATAGCTTAATTCAGTGGTGAGTGTACAGTGGTGTTGGTATGAACAGAATTGTAGTAGCAGGTAGAAAGTATTGAATTTTAGTGGAAAATCTTCCTTGTCTCCTTTTGTTTATTAAACTTTTCCTTTATTACAGTCACTGGGAACTATTTGATGTGATGTGAGGGTTTAACTAGTTGTTGAAGGTATTGTTTTTCTTGAATATTTGTATTTAGGCTGTCTATTATGGCAAAAGAGGCTGTTAAGTAACAAAAGCCTTCAAAATGTACGTATTTTTTTTTATATGTACATATTCTTTAATCTCATGATTCACTTCCAGAAATTCCTAAGGAAGTAATTATGGTTCTGCTACTCAGCCACAGACTACTTACAACATACAGTGCTTACCGTAAACAAGGCATTGTTCTGCTTGTTACTTCTATAACTTATGAACTCTGTTGTTTTTTTAAAGTTTTTATTTATTTATTAGAGAGAGAGCAGGAGAGAGAACACAAGCAGGGGGAGCAGCAGGCAGAGGGAGAAGCAGGCTCCTTGCTGAGCAGGGAGCCCGATGTGGAACTTGATCCCAGGACCCTGGGATCATGACCTGAGCTGAAGGCAGCTGCCCAACCATCTGAGCCACCCAGGCACCCCTGAACTCTGTTTTTATCCCTGTTTTCACTGTGAGAAACTTTAAGGAAGTTATGGCATAAACTAAACTTAATAGTAATACTTATCAAGATTGCACTTAGAAGAATATTTAATGATCTTGAATGATATTAAGAATTAAAAGACCACACTCAAAAATAAATATGCAGGGATACCTCGGTGGTGCAGGTGGTTAAGCATCTGACTCTGGTTTCAGTTCAGGTCATGATCTCAGGGTTGTGAGATCAAGCCTAACTTTGGGCTCTGTGCTGGGTGGGAAGTCTGCTTAAGATTCTCTGTCTCGGGCACCTGGGTGGCTCAGTGGGTTAAGCCGCTGCCTTCGGCTCGGGTCGTGATCTCGGGGTCCTGGGATCGAGTCCCGCATCGGGCTCTCTGCTCGGCGGGGAGCCTGCTTCCCTCTCTCTCTCTCTGCCTGCCTCTCTGCCTACTTGTGGTCTCTCTCTGTCAAATAAATAAATAAAATCTTTAAAAAAAAAAAAAAAAAAAAAAGATTCTCTGTCTCCGGGGCACCTGGGTGGCTCTGTGGCTTAAGCCTCTGCCTTCCGTTCAGGTCATGATCTCAAGGTTCTGGGATGGAGTTCCACACTGGGCTCTCTGCTCAGCAGGGAGCCTGCTCTCTCCCCATCTGCCTACCTCTCTGCGTACTTGTGATCTCTCTGTCAAATAAATAAATAAAATCTTTAAAAAAAAGATTCTCTCTCCCCCTCTCCTTCTGCCTCTTCCCACCCCCCACCCCCACTTGCACATGTACTCTCTCTCAAAAAACAAAAAACAAAAAACAAAAAAAACATAATAACAAAACCAAAAATAAATGTGCATAGGAAAAAATTTGAAAAACATATACCAAATTGTCAGTTGTGTTTATCCATGAGTCTGAGATTATGTGTGAGCCGTATCTATTTTTGTAACTTACATATTTTCTAATTTCTCTACATTGACTATACGTTATAATGATTTTTCATCAGCCTCCTGGGTGTCCTAAAGAAATGTACAGAAGTGATCTCCTATTGTGTTCCCCTTTTCTTTCCTTCCCTCTTTCCTCTTTCATTTCCTAAAAATGACCTTGGAAATAAATTGCCTTTCCTTTTTAAGAGGAAAACAATCTGTATTGTAGTCCAAATATTTATTTCTTTGAAGAGAGGGCAGCTGGATTTCTTTTCTAATTCTGATCTTGTGTGCTTTTATATGGGTGCTTTCCAAGTAGGGAACCCAACATTTTAGGTGCATGATATGTCCGAGAATCCTTGACCTAAACCTTATTATGAATTTAAGAGGTCTGTTACACTTTTCATTAGGCTAATCTGCAAGTTTATTAAATCAAATTTAAGTCTGCCTCCCACATGGTGATTCTGTTTCATGTGGTTTATTTATTTTTTATTTTTTATTTCCAGATAAACCTTCAGAATTACTACTTTGATGTGTAAATGTTTGTGTTCATGGGTAAAGTTTATTTTTAGGGGTGTTATTTCTAACACTTTGTACATTCAATCAAATTTAGGAATCCTCAACTTTTATTCCTCAGGGTAGAACAAGAGATAATGTCAAGAATTATCTCTGGGCTCTTTCCAATCCAGCAACAGGCCAGACCTAATGTCAGTGTTTCAGTCAGCGAGGCAAGTGAACCATCGACTTCTGACATCGGTAAGTGAAATGGAATCTTTTCCTTTCTTTTGATATTGAAAGATAAAACCTTGGGGCACCTGGGTGGCTCAACTGGTTGAGCATCTGACTCTTGATTTTGGCTCAGGTCATGATCTCATGAGTTGTGGGATAGATCCCCACATTGGGCTTTGCGTTCACTGGGGAGTCTGCTTCAGAGTCTCTTTCCCTCTGCCCCTGTGCACACGTGCTTGCTTTCTCTATCTCTCTCTCAAATAAATAAATAAATCTTAAAAAAAAAAAAAGATAAAACCTTCAAGTCATGGGTTTATGTATTTTAGAGGTCAAGTATTCCTCAGCTGCTGAAAGATAGACTCTTACTTCCAATATCCTTTCCGTTTTGTTCTCTATAGTGGAGGTAAGTTTTCTCTCACCTCTGTATTTCATACTGCAGTGTTCACATTATTCTATCCCTCCATCCCTCCCACCCCAAATCTCTCCATTACTTCCTGTAGCACTTTATACATATCTTTGTTAGGGGGACTGTCAGATTGGATTACGATTGGCTTACATTATCTGTTTAACTGGACTATAAATTACTCAAGATAACAACAGATGGTTCTCCTTTAGTGCCTAGCCTTTGACACCCAGTAAGACTTTAAGGTATTCACTGAGTGGGTGGACGAGCCTCTTTATGGAACCCAAATCATTCTCTCCTTCTCATCCTTCCTCCTGTTCCTCCTCTTCTTTTTTCCCTTTCTTCTTTTTTCTCTTTCCTTCCCTCTTTCACTTCCTCTTTTTCCATTAGCTTTTTTGAGGTATAGTTTACTTGCCATAAAGTTTGCCAATTCTAAGTGTACGGGGTGATGAGTTTTGATCAATAGAACTATGCATTAGCCTACTCAATCATGGTATAAAAGAACACTTCCATCGTCCCAAAAAGTTCACTTATTTCACTTTGTCGTCAGCTCCTCACCCCCTCTCACGCCTGCTGGACCCTAACAGCCGCTGATCTGCTTTCTATCACTGTGTTTTTGTCTTTACTAGAATTTTATATATATGTAGTCATATAATATGTAGCCTTTTGTGTCGGCCTTTATTTAACATAAAGCTTTGACAATCATGTTTTATGCATGTAGTAATAGTATGGATCTATCATAATTTGTTAACCCAGTTACCAGTTCATAGAAATTTATACTCTTTTAGTTTGGAGCTATTATAAATAAAGCTGTGATAAATAGATAAGAAACTGCTGTGTGTTTTTAGAGAGGCTGTTCTATTTTGCATTCCCAGCCAGCGCTGCCTGAGAGCTCCATTTGCTCTACAACCTCACCAGCGCTTGGTGGTGTCAGTGTTTTTAATTATAGACATTCCGTAAGCATGTGGAGAGATCTCATTTTTCACATTTCCCTAATGACTAATGATGTGCATTTTTCCCATGTGCTTATTTGCCACCTGTATGCTCACTTTGGTGGAAATGGCCTTTAAATCTTTTGCCCATTTTTAAATTGAGATTTGTGTCTTCCTATTATTGAGTTGTAAAAGTTCTTTATTGTGGATACAAGTCCTTTATTAGATATACCTTACAATATGTTCTCCTAGTTTGTGTCTCGCCTTTTTGTTTTCTCAGCATTATCTTTTTTTTTTTTTTAAAGATTTTATTTATTTATTTGACAGAGAGAGATCACAAGTAGGCAGAGAGGCAGGCAGAGAGAGAGAGAGGGGGAAGCAGGCTCCCCGAGGAGCAGAGAGCCCAATGCGGAGCTCGATCCCAGGACCCTGGGACCACGACCCAAGCTGAAGGCAGAGGCTTTAACCCACTGAGCCACTCTGGTGCCCCTCAATTTTCCTTTTATAGTTTGTGTTTTTTGGTACATTATTTCTCAAGATCATTAAGCTTTTCTCCTATATTTCGTTCTAGAAGAGGTATGGCTTCAGACTATGCATTTAGGTCTGTGGTACATGTTGAGTTAATTTTGATCCCTACTTTGTACCATATACGAAGATTTTTTTTTCAGTGTATGGATATCCAATTGTTCTAGCATTATTTGTTGAAAAGATTATCCTTTCTCCCAATAAATTGCTCTGACACTATTGTTGAAAATCAGTTGGCTAAATATGTATGAATCTATTTCTGGGCTTTTTTTCTGTGCCTTGATCTGTAAGTCTATTTTTATGTCAATACCATACCTTATTGTAATTTTAAAATATCTTGAAATTGGATTGTATAAGTTCTCCAAGTTTGTTCTTCTTTTTAAAAAGATATAATTAATTAATTAATTAATTAATTTGAGAGAGAGAGAGAGTGTGCCTAAGCATGACCGGGGTGGGGGCGCAGAGGGAGAAGGAGAGGAACAGGCAGACTCCCCACTGAGCGCAGAGCCTGACATGGGCCTGATGCAACAGGGCTCAATGAGGGGCTCGATCCCAGGACCCTGAGATCATGATCTGAGCCAAAGTCAAACACTTCAGTGACTGAGCCACCCGGGCACCCCTTGTTATTCTTTTTAAAACATTCCTATGTATCATTTCTTCTATTTTTTTGCCTTCTCTCCAGTCCAGGATTACCTACTTTTCTTCTTTCATAGACTCTAACTGCCCAAATCCTAGACTTCCCAGCCTATATTTATGGCTTATAGTTTTTCATTACCCACTTTCTCTTTAGTCCTCATGGAGCTTTCTGCTCTTCTCCTAGTGAAACTCCTCTCTCACAGAATTTTGTTGTCAAGAATAACCTTTTTTTCCAAATCCTTGTCTTCCCTCATGGCTCTAGCATGGGCACGGTTGACCACTTCTAATTCTTAAAATGACCTACTCATTTCGTTTTCTTAGAATCCATTCTGTTGTTGTTCCTGCTATCTTTTTTATTTCTTTAGGACTTTATTTCATCTCTCTCTTTTTTTTTTTTTTTTCCTGATCAGTTTCTCACCCCTAAGCCCTACATCTTCGGCTTGCAGTTGTGTCTCTCCACCGGCATCCCAAAACTTGATGTGTCCAAAGTTTTTCTAGCCCAACCTGCCCTTTCTTTGTTTCTGTTTACATTAAGATCTGAATTTTCCAAGTGCCCAATCTCCAAAGCTTTGGAGTTATGGTTTGTTCTCTTTTCTTTGTTTTTCCTCATCTCCACCCGGCCATACCCTATTCCCTCACTCCATACGATTTATTGTTGCATTTAGTTAATTCTTCCTGTTTAGTATAATTTGAATTCCTCCTCCACTGCTACCACCCCAGGTTTTATTTCAGCACTTTTTGGAAAGAAGGGAAAAAATGATCAACAAAGTTATGAGGAAATTTATGGGTTTTTTTTTTAATGGAAATCTTAAAATTTCCAAATGGGCATTTAAATTCTATTCTCTTCTATTTAAAAGTGTATGTGTTTATTTTTGTTTTGCCTATGTCTGGGTAGGGTTTTTTGGCCTTTATAATAGAAACGTTCAAATTTCTGATCATGCCAAAACAATAAATTATGAGAACTGAAAAGGGGAAGTATCTACATACACTGTCAAACAAATTTGACATTTGGTAGTCATTGCTATGGTAACTTCAGAGTAAATTGCTATTCCTTATCCCTCAACAGGTGATCCTAAGACATCTGTAACCACTTTTTAAGGAATTCTGGATATTGCTCCTTTAGTTGTTGTACTTTGGAGAGGTTACATCTCCATCAAATTGTATTGATCATTGTTTACATGTTTTCCACACAGAGCTTTAGAAATATAGCCCACTTTAAGTCTAGTAAAGTCTGTTAAGGAAGTTTTTCTCAATTTTATGTACATTCGTACCAGGGAAAAATCATAACATATTTGGAATATTAATATACCTATGTAGCTTCTGATATCAAGCATGCAAACTACTACAAAAGTGAGTAGGAGTAGCCTATAATGTTAGTAACTGATGTATCTGAAACTAGAAGGATGGAAGTTTTTGTCTTTGTATTTATGAAGCAGCTACTATTTCTCTAAAATCCCCCACAGTCATTGGGTCTTTGTGTTTTGGTTTTTATTTATTCATTTATATATTTATTTATTTTAAAGATATTATTTATTTGAGAGAGAGAGAGCACAAGTGGAGGGGAGGGGTACGGGAGGGAGAAGCAGGCTCCCCACTGGGCAGGTAACCCAACTCTGGGCTGGATCCAGGACCCTCGGACCATGACCTGAACCATGTAAGTAAAGTTTTCATCTGGGTGTTTTCTTCCTCTTTATGATTTGTTAAAGAGGGTGTTCATTACGTGAGTTATCGTCTTGTTCTCTTTTGTAATATTTTTTATTTTCATTTTTATTCTTCCTCTTACTTCCTTATACACGTATGTTTTCATCTCTAAAATTTTAAGAACTAAGATTTGGATTGCAGGCATGTTTCTTGCACACTTATTCTGAAATTCTTTCATTTTTTTTTATTTAGTGGAAGGAACTAGCAATGGTGCCCTCCAGCTTTTTGTTGATGCTGGGGTTCCTGTGAATTCAGATATGATTAGCCATTTTGTGAATGAGGCTCTTGCTGAGACCATTGCTGTCATGCTGGGTGACAGAGAAGCAAAGAAGCAAGGTCCTGTTGCTACAAGTGTTTCTGGGGATGTTTCAGCAAACAACACATACTTGCCGGTAGGAGGGACTCTCCTTTCATGACTTGGAGTCCTGGGGAGTTTTTGATACATTTATTAAAAAACAGTAAGATGGACTAATTTTAAATTAGGCATCATAGTAAGATCATAGCTTGTGGTGGAGATTGATTTTTTTTGTTGCTATGATATTATAGTAATATTCTCCTTAGCATTTTACTTTAAAAGCTTTTAAATTTATAGAAAAGTTGAAAGTATAATACAATGAATGTCTGTATACCTTTATCTAATTGATAACTTTTTGACAAATTTTATGTCTTTATATGTTACATATTCTTTAAAAATCATTTGAAAGTTGCAGATATTATGACATTTCACTTCTGAAAGCATTAGCAGTTATCTCCTAAAAATAAGATACTTTATTACATAATCAAAATGCCATAATTATACTCCTGAAGAAATTTAACATTGATATGTTAATACTACATAATATAGAGCCCATATTCGAATTTCCCTGTTGTTGAAAAAATATCCTGTGTAGATTTTTTTTTTTTAAGATTTTATTTATTTATTTGACAGAGAGAGACACAGAGAGAGAAGGAACACAAGCAGGGCGAGCAGGAGAGGAGAAGCAGGCTTCCCGCTGAGCAGGGAGTCCGATGCGGGGCTCAATCCCAGGACCCTGGGATCATGACCTGAGCCGAGGGCAGAGGCTTTAACCCACTGAGCCACCCAGGCGCCCCTGTAGATTTTTATTTAAACTCAAGATATAGTCAATGTTTACACATTACTTTGGGTTATTATATAAACTGCTATTTTTACTCTTTAAGATTAAAAGATGAGATGATTATATTAAAATTAATATATTAAGAGATAAAATATATTTTAGGCACTTCTGTTGTTTGTTTCATCAGCCTTACTATGCTAAATAGTTTCTAATCTATTATAGGAACGTGGAATTATACAAAACCAAAATAGACTCTATACTACTACTACCAGTTATTTAAAACTTTATAGTCACTTCTGATTCTATAGATCATAAAGGCATCATTTTATATAGGTGAAACATTTAAACTACCTCATTTGAGGTATAAACATAAAGTTACATGTTTGAATTTTATAGAGATTGCTATAATGTAATTGGCCTGTTGTGGTTAGTGCCAGAAATTAGATACATAGTTTTGGTCTGTGTTTTTTCAGCCCATTGGTCATGCATGCAATACAGATGTTGTCAGAATTATAGATTTCTCTGTGCTAATAAACACTGGTGTGTTTTCTGCCCATATAGTGCATATACTCTTGTGAGGGCAATTGCATGAGAAAATGTAGAAAAATCAGTGTTAAAGAGGCAGTCTCTACAATGTTAAGAGTATGGACTTGGGGAGATCTGAATTTGAACTGTCAGCTCTGTTGCTTTAGTTTCATATGTATAACAGAGAAAACACATAAAGTTTAAATAATCAGGACTCCACCAGAATCTACTTGTTGAGTATCTAGGAGGGCAAGCTCTCTTCTCTCACTGCCATATTGTTCATTATCTCCAGAATTGTCATGACTTTTCTTGATACTTTGATCTTCCAAATATACATTAAAATTTAATTTTCAAGTGCCATGAAAGCTTTTGTTGGAATTTTTATGGGAATTGATCCAATTTTGATTAGTTTAATTTGGAGAGAATTGACATCTTTATGATACTGTTAACATCTTAGCCAAGATTTTGTGGAAGATATAGTGAGATGATGAATGTAAAGAGCTTCATCTAGTGCCTGGAATTTGGCACTCAATAACTAATTGTTTATCATCATTGTCCATTACCAATACTAATTAGAGTACCTTCAGATTCTCTGATAATGATGGTTAGTAGAATTATATTTGAAAACAGTGCTCTTATGCTGTAGTTTTATGTAGTTAAGAGGAAAGAAAGAAAGGCTGAGAATATGCTAATTATTAAGCAGTACCGTAGAATTTCTAATATGCTTCATGGTTTTAAAATTGCATATCAATTTTCAACTCATAATCAGAATAAAGTCTAATTCCCCTCCTCTATCTATGCTGATGTCTCAGAATGAGGAGAAAAAAGATAGTGTATTTGAAAAATAGCTAAAAGACATGTCTAGACAGTTCACACACAAAAAAGAAATACAAATGGCCCATATACATATAAAAAGATGGTCAGTATCACTGATAATAAGAAAAAAAATCACTGAAACCTCACTTTCACTTATATAATGACATTGTGTAGAACACCTTGGGGAAATGGGAATTCTTATATCTTCTTGTGGTTAGTGTACAATAATATAACCCTGCAAAGGGAAATTTGGCGATATGTATTCACATTAAAAAAGCAATTAACCCTTTAACCAAGAAGTCCCACTTTTAGAAAGTTATCCCACAGATAATCTATATACACATGAAATGTCTTCAATCAAAATTACGTTTGATGACTCTGGGGAAGGGAATTAGGTAGGTAAGATATGGCTAGGAAAGGAGACTTAATTTGCACTAGCGTTTACTTTTTCCTTCCTCAGTACTTTCCATCTCCACATTGTCTTCATTTCATCCCCTCCACCCCTGCTTTTTCTTATCCTTCCATTACTTTTCACATGCTCTGTTCTTTTGTGCTAAAAGACTGCTCTCTGAATATTGTCAGTTAAACACTTCCTTTCTGTTACATGACCTCCCCAGCTTGTGTTTGCATTTGATCGTCAGCTGTATTTTCACTGTGTCTCCCTTTCTGTGTTAGAAGAGGGAGCCTTAGCTTTCCTTGGGGCCTACTTCAGAGGCAGAGCTAGCGCAGTAGCCTGAGGCTCTCTGCAGGCTAGTCTTGAAAGTCACAGCTAGAAGTTCAAGGTAGGGCTCCATTTCTTCCCCATTCATTTAAATTCTCTGTAATCTTGAATGAGCTCATTTCATTGTTGGACATTATCGGTATTTGGGTGATTATACGATCTTGGGTGATTATCGATACTTGTTTTATTTATTTTAGGCAAGAGTATGTACACCAGTGGCTACCCCACAGCCAACTCCTCCTCGCTCACCTTCGTCACCTCCTAAGGAATGTGTATTAGTAAAAACTCCAGATTCTTCTCCCTGTGATTCAGATCATGATTTAGCTATTCCTGCAGAAGAAATATTTGCTGGAAAAGGTAGAAACCTTATTTCTGTACATCAGTTTTCATCTGATAACTATTACATAAGATTACATAGTTTATTTTATAAGATGTTTTGTCGATTAATATGCACATACCTTTTGCTTACTAGGTTTTAGTAAATCATCCTTTCTTGCAAGGAAACTAAGAAATTGGTTGCCACTTTTTAAAGTATGTGATCTAGGGGTGCTTGGCTGCCTCAGTCAGTAGAGCATGTGACTCTTGACCTTAGGGTTGTAAGTTTAAGCCCCACATTGAGCTTAGAGATTACTTAAAAAAAATAAAGCATCTTAAAAAAAAAACTTAAAAAAGTATAAGATCTTATACACAGTTAGACCACTTTTAAGTTCAGGGGCACCTGGGTGGCTCAGTGGGTTAAGCGTCTGCCTTCAGCTAAGATCGTGATCCCAGAGTCCTACATTGGGCTCTCTGCTTAACAGGGAGTCTACTTCTCCCTCTGCCCCTTACCCTCTTCATGCTCTCTCCCTCTTAAATAAATAAATACATAAATAAATATTTTTATTTATTTATTTGACAGATAGAGATTACAAGTAGGCAGAGAGACAGGCAGAGAGAGAGAGAGAGAGGAGGAAGCAGGCTCCCGCTGAGCAGAGAGCCTGATATGGGGCTTGATCCCAGGACCCTGGGATCATGACCCGAGCCAAAGGCAGAGACTTTAACCCACTGAGCCACCCAGGTGCCCCAAAATGTATATATATTTTTAAAGATACATGTCTTTTTAAAATTTTTTTTTTAAGATTTTATGTATTTGACAGAGAGACAGTGAGAGAGGGAACACAAGCAGGGGGAGTGGGAGAGGGAGAAGCAGGCTTCCGGCTGAGCAGGGAGTCCGATGTAGGGCTCAATCCTAAGATCCTGAAATCATGACCTGAGCCGAAGGCAGATGCTTAATGACTGAGCCACCCAGGTACCCCAATAAATAAAATCTTTTTTTAAAAAAAATACTACTTTTGAGTTCATGGCAGTGTAAAAGTGATGGGTTTTTTCAAGATTATATTCTTATACTTTACTAAATTAATTTGGGAATTTTCCCATTAATGGCCATCATCATCATCATTATTATTGCCATTATTTGTACACCCAGATGTTAAGAAATTCCAGAAGAAACATAGCTTGCTTTCTTATAGAGTTGTTTATTGACTTTTATCTTTCGATTTCTTTTTAAACAAAAAATCTTTAGGAAATGAAGCACCTGCCATCACACTTGTTAATACTCCAGCGGTTACCCCTGCTACTACCCCTCCTCCTGCAGCGGCTTTTTCCCCAACTTTGTCAGAGATTTCCATTGATAAAGTGAAGCCATCAGGTCCAGAGCTTCCTAAGCCATGGAGTGATGGAGACCTGCCACTGGAAGAAGAGAATCCTAGCTCTCTTCAAGAAGAACTTCATCCAAGAGCTATGTAAATGAGGACATATTCCCTTTCAGTAACTGCATTTCTTACGTTGACATATATGAACCATTAAAAACATCAGAAATGATGAAGCTTTATAAACCACAAGCTACTTTATACTTTCGTAGGAAGAAGTTTCATAAATTTCAATTTTTAAAAATTTTCACCAGATTTACTTATGCCTTCAGTTTTTTTAACATTTTCTTGTGAAACAGATTAAAATATATATTATCATAATATTGTTCATAAAACAGAAAATGATTTCTCCCCAGGGAAAATCTTCATTTACGCTGATCGGTTAACTTTTATATTACCTTATAGATTTATTTGAGAGATGGTAGAACTTTCAAGATGGTCTATGATTAAAGCATGAAAACAATTTCAGAAAAATAAATCTTGGTAATTATAGTAGTGCAGATTATAGAAATACTTTGCTAAGGGAAGCCTTTGAATCTGTTTTTTAATATAAAAATTAATAAAGGCCTTCAGTGGCCTAAGTTCAAAATATGTCTTTTTCTTCTTAGTGTAATGTCTGTGGCCAAGGAGGAAGAACCCGAGAGTGTGGATTTCCCTGCTCAGCCTGCACCTCCAGAGCCCCTACTTCTTCCTGGCACCAAGGCCTCTTCCCCAACACAGATGCCAGGTTCTGATTCATCAACAACGGAGAGCACCTTCAGCGTTACTGTCACTGAAACGGAGACTCTAGATAGACCCATCTCTGAAGGAGAGATTTTATTTAACTGTGGTCAAAGAGTGACTCCCAAGAGTAAGTTAACTTGTATCACTTGATTTCACTGGTTAGATTATGATAATTCCTCAGTAATACTTTTCTATGCCAAGTGTTTTTACTTAAGTTTCAAGATTAAACATGGTATAATAGAAAGAATATGGACTCTGTACTTTAACTTTTCTATGCCTTAACTTCAGAAGAAAGTAAAATCTTGCTCACAAATCTCACCTTCCAGAAATAATACCACTCTCAATAGTTTGGGGTATGTCCTTCCAGTCTGTTTTTTTCTATGCATATGTAGATACATAAATACATGTGTGTATGTATGTGTGGGTGTGTATTTTTACCTTTAAAAATACGATCATACTATATATGTTGTTTTGAAGCCTGAATTTTTTTTACCTAATAAGATATTGTGGACATCTTTGTATATCAATGTATCTAGCCATACCTCATTTTTTTTAGTTGTATGTGGTCTATTAAAACAATGCCATAGTGGTTGGCATGTAGATTGCTTTCAGTATTTTCATACTATACTAACTCTCCAGTGGCCATTTTTTACACACACATTTTGTGCACCTATATGATTAATTCCTTTGAATACATTCCTAGAAGTGGAATTGCTGAATAAGAATATGCACCTTTAAAATAGTGATACATTACCAACATACGCTTTAGAAAACTTACATCATGGTATTTAGGAATGCCTCTTTCACAGTTTCAGAGTTACCACTGATATCTATAGTTCTTTTTAATTTCTGACAAGCTGGTAGGTAAAATGAAAATCTCCTATTTGTTATAAAATGTACTTTTAAAAAATGTGAGATTGAGTAGCTCGTGAATTATTATTATTTATGAACAGTATTATTTACGAACGGTATTTTGTGTAAGTTTAAATAATGTTCTGTGGCTTTGTGGTCAGGTTATTTACTAAGTTTATGTTCTATTTTCTAAATTTTTACAACGTAACCTGTAGCTTTAGGAGACGAAGGACTGTATCTGATGAACCTAAATGATAGCTTATCCAGTACTCTGCAAGACGCCCTTGAGATGGTAAGAAATTATTGGCTCTGTATTGAATTCTAACACAAAGAATATTTTGATGAATTTGTTTTGGTTTTTTTCTCAGATATTTGAGTTACAGGTATAAAATTTAATAAAATATCCATGAAGGAATTTAAGCTTTGCACATTTCATTATCATTTTTGTATGTTTCATTATCATATTTATGAGAATGAAAATTATTAACCTCTATGTCTCCAGTAGTTGAAAAATATACAGTTAATGTAATTAAGTAATGAAAATCAAGCTCAAATTGTCATATGGTATAGTGCCTTTATAATATTTCAAACAGGGCTTTATCTGTTTAACCTGCTCTCTTATGATATATTTGTTATTTTTCCCTAATCAGGATTATAATTCTTTGTGCTAAAATAATTGAATTCTTTGGCATAAGAAAAAGAAACTGAAATAGGACATAGTAGTACCAGTACTTCCTAGTTATTACCTAGCTCTGTGGAAGGAAAAGTTGCCATTTAAAAACATGATTATGGGGGCTCCTGGGTGGCTCAGTTGGTTAAGTGCCTGACTCTTGATTTTGGCTCAGGTCATGATCTCTGGGTCCTGGGATGGAGGCCCGCATTGGCTGTATGCTCAGTGGGGAGCCTGCCTGAGGATATTCTCTCTCTTTGTGTGTTTCTCTCTTTCTTTCCCTTACTCCCTCTCTCTTCCTCTGTCCCTCCCCCTCTCACTCTCTCACAGACTTTCTCTCTCTCTCAAATATATGAGTAAATCTTTAAGAAAGTATTTATATTATTTCAGGGGTGCCTGGGTGGCTCAGTTGGTTAAGCGGCTAACTCTTGATCTCAGCTTAGGTCTTGATCTCAGGATCATTAGTTCAAGCCCTGCATTGGGCTCCATGCTGGGTATGGAGCCTATTTAAAAATATATATATATTTAAAATAGGTATATATTTTACAATGGAATACTATGCAACCATCAAAAGAAATGAAATCTTGCCATTTGCGACGACGTGGATGGAACTAGAGGGTATTATGCTTAGCGAAATAAGTCAGTCGGAGAAAGACAACTATCATATGATCTCCCTGATATGAGGAAGTGGAGATGCAACGTGGGGGGCTTGGGGGGTTAGGAAAAGAATAAATGAAACAAGATGGGATTGGGAGGGAGACAAACCATAAGAAACTCTTAGTGTCATAAAACAAACTGAGAGTGGCTGGGGGGTGGGGGGAGGGAGAGGGTCGTGGGCTTATGGACTTTGGGGAGGGTATGTACTATGGTGAGTGCTGTGAAGTGTGTAAACCTGGTGATTCACAGACCTGTACCCCTGGGGTTAGTCATTCATTATATGTTTATAAAAAAATTTTTAAAAAAATAAAACAGGTATATATTTTAAATAGGTATATATATTTTAAATATGTATATATTTACTTACATATATGTAGGTGTTTAAATTATATATATAATTACAATTATTACAATATGTGTAATATCAATTAGTATTATAATATATGTAATATCAATTATTACATATCCACATATAACTATAATACAGAAATGATAATAGGAATTTTCTTTTGAAATATTACTAAGGAATAGCAATCTTTATATATATATATATATATTTTAAAAGATTTTATTTATTTATTTATTGACAAAGAGAGAGCATAAGCAGAGGGTGCAGTAGGCAGAGGAAGAGACAACATGGGGCTCGAACCCAGGACCCTGGGATCATGACCTGAGTGAAGGCAGATGCTTAACCGGCTGAGCCACCCAGGCGCCCCTTTTTTATATTTTTAACCACCCAAGGAAGGGAAGGCGTTGTACTCAACTCTCATCTACCTTTATCTATAGCTTTGGCTTAGCATTGCTGTTATTTTTGCTCTTTTTTAAAAAGTTTGATAATTTTTGACGTATGTATATATCTGTAAAGCCATTACTGCAATCAAGATAATGAACATATCACCATCCATCACTCCCCAAAGTTTCCTCTTGCCCTTTTGTAATTTGTCTTTCTCATCTCTCATCAGTCCTCTTATCCCCCTATGTGTCTACCATGCTACTGGTCTACTTTCTTTTTTTTTTTTTTTTTTTTTTAATAAGGTAGAGGCAGAGAGAGAAGCAAGCTCCCCACTGAGCAAGGAGCCTGATGCGGGGCTCGATCCCAGGACCCTGAGATCATGACTTGAGCTGAAGGCAGCGGCTTAACCTATTGAGCCACCCAGGCGCCCCCTGGTCTACTTTCTGTAGCTATAATTCATTTGCATTTTCCAAAATAACAGAAATGAAATCATATGGTATATATATATATTTTTTTTTAATATTTTATTTATTTATTTGACAGAGAGAGATCACAAGTAGATAGAGAGGCAGGCAGAGAGAGAGAGAGAGGGAAGCAGGCTCCCTGCTGAGCAGAGAGCCCGATGCGGGACTCGATCCCAGGACCCTGAGACCATGACCTGAGCCGAAGGCAGCAGCTCAACCCACTGAGCCACCCAGGCGCCCCGTATATATATATTTTTTCTGGTTGTTTGAACTCAGCACAGTTATTTTGAGATTCATCTATGTTGTAGTGTGTATCATAGTTCCTTTTTATTGCTGTGTAGTAATGTGTTGTATGGATGTACCACGGTTTGTCTGTTCACCTATCAGTGGACATTTAGGTTGATTCCAGTTTTGGCTATCACAAATAAAGCTACTATGAACATTTATGTACAAGTTTTATATGGACGTATGCTTTCATTTCTCTTGGGCAAATACCTAGGAGTGGAATGGATAGATATGTGGTAGGTATATGGTAAACTTTTAAAGAAAAGCTGTTTAATTTGATCTGCTAAAATTTTGTGTTGGCTTTTGTATCCATGTTTTATAGGAATTATATTTTACAGGAATTACAGGAATCTGCAGAGAGTTTTGGGCTTTCCTCAGGCATGTGGTTAAATTGCCTAAAGACGGTTTTACCCTTTATCGAGTCTTGCTTTAAAGATTAATGAGGCAAAACCAGAGCAGTACTCACTCTAAGGCTATTCGTTCCCTGCTGTGGAGTCAAGACCCTTGTAGGCACTCCAGCCAATGCCTCATTAAATGTGGTTTTCCAGCCCACTTGGTAGGAACAGCTATTACTCTAGCCTGTGTACACACCCTGGGCACTTGTTGGAGCTAGTCTTTAGTTTAGCCTCACGTGGTTACCTCACGTGCATGTGCTGATCAGTATTCAGTGCTCAAAGTGGACCCTCTGCAGATCTCCAGAGTTCTCTCCCTGTGCAGCTTTCACTTTTCTGGGAGCCTGTCTTACAAACTCTAGCTGTCTTCACTTCTTGGACTTTCAGTCCTGTCTTCTCAGCTCAGGGGGCTGCAGAGCCCTGCCTGCGTTCTGTCTCCTATGCCGCGGCCTGGAAACTCCCACAGGCAGTGATCTGGAGCAGTCACAGGGCTCTCCTGATTCGTTTCTATCTCTCAGGGACCACTGTCTTTTGTTACCTGATGTCCCATGTCTTGAAATGTAAATTTTCATATACTTTGTCCATGCTTTAGTAGTTTCAAAGAGTTTGGTAAATCTGAAAGTAAAGTCTGGTGGCATTAGTATCATTCCATTATACATGATCATGATGAGAACAGAGAGATTGGTGTACTTTTGAAAAGTCATGTTCTTCTGTCCCTTTGTAATCATAATGCCAGAAGTTCCTGTGAAACAACCACTTGAGTGATGTAAACTAGGACTATATATTATATTCACTGGGGGAGGTTTTAAAAAATATGCACGCTGGTTCCAGCCTCTGATAGGGGGATTTGGTAGGTCTTGAGAGTTATATGGTGTGCATGTGTGGCCAGTTAGAAGCCTAGACCTGTATATTTTGAAAAAGTTCCCAGTGTGCTCATGTATGTCCTTTGTTATACGTGACATCTCATTTTACAGATGAAGTTGAGTGAGGTTCAATAGCTTGTCCATGTCACAGAGCTATTCAGTGACAGATACACAACTCTTTTTACGTAGGTATTTGATACCTTTACTTTTCATTTTAAGCTATTAACTGTATATTTTGAGTTCTAATTGGGGCTATCTGAATCCTAAAGCTTAAGTTACAAGGAGCTGGCTGTCTGTGGTGGAGATTTCGCAAGTCCATAAGCAGCTTTGGAGGCTAGGTAGCATCTTTATGTTATTAAGGATACTTAATATCGTTAATCATATAATGATGCTGAGTCTGGAAATTAATATATCCAAGTAACAAAATTTGTTAAAAACAATTTGCTTTACTATATACAGGGGTGTAAAATAATGCATTAAGGAGATTTTTTGGTAAGATTTTAATGGTACAATTAATTGTCTAACTAATTATCTATTGCAAGTAATTGAGTCCATTATGAAGAGAGTGAAAATCACTTTTATTAAATAATATGTGGGGAAGGCAAAAATGAGATGTCTTTATTTTCAGAGAAGCATTAAACTAACATTTGGTTTACTTAATATGTCATTATGGTATTTTTACCCATTCTTAGAACTTTATCATGGACCAGAGCATGTTTAAGTTTATAGTAAGTTTGTAAGTTTGTTTAAAATAATAGCTAAACCCAAATGGGACTAAATGATAATATCTTTTTTTTTATTTGAA